>NC_071291.1:40600000-40904687 GCF_943737925.1 Anopheles nili | reverse complement strand
ATGTAAATTGTACATGTTAGCTATCAAATCCCCAGGGAGTTTAGAGCACCTTTCAATTGTTCTCGAAGACCATACAAAAATGTGTGCCACTCGCAATGGAAACACTTTCGCACACATAATCGTCGAAAATGAACTCGAAACTCCAGCTCGAAAAATGGGACGTTCAATGCTTTCAGTCGCCCTTCTGGAAGGTCCCAAAATCAAAACCTTCAGCTTTGGGGGGTGGTGCATTTTGTCCCTCTGCTGTCTCTCTTTCACTCGGACTCACTCACGGCCAAAAACAAAATCAATATCCTGACAGACCCCCGACAGAATAATAGATTCTCGATAGTAGCGCACGCCGAGAGAGGCTTGCCGTTGTGTATGTTTTAACGAAAAATGTCCAAAAATCAGCCGCCCAGTCCACAGCCACCGATCGTCGTATGTGTGTGCGTGTGTGTGTGTGTGGCCAGTGTAGTGTGCTAGTAGCTTCTTGTGCGTTTGGCAACAGGACGCACTCCGCCGCTTTCAGCTTCACTGCTGGAACAAACGCTTCTCCTCCATCATACGCTCCCCCAATGAAATTTGTTGGTCCACAAATAAAAGCATCCCCCACCCAACGCTCCACCCAACTTCATCCCCCCACGAACGTTCACTCGCCAGGATGCAACGTGTGCATTCTCCCCTGACCAGGACGCCAGGATTTCCATTTCAGTGCCAAAGAAAAGCCCCCCATCAAGGTGCGTCGTGTGCGTGTGGTTTTATCATACGCACAAAACTTTCCCACCCACTTCCCCGGCGGGGTCAGGTGGGGAGTGGAGATGGTGGTGGTGCCCAACGACCCCTTCATTCCGGAAAACCCCCCGCACCCCACCTCAACCCCATCGCTTGAAGCACACTCTCGCGGAATCAATTCAAAATCAAACCCAAACTCTTCCGGACCCGCGCGACCCGGGATGGTTCCGGGAAAGGATCTCGCGGGTGCACAGGAAGAAGGATCTCCCCTTTGTCCTCTCCTATCCCTCCCTCCCTCTCCCCCTCTCCCCCAGCTATCCATTCTCTGTCCAAAACCTCCGCACCACCATCGAATGCATGCGTGCGTGCCGTGAAGTCAGCCGATGGAGAAACGACAAGAATGGGAGTGTGAGTGGGAGGTGGGTGGGAGTTGCTTATGTGCAACGCAGCCTCTCTCATACGAACAGGCGACGTTGTAGCACAGATGCAGCAGCTACATATATGCATGGAACGGAACGATACGCGAGTGACGGTGCGTAGCGGGTTTTCCACACAACGGTTTGCAGCAGCAGCAGCATTGCAGGAGAGCTTCGGTGTCCTGCTCGGTGGAGAATAGAACGCAGCGAGGTCGTAGGGGTGGTGGAAGGGGGGAGCGACCCCCTCTTTCCACTACCCACGTACCCGGACCGGAAGATTGCGCTTTTATATAAACATATTTCGTGAGGAAAACTTCCGAATTATATGCACGCGCTACCATCACCACCACGACATGGCCGTGGAAAACCCGTGGTTCGAAAACCGAGATGGAAAGGAGGGGGGGGGGGTTTTCCCTCCATGGCTCCATACGTCACCGATCGCGGAAAATGCCGCTCGCACATACACACACGCGCGCGCTCTTTCTCGCTCTTTCACGCGGCGCACCACCCTAACAGCTTTCCCGGAAAATGCTCTCGAGGACCTTACGGCTCTCGTCGTCGTCGTCGAAGCGGTCAGGACGAGTTGCCGCCGGGATCGCGGGATTGTCCACTCCACCCATCCCCAATCGGTCCCTCCTCCTCTCCACGGACCGGCATTAGGATGGGACCCTAGCGCTAGCTGGATGGAACGGAGAAGAAGAACGGTTGCGCATTCGCAGGTGGTTGGAGTTGCAGCAGGAAAGGGGTGCGCGCTGTTCCGCGCAGTTTGTGAACCGCTCTCGCTCACAAGCTGAGAAGAGGCAGCTTTTTTCGAGAGGAATTGAAACGTTTCGCGGAACAATCTATCGCTAGCGCATGGGAGCGTTTCATTGGCATCGCGTTGGGTTTTCCTGTTATTTCCCTTATGTTTTTACTCGCAAACTTATTACTATTTCATTACCACATTTCATGCACATGGATAGCGTCTACAATTTGCATTTTTTTGCATTTAATATCCCCGAAATGAAGTCTTTCTACTATTATTTTACTTACATTTTTATATTAATCGGCGACATGAAGCATATTCTCTCCGACTGGTCATACTTCACCGATAAATTTCATTTATTATGCCCACACAAGAAAAAAAAACCCTCCTCTACAATTAAAGATAAGGCAATAAAGGGGATGCGCGTTAGCTTTCGCTTTTCCTTCCACACACTGCTCAATCCAGCTCGTGGAGCGGTGCAGCACGTGGTAGACGCGAAAATGCATTTCCTCTCTCCCTTGTCGTGTTGTTCCCGGGAACGCGCCTATCGATCAGAAGACGATGGGTGGTCCTGGTGCGACGATGGAAGGGCCAATCCCTTTGGTCGTGTACCACGAGACCTGGCCTGGTGATGAAGCTACAGCGCGTGCAAACGACCGCGTCCGCGAAACGAACGAGAAACCATCGACCGTTTGCGGTTATCGAAGTCGTTAGCGAGGGCCTCTGATTTGGAACCCGAAAAGCCCAAAAGGCGAGCGAAAGGCAACGCGGTTTAGGACGACCACGAGAGAGAGAGAGAAAAAGAGAGAGAGAGAGCACGCTTTCGAATGGCGCGAGAAAGCGAAAGGACAGGAAGTAATATCTGAAACACATATTTGCACTAAATCTCGTACAATATAGCCGTCCGCCGTCGTGCTCGATCCCTGCGATCCGCCATCGCTTCCACACTCCCCCCCCCAGCCAGTCACCCCCCCCCCCCCACTCGAAAGGACGACCAGGCGCTTCCGTTTCCGGGGACCACCGAAGAGGCCACCAACGGGACAAAATAATTGCGGACAGCGCGATGCGAGAAGCCAATGCAAATGCGCGTCCTCTCCGTGTGCATGTATTTGTCTCAGGCATGGAACGCATGGCTGGCGGCGAAGAGGGGGTCGCTCGAAAACTAGGACCTCAACAAAAGCGCACGCACACAACACATAGTACATCACACGCCTGTCCTGTTTTCCCCGGCACATGCATTCAGGGTGAGAAAAGGTGCAAGAGGACGTACTAAACGCACGCACACGCACTTTGGGATGCAAATTGGAATTCGATACCGAGTTTACAACTATAACTTTATATATATATATTCTAAAACCTGACCGTTCCTGACGTCCAAGCGCTGAAAACTTCACTACGGATAGGTAACGCACACGCGCACACACCGTTGGAAATCCTTAGATGCGTTTCCCCGTGCATGTCCTGGATGGAGCAGGTTTGGCGCTTTCGAAGGATGGCAGGACGCGAGTGCACCAATGAGAGGGTACCGCGTCACGGTACAGGACTTCACCTACACATCCACACACACATGTCCTTCTTATTGGCGTGTGGGCGCGCGATCCTTTTCCCGGGGAACAAATCAACCCCTGAGAGAGCCACCTTTGGGGGTGGGGGGAATGAACACGACAGCCTGCCTGCACACACCTGGTCGAAGAAAGAACCGACCGGTTGGAATGGGACGCTGGGAAAAGCGCATTTTCCACCTCTACGGTCGGCCGTTGCAGCATTCCCGGTGCATCATTACAGGCCTCGAAACCGAAACTGGCCGGTGCCGGGAAATGGGAGCGCGTGCCTTCATCTGCACCAAGAACGCTGGACGATCCCGGGGATAATAACGGAGACACACACACACAAAAAAACCATCATCGGAACAAGGCTAATAATTAATTAAAACAAACCAACGGAAGCGACGTAAGGCCTGGACAACAATGGCCGACGCTGTGTCGTGTATGCCACCGGCCGATTGCAGCACACGAGAAAGGGTTCTCGAGAACACGCTGGTGGTGCATCCGTTCGTACCGGGACCGTATTATGCAAAGAGCCATGTCCATGCATTAGACCGACGAAGTATGCTGCGCTTTTCATATCTACCCCGGAACCGAGACACCTTCCTTCATCAGCGTGTTGTTCATTGGACCGGGAATGGTTAGATCAGCGAGCTCCGCCGAGCAACGGTTGCCATGGAAATGCAGCTCGGCCGGAAGGCAGGAGTATAACAGCAAAATTAGCACACTACCAAGAAGCTACAACGGCAGCAGCATTTAGCTTTTACGATTAATTCGCGTAGCTTAATGCAATTAATTGTGACGAATAATTGGCTTCCTCTGATGCTAGCGTTACCGGAAACTAGGGCGAAGTTTCGCGATAATCTTTGCAAAATGCGAGCAGAAAGTGCATGGTGCTCTAAAAACTATTCGAAACCTGAAAACACTACAAAAAAATGTAGGCTTCTCAAATGCAAATGAACCAAATGTGTGTAAGAAAATGAACGATTCTACTAATCAAAACAAATCAAAGAGAAAACTATTACATAAATAATGTATGTGACGGAACTCATTAAAGAACGAAAGGAACTGTCAAACCACTCCGTTGACAGTGTCCATAATTTGAAATCACAAGTCTTCTACTCTATGTACTCCTCTAAACGCAGTAAATACCTTGGATAATCTTACCAAGGACGCGTAGTCTCAAGTACAATAAAACATCATATAAGGAAGTAAAGAAAATCGAGAGAAAATTATCTAGCTTCACTTTTTAAACTCTACACAGCGTAGTTAAGGCAAAACAGTATGCGTTAGTCTTGCAACTTATTTGCGTACAAATATTCCATATCGAATGACTCACAACTCAATTACGGTAGGCAGGTTTACGGTGTTTTAGACCAGAGTTTATACCACGCTGTAATAGGCAAGAACAGCATATTTTACTTCCCCTCAAATAGGAGAGATCCTGTGGGAATTCCATGATCATTTCCGAATGCCAATTGCTCCGATAGAATGCATAATACATTCTGTTGTGGTGAAACTGGCAACGATATCCGCTCACTCACTCGTTATCACTGAATCGAAAAGGGAAACAAAACACAAACCAACAACCGACACTCTTAGCAATAGAGAGCATTATGTTGTGTTGCTTGCTGCCAGGTGCTGCATTTTGTTAATCACACAAAAGCATCTCAATAATCATATGTTGTGTTGAACAAGCGCACCCGACTTATTCACGTGAAAAGAGAAGAAAAACCTATGATCATTAGCATCATGGAATGGCAATTGAAGCATCGAATCGCAATAACAAATGATCAATAATTCCACCGTGATCGGTATGGTAACCGAATCGAAAATGAGCATACTTATTGAAATGCTTCACATCATTTGACTGCCGCGGTGAGGATGGAAATAGATTCGTATAGGACACGAAAATCGAGGTGGGAAATTTTCCATTTCACAGAAAAAAGTGTACAGCAATACAAATCACCCAGAGCTAGCTTGTTAGCTGGGTGTGCTGAGCTCGTAAATTCATTACCCTAACTTTTTTGTGCGTTATCACACAATGCCAAGGAAGGTATTGATAAGGAGTGCTGTTCTGCTGTTTGCTTTGCGTTGCCGAATGAAGCAGAAACATCATCAACCGACAGAGCAAGAGCATTATTGTTGACGTAAAAATTCTTTCGGTATATGAAACACGTGATACATATTCCGATCAATAGTACTCAAATAAAGCTACAGAAACTCTTCGGGATGCTGCCACACCATTTTCACCTTTTTTTTTAAAGCCACAGCTGACGAAAAATGTTACATACAAACATACAAGCGAACTTTATACTCAAAAACAAAACTTACTCTGGTGCTTATCGGCTAATTGCACGAGCGGTGTCGGAAGATCCCTTCGCCTGTAGAAGCACATGACTTTCGCCTCAACGTTTCCGGTCGGTGTCTTGTTGAGTTCGTCGATGCGCCGAATCTGGAACGGTGTCGTCGACGATGTCTCCACGTAGACATAGTCTGCAAATACATAGAACCATAGATGCGTGAGACAAAGAGAGTGAGAGATAAAATACAAGTACTTAATTATGGAAGCGAATTAAAGCGAGTTCATCATGGAACACATCTCCTATCGGCTTGGGCGGCAGAAGATGGAAATTGAATGCAAATCTATTTACTAAAACCTTTTCCGATGGTGTGCTGTAACCCCGAGAGAGCTGGCGTTCAGCGGACAAAAAGAAAATCAATAACGATGCGAATGTACTGAGTTTCACTGGGTCCTGAAGCCACCCGTAGCCACCTGCGGCTGTGGTGTGTTGTGGCTGCCTGAACTACACCCAATCTCACCCACACAGGCTCGTCGTCGAGGTGTGAGGTGGTTTGTTATTGATTCTTTCAAAAACCAAAAGCAATCTAAACCCCTGTCAACTGCAGTTGGCCACGATTTCGATGCAACGCCTCTCCATTTGCTGTGGGTCTCAAATAGGACGAGGTTAAAGTCACCGCAGGACTACCTCCTGACGGAAGAGCGAAATATTTCTGACCCTTCGGAGGGCGCATTGATTTTTAATGGCTTCTACAACGCAAACTGCTGCTGCTCGGGAAACACCGAGGACGTGTGCGCGAGACTCCCCCTTTCTGTGTTTTTTTTTATTTCGACACAAAAACCGAACCGGTAAAACGTATGAGAGAGAAAAAATGGCGTGACAAGAATGCGGGTGCGCGCTATCGGTTGTGGAAACCCCACCGAAAATCAATTACATTCCAGTGCCACTGCGGCAGGGAAGCTTTTACGGTTTCCTGCATTCAGGAAATGTTAAACGATCGAACTATATTACTTTAAGGAATCATTTTGCTGTATGATAAAATATCAGCGTTTACACAATGCTGCTTTATGCCGGCATAGATATATCACACGGTAGATATTTAATGTATCACAAAACGAGAAGCAAAACGGAGAGCCTTTAAATGTGATTAAATCACTATACAAGCCACACATATGCATTCGTTTATTAATGCTGGAGAAAACCGCCAATATGCATTTGATACAAAATCCCAACAACCTACGGGAGGGCTCAATATTTAGGAGTTGATTTTTACCCACAGAAACGAAGGCAAGTTTGAACATGTGTGTTTTTTTTTTGTATAACCACAAATGCCAGGCTGTTATCAGATACCAAAACCCAAAACTACATGGATGCAGCCAGGTGGCCATTAGCATATAGAATTGGCATCTGATAAGCTTTAGATACTTTCTTTCACTACGGCGTGTACAGACAAATTCATATCCAAATTAATCAAACAAATAGATAAAAAAGACAGCATCATCGATAATCATGCGATTAAAAGCGAACTAAAGCAAAACTAATGGATATGATTCTTATCGAACGGGAGTGACTCGTGTGTTTTACGTAATAAAAAAAGATTTACACAAAATAGAAAAAAAACGGTGGACCACTTCATGATACACTTTGCGCACAAAATAATTTCAATGACAAAAGTAACGACCAAATTAAAAACCACAGCAATGCAGCACTCTATTTCGGTACATCCTTCACACAAGAAAGCGAATTACCTGCAATTTAATGCGTAAGGAAAAAAAAGTGGCCAACAAAAAATAATCCCAACGACCAGCTACGCTATATACGCTCTTCAAATTGTTAAATTATGATAATGAAGACCTCACAACCGTCAGTGCAAGCCGGGGGAAAGGAAAAGGCACGGGTACAAAAAATTAACAATGTTAATTCTACGCTAGGATTAAGCACAGCTCAAAACTATTCTGTTCTGGAATCCAACTAACGCAACATGACTAACAGTGGTTGGTCTTTTCGTATGCAAAAGCAACACCCATTCGGCAACAACTTCCACAAAGCTGGTTTTTGTACCGTTTCGCTAATTAAAACACGTTAGTATTATGAAAAGAATCGTTTAGAAACATTATTTCCGCACTAATTTTTTTTCATTTGTTTCCTTCCCCATTATCCTCCATCGAGCTCATTCATATTTGAACTTTTAACATGCGGTTTAAAAAAAAAGCATTCCGAGGATTCCGGAAAGAATGGCCCCAATCTGTTTCTTCGAAAATACATATACATTTAATTTTATGGTCACCTGTCTCTGGTGCGAATGATACCTTTTCAACAAAAGCTATCACACGCCTTCCGTAAGCGAACATTGCCCGTTCGGAAATGAAATGAGCGCATTGAAATAGCTACTCGCATTAAAACAAAACAAAAGTACATGCACATAGAAAAATGAAGAAAAAAAAACAAACTTTTGCGCAAAGACAGCATAAATCTGATCGACCGCAAGCGGAAAATAGAACATCGAACTCGACAGTGGCAGGGCGAAAAGGAGCACACACACACACACACACACACACACACAAAAACGAGCCTAATGCTAACCCGTCCGCCCACCCTCCCACCTCACACTTCAACCCCCAACACCCATCCACCCCCCTCCCCCCTTTGGCGTACTGTTTCGCCCTTTCCACGCAGTGAAAAGCGGTACTTTAGAAGCAATGGGGATAGGAGGGGAGTTGCTGTTCCATCGTCCGTTTCGAACACCGCTCCAAAACCCGATGACGCAAACAAGAAAAGCCTAAAAATCAGCCACCATTACCACGGGCCGCCACGGTGTGGTGGCAAATGCTGTGCAAAATAAACGCCACGCAAAAAAGAAGACCAGTTTTGCGAAAGTCAAATAGCGTAAATCGCACGACTTGCGGAGAAGTGTATACAGGGTGGAGAGACACATGTGTACGGGGGTGAATCAGGTTGCGTAATACGCCTTGCGATCGCCTCTACAGACTCTACAAACAAACGTTTAGACCCTCGGCGTTCGGTCATTTCAGCAGCCGCCGTGCTGTGGGGAAATGTTACGACGTTGACCGTACAGGAAAAATTAGGGACCCCGGCGAGAAATTGGCGATTTGATAAATATGCGCCCATTAAAACCTTCGAAACAATGAGCGGAAAAGGAAGCTAAATGTGTTTTAACTCTAGACACAAGACGAGTGAGATCAATCTGACTTCCTCGCAGTGAGGAGATTCGCAAGGATTCTTTATGTTCCTAGACGCTAGTGGTGTAGTTTGGGAGCCCACCTATTTAAAGGGGTCTTTCTCACGCCTATCACGCCAGCTTCCAAAGTCCGGTGGATCGGTGGTTTCGAAAATTAAATCACGGATGCTTGCCACGGAGAAGATAATAAAAACAAGATTAAAGAAAAAGCCCTGCACGGCGGCGATGGGGCGATGAACTCGCCATACCGCTAATGATCGCTCAGTTACGGGCCAAAATTACACCTATCTTATCTTTCGGGCTCGACCGAGTGTTCAGGGGAAGCGTGAGGAAAACAAATTTGACTCTGTACGGAACTTTGAGCGCTAGCCGGTTGATGGAAATAATTTTCCCACCGTATGATTCCAGCGTGCGTGTGTTTTTTTTCATCCAATATAAATAAGTAAAATCAACATAGTCCAATAACCAATAACGCATTGATACACATCTCTGCACCTTCATTAAGGTTTGGCTAAACACATTGTGCTTTGGTGAACTATGAAGATATCTATTAAAAACCAACAAACACAAAAATCTATTAAAGCTTAATCGACCATAAATCTACCATATCTATTTCGCCAATGTTGTCATAGAATTCGCTATTAAAAATATAAAAAAATGAATAAAATCCCTAGCGCCAAGATTAACATTCATCTATCCTGCTTCTCACTATCTCGCTTCCATTCATTTTCTTTCGCCGTTTCCTGGAGTCTTTTTCTTTGCATCTATCGCTCTCCCTCTCTCTCCCTCTCTCTCTCTCTGTCTCTTTTTATCTACTTCTCTCGCTCCATCGTAGCCCGCCCGGGCCGCTTACATTTTCATATCGAAATCAGTGTTGGAAAGTTGTTGACCCTGAACCGAATGGGAACAGGGCAGCAAGCAAGTCACGCAGGAAAAGACACCCGACCGATCCCCAGACGAAGAACCAGCAGCGAGCGAAGAAGAAGAAGAAGAAAGAAAAATAGATAAACCGAAAAGCGTACATCCCAAACGCGGACTAATCCAACGCGGCGAAGACGTGCAAAATCGGGAAAGGAAGCAACTAAAACCCAAAAAACAAAAAAAAAAAGAGAGCAAGATGTGGAAAGCAAACACAGAATGAAACGGGTGGCCAATGGCGACGAAGCGCGGCGCTACCTCCTTTTTTTCTTCCTCTTCATCATTCCCACCGGGATGGGTGCGAGAGGTGGTGTTCCACCTCACAACCACCCAAACCCCCCGTCACCAAACGAAGTGAAGGAAGAAGGAAAAAAAAGCGTGAACCTGTAGAGTAGGGTATGTCTCTCCATTCCTTGTAGGCCACGCAGTCAAGCGGCAACGAAGGAGACCTGTAAAGGAAACGACTAAATTTCGGGGGAACGAAGAGAAGGGAAGAGCACGCGGGTACGCAACGAACGTGGTCACTTTCGCGGCAAAGGTTCTTCTTCTTTCGTTTCGAGCACCTTTTCGAAAAAAGAAGGGGGAAGCAAGTTTAGAATAACGATCGGTAACAGTTCTCTGATCTCATGGCAAGTTGGTTCGGGGAGCTTCAAGCTTCGGCCCCGAGGGTTTCCCGGCGTAATGGTGGCTCAAATCCAACCGTATACCGAATTGCCCATTTTCCAGCATCTAAGAGCTAATGCCACGTCCGCCCAAATAATCGCGGGTAACGACTAGAAGGGCAAAATGGGAAATGATCGTCAATTTTAGGGCTCTAATGATGCTCTACATCGTGCTTCACGTCCATCGAGCCTCGGTGATCGAATGGATGATCAAGAACGAGCACGAATTACCAGCTCGTATTTGCTTTCTATAATTTCTCTTCCCACTCGAGGTTCAGGGGCAGAAGTTTAAGCCAAATAGCGCTCCATCGTCGGTACTTCTTATCGTCAGGATGGAGATTTTCGAAGATCAGGAGACGGAGATTTTTCACATGGGGGTTACGCTCCTTGCCCGCTTGAAATTAAACGATCGTGGCTGGCTTATTTTTAAAACCATCCATTCGCGGAGAGTCAACGAATCCAATATTCGAATCGGAGCCGTCTAGCTCGTCACCCGTCGTCACGCAATTTGCACATAGCAGCTTTTTGTGACAAATCGGGAACGGTCTGGCTTGACAGCCACGTACACGCACGCAGCAACCAGGGCAAATATTTCGTGAAGTGAGAAGGAGTTCTATTTTAGGCACGTCTTCCTTTGTCTGCCTGTGATCGAACGGCAACAGCGATTGATCCTCGATGCAGCGGATGCAAACGAATGCCGAAAAGAAGATGAGAAAAAGAAAACAAAATGCAATTCAACCGACCCTTGACAGACAATCACGGACGCGCGCTGGGACGAAATTGTCTGCTGAAGGATATTTTAAGGGTCTACCCGCCGTTAGCATTCGTTGCATGCAACTCCTCGTGATGTTTCCATCATTAGGTTTCTGGATAGAGAATTCAATGCGCTAGTCCTGTGAACCACTCATGATTTACTGTCATGTTATGTCAAGGATCTACTTCGATCCTTTTTGGCAAACTGATTTTATCCTCAACTTCCACTTTTCTGCTCTTAGTAACGGAATAAAAAAGTTCCGCGAGTTGAGTCTTCGGGTGCCATTATAACGAACGTGACGAGCCCTTTTTGTGTTTGATGAAATACAACTATTAAATTGGAACCTTACGTTTACAAGGTAAACCCCCAATTCTAGTGCAACAGTGCACTGTGAATCCGATGCAGGTTTTGGACGCGCTTCTGGATCCTTCATTTGGGGTCTACAAACTGTATCGAACTCTAACAATAAGTGTTCAACACAAAAAGAGTGGTGAAATTCCAAACTTTTACTAAATACAGTTCTCATCATTCTTATTCGTTAGATCTACCATCACAGGATTAAACAATCTACTGCATGAATACATCTAAGAAACATGTGGCTAAACAGCTGGGTGAAGTTTAAAACCTTTCAAAATATATCTCAGACACCAAGTAGTAGACATTGTCGCGTTTCAACAAAGTCTAAAACTAAATTCTCCTAACTCCTCCATCATCCATTCAATCTTAGGCTCTTCGGAGTAGTATCTTCCTTCCTCACGAGACCAAACAAATTTTCGTCCACTTTGACATAACGCCCTCAAGGCTCATGGCTTGCTGTGTTCGACACACACACACTCGCCTTCCTTGTGCGTACCCATATCGTTCCAAATTTCCCCATTCAGTCCCTAGGATAACAACACAGTTTCTTCCACCATTTGCTTACCTCCGACCCGGTACATGTTGGTTGTCATAGTGCTGCTGTTGTTTGTGTTGCTGTCTCTTTCGAAAGCACCCGGGCAGCCCCTGAATGTAGACAATCGTGCGGCCACGCGTCTAGTCTTCGGTGGCTGGAAAAATTGTCCTCCTCTCCGTCTTCGCTTGAAGGTGTGGGGGGTAGGTAGAGCGTTTTTCCCACCGCGAGCGAGAACTTTCTTATCTCACACTTAGGCGCCACACGCACACCAGCACACACACGCACACACTTTGCACTTTCGCTGTACCACTCACCCACGCCGCTAGCTGCGTCGGCACGTCCCGGTTCGTTATCAACTTCCCGGTTTTTTTTTATCAACTCTTCTTTTCTCCTCTTGCCAAAGACTTGTCCGGCGTACAACACACGTTTTACGGATCGCGAAGAGAACGGAACAAAACTGGATCAAGCACCAACACTACGCACGAGAAATCGCACCGCAAGTTCGGCAAGCTGGAACTTTAGCATCCCTCTTTCTCGCTCTTTCGTGGCACTCTCGCTTGCGCTGCTCGGCCAGTTGCACTAGTGGTGCACATAAACAACGCACCTTTCTCGCCCAAACCCACCACAAACAGTGGCCTGGCTGCGCACATCAACTTCACACCGAAAAACACACACAAACGCGCCGGTCACACAAACATCGGCCCTTATCGGTACAAACACAAACACATATACACACACACACACACACACTGTGGAAGCCGCCAGCACACTAAGCGGTTATACTAGGATCTGCTCCTTCCCACGGGGGAAACCTGCTTATTTGACAGCCTCTAGTGAACCCACAAAATGGCGCCACCTGGTGGCGTTACCGTCGCAGCATAAGCAGCTAATGTAAGCCAACGACACGCGCCTCGAAAAGATACGGGAATGGAATAATGAGGAAAAAAACACAAACACACACACATGCACAGCCACAGGCGCGCGTTTTCGTGACACACACACACACACTACACGAGAGCACCACCGTGCACTTTCTTCTCGTCCAGCGGTGCTTTCTTTTTTTTCTTTTTGGCTTTTCTTATGCTGCGCGCGCTAGTGTTGCGGTCTTCTTCGCGATGGTTCAACCGGCAACACCTCGTTGTGGGTGGTGTCTCGCCGTTTGCCTTCGCTGCCGGTGGTTGACAGCAGCAACTCGACAGTAATTGGCAAACCGAAAAACCGTTTTGCTTTCCGCCACCGGTAACCGCATACACTCTGCTGCCTTGGCCTTGCACTAGAAACACACCACTGCGCAGCGTTCTGTCTTCAGCTCAGCGGATCCGACCGATGCTTCCTGGTTCCGGTGTCAGTCATACGCACTGGAAGGGCAGGCGAAAGGTGCTGCAATGTGGGAAATTGATTGGCTACAGATTACATTGCAAGCGTGTGTGTGTTTTTGAGGCACTTTCCCAATCATATCACGCTCCTCCGTTGGTTTGATCATTTGGTGCTGTGGTGTTTTTTTTTCTCTTTTCTTTACATATCTATAATTTTCAATAACATTCAATTGCGCAAACGAGCATGATTACAGTTTCCCAAAATTCGCTCGTTCGGTGTATTGTTCCCACCATCAACATTGCGTACTCTTTAATTGTCTTCTTTTCGCACGAGCAACGCACAACTGCCACGGTGGTGTTGTCTGGTGTCCGCTTAGCTCTATTGCTACATCGAACCTTTCTCTTGTTGCGCAAAAAAAACACACACACACACACGCACGCGAGAAAACCGCGTCGTCGATCGTTTTCCCGCTTGATTCTTCTCTTTCGCGCCTTCACACGCGCGACGTCGATCGGTCGCCTTTATTCCCTTCTGTACCGTTTATCGTTTTCCGGCCCGGGGCCAAGGTACAACCCAACCCAACCCAGTGGACAGTGGACGAGGGGGGCGAGTGAACGAAACCCAAAGAAAAAAAAACAAACCTACCAAAGTGGAGCACATTATTGCTGCGTTGCGTGATTTTCCGTACTATTCTCTTTCCCCCTAGCCGGCTGACTCGGTAAGTTAATCGCAGTGGGAAAAGGTGTACGAACAAATCGCCAGCAACGGAAAACTTGCCGTGTTTAAGCACATGCCCTGTCCCGTTCAACCCCATGCCCCGGGAATCACATTAAAAGTACGGCAAAATGTACGATCGCCAGTATTGGTTTCGATCGAACTCTCAAAAAGCGCAAAGCGTTACGTTTCCGTTACGCCAACAAAACAGCTAATAATCGCTAAACGCTCCATGGCCTGCTCGGATGACCGATACCACGCACCAACAAAACGGCATGGAAGGAATGTGTTGCGTTACACGACGTTACGAGTTTTGTGGTGTTATTCCGGAAACCATCCACCCGTGAGATTCAACCCTCCATCCGACGATTTTCCGGGTGCTCTGGCCAGACGATTGTCTCTTCCTACGTTTGCATTCTTCCCCCTTATCTTCCCAAACATAGCGGCACATAATCGGCTGCCTCCTTCCATTGTCCGAACGTTAACCCTTCCGTGCCAGGACACACAAACACGTGTGCACGAGAGAGAAAGAGAGAGAGAGAGAGAGAGAGAGAGAGAGAGAGAGAGGAAGCTCGCGGTAGGCAACCCCAAAGGATTGTTTCAATCGCAAAGCCTGAAATAGTCTGGGATAACTGGAACAATCAATCAGCCGACGTATGTTGCACCAAAGGGACCTTCGAAAATAAAAATACACACATAAAACATGTGGCTAAAGAAATGCACGATGCGTTATTGTTCTACCAACACACCCCAACCGCGTCCCGTCTATCATCATCGCAGACGTGTCCGTGTGTCAAGCTAAATCCATGTGCGCGCGCGTTAGGCTTATCTCTGCCGAGTTCGGGTGCTCCGTCGCGTCCCCCCACCCGTGGCACACCTACACACACACACACACACACACACACGCATATCACCAAGTGATGTGGTGTCGTCGAGACGCACCATTTCATCGCGACAGTTTTCGCACCAACCCCCACCAACCAACTGCACTATTGGGGGGTCCTTCATGCGTGAAGTACCGCGAGAGCGCACGCCTCTCTCTGTATGTGTGTTTGTGCGCGTGCAAGCAAACTGCTTCGAAAGGAGCCTGCTTCGGTTAATGAAAAAAAAAGCGAATGGCAGTGAAGCGGGAATGCAGTGTGTCCGCGGAGAGAGCACCGCGATAAGGGTTGTTTTTTTTTCTCTACTTTTTCTCTTCTTCCTTATTGCACGCGCGCGTGTTTGTGAGTGTGTATTCGTACGTGTGTACTGCACTTTCTGGGGCTACGCTTTGTTGGCCCTTTCGCCGCCCTTGTCCAGGGAACGAAGCCCACCACCACCGGGGTAATCGTTTCGTTTCCCACTCCATCAAGTCTGCTTTCTCCGTCCGTTTGCGTACGTCGAGAGCAGTTCCAGTCGCTTCCTGATTCCCTCCGATGGGCTTGTGAAACGTGCGTACATACGCATGCACTTGCCCTTCCAGGGCCAACGCTGAAATCGGGGGCCTTTTTTTTTGCTGCTCATCTTTACACCGACGTTCCGAGAGCTTCAGGGAATGGGTTACAAAACAAAAAAAACCCTAATCTACAACTCCCAACGTCAACCGATACCCGCGCGGTAATGCAGAACCTTCGCGCTCTCATTACCCCCTTTTCCTCGTGTCACATCCGGTTTCATCCGCATCCCGCCCGCGCACACCATCCCATCCAAAAACCGATGCGCACCGGGAAGGAGAGGTTGATATTATGCTAAGAAAATTCGCAAATTTCCCTCCAACCCATTATTGCGCTATCGCTTCGCACAGCCACACGTACACACACACACATACACACGCGAACGCGCGCACACACCAGCCACATTTCGCTGTCAATGAACGGGGCCAACGAACACGAGCCATCGGGTGGCCGCCAACAAGGGGAGACACATGGTGGATGGGGAGACGGTGGTGGGGGGGGTCGCACGAAAGAAAAGCACCAGAAAAGTCTCATCGAACGCGAGGACCACCGTTGCTCGCGTTGTTTTCTTCATTCTTTCTTTCTTCTTTCCCCTTTGTCACTTCGAGGCTGAGGGGGCCGATGGCGATGTTGGATGAAACCCCACGTCTCCTGCGTTCGTGATAAACGCGCTGCGTTGGAGGTGGTGATGACCATTTCCTCCCCGCTCAACCGTAGCGAAAGCGTCTCCCCCTCCCCTTCCCCCCAACGGGTCCACGGGCTCCCATGCACCAGTGCCGCCATCATTCCTAACCCGTTCCGCTGCTGTGCTTCCGCACTGTGGCCGACGTCTCATCGCGCTTGGCCAACGCTACAACGGCACGGTTTCCGAATTCCGGACACTTCCGGCACACACTCGCACACGCACACGCAATCAGACACACACTGTCCCCCAGCGCGGTGATACGAGCCGGCCGCATTCGCCACCATCACCACCGGAAAGCCGCAGCGTGAAAAGTTAAGCACCACGGATTAAACCACGGAGCGGATGGTTGGAAGAAAAAAAACCGTACACCAAGCGGAAGAAACACACACACAAAAAAAACCGAAAAGAACCGGGCACGAAATTTTTCACACACCCGCGTCCGCACACACGCACGCAGGTCGCTAGCCACCGCTTTTGCCAATGCCAATGCCACCGCGGACGGTCGGTGCTGCCTGCTGCCACACGGGATTCGTGCACCGCCACACGCTCGCCAGACTAAAATCCCCGCGTACTTCTAATTGTTTTTCCGCAGCACGCACGGCAGGACGCGTCGTTCGCTTTTTCCAAGCTCCGCCATTTTGCTTCTTCTGACGGGATGTATGCGCTGCTCCGCTCGCTTGGCCGCGTGCTGTCTCGCTCTCGCGCACGGCCCCCGTTGACGGCTGTCGTCCGGCAGGTGTCGCGACGGCCAGCTGTCAAACGGGCTTAGGCCGTGCTCAAAATCAACGATACGATTTACGACGGTTTCTTCGTGAACTTCTTGAAACCATGCTAATTTGAGACAGCTTAACTTTCGTGGGATTCAGGTGCTGTACATTGGATAATAATCGTGAAATATTCGACTACGACAGATTTAAGCGTTACCGGCGACTGCTCGCACGGCTAATGACAATACTGGAAACGCTTCGAGCTGTCAAGGAAAAGCCGCCCGGTCAGACGATTTCTTTTTCTTTATTTTGCTACAGATTTTTGCACATGTTTGGTAGCTTATAGTAAATTAGCTTATTATTAATCAACTGTGAAATCAGTGGTCGACATCGTGATAATTATATCAGAAAAATGATAACACAAACCACCCTGAAATAAAAAAAAATACTTCATACCTGCCCGGGGGGTAGGAATGTGCAATAGAACACAGCAATTACATACATATTCGTTCCTTTTGAATGATGTAGATGATTTCGGTTGTAGAAGATGCGTTCTATTCTTGGACGTTGAAGATAAAGAGTTAACTTCCCAATACAAATCTCAATAATACAGACAGCTACCAACGCAACGTACAATTCTTCAGTTTAGATTTTATTTTATCTCTTTTCCATAGTCACTTGATGATAATAGCAATTTACTTATTCCGAAAATACATAAAATATAAGGAAAAATGAAATACTGTACAGCTACACAGTTTCAGTGCTTAATTAAAAACAAAACCTTGCCGCTTTTACACACGCACACACATTTCCGCCAAAGACCTCTGTCTCCTTTTCTGCTAAAATGCTGAGTAATTTGCCAACAACCCGCAATTACAACCTGCGAAGGCAAACGCCCAGACGATTGCCCGCTCAGGTGCAAGCTTGCTTGACGTGCAAAACAGACGGAAAAAGGAAACCGAAATCAATGACTTAATAACAATGCAACGCACTTCAGCATAGAAATGGTTGAGCTTCTCCATTAGCTAAACGCGACAAATAACTTAGGAGCAAGAAACAAAAAAAAGTTCTAATTTAAAAAAAAACGCAAATCCTAATGAAATCTTACAGTTCCTTTCAGTGTCATTTGTCTTTACATGCTTCTGTACGTCCCCTCGGGAGTCATTGACAGGGATGACCCACGGTAAGTTTGCCACTGGCGGTGAACATGGGCATTTTGGGAAGCTCTCCATCAAGTGGGCAGTATATAAGCATCCATGACTCACGGTGCTGCTCTCCCATCGTTTACTGTTTGGAACGGGACCTTAATAAAACCACAGCGTTGCGTAATAAGGGCTTCAATACATCGCCGAAAATAAGTAAGAATGAGCTTCGAGTATATGACCGCAGTGGGAGGTAAAGACGCAACGACAAAAATATAAAGTTCACTGGACTAGCGGATGTTCTAAGTCGAGACGACAAACCGGGTGCGTTTCCCAATCGTCGCTTTGTCGTCTAATTTATGGAATTTATGCAAATACTTGTAAGATATGGTTTTGCAACAACAACAAAATCTCTTTTGCGAGCTAACTATACCTGCATGGAAGTGTCTTTGAATTTTATCCATGATCGTGCATTCTCTATTTTCATTTTTATGTTTTTGGTATCTATTTTGCACGTTACTCGTGTACGAAATGAAATGAAATCAGTGAATTTTCGCGCGATGATTGAAGCTAATATCTTGATGCATTACAGTTTCTTTTTTGTTTGTTTGCCTATCATATAGCAACGTGTCTCGCCGCTGTTGTTGATCGCAAGAGCCCTGATCTTTAGCAGCTATCCTTAGCAATTTGAGCAGATCTTGCCTTTCATGAGTCTATGTGTATCGACACGTGTAGCTTTTGTTCGTTGTTCTACTGCAGATTGTTGATCGGAATTCTGCGTGCCTTTCATGTACACATCTGCTCATACTTTTCACACTTCATAATGAACTTGGTCACGTTTCGCTACTTCCATGCTCCAACCATCTCAACTCTTGTTACAGCTTTGTCTTGCAGCTCGTTTGATCGAAATACATAAAGTTATCTGACTTCTTATAAATAAAGAATAATATTACCAATAATATTAATAATAATAGTCATAATATATGTATATATGTATACATGACAATCTATTACAAGTATATGTATAGGTATAGATTTTTAGATCAATATAATAGCTTTATACAAAAAAGGAAATCTTTCAGTTTTCTGCTTTGTTGGTTTCTTTTGTTCCATCTGCCACCCGTTCCGCTTGGTCTTATAAGTTAGTTAGTAATCATAACGCGTAAACACCTGCCCGTGTTCTGCTGTTTTATGTTACGTGTTCTAGTTTCACACAGTGTTTATGCATCTTGTCGACTTCACTTTCTTATACCATACATTAAGCTTTGCTTGTGCGCCCGTTATCGCGCAGGCCAGTTCTCACAAGTCCTATCAGTCCGAAACATCATAACAGTAATCTACATCGAAAGCCCACAAAACACCATACGGTGGCCATAGCGTAAACCCATTTAATGAAACCGATTGCCAAAACCCCAACCGAACAGTGACGATGGCCTCGCCATATCTTCTCCTGTCCCCTGCGGTTGTTTGCAATTTTGTGGTTGTTTAACCTTTTTTTATTCTTATTCCACGAAGCATCCACCTACAATGCTACATCGCGTGACCGTTTCGTTGTTGATCTATAATTTTAGTTTTTGTTTTCGTTTCATTACGACATTGGGCCTTTATTTCTCACACGATTAATCTGTCAATAGCACGTGTGCTAATATTGTAAAATAAATAAGATAGCCTTACAAAAGGTCGTCCGTTAGGCTCAGAGCGTAACAACAAGTTGCATCGGTACGCCCATTACCTTACCCCTGCAGCCAAAGACTGATTTATGTGTTTGTGTTTTTATGAGAATAAAAACGCTTCGTAAAAATATATAGTAATTTTGATTTCCGTCCTTATCCAACGTATGTTGTTGTATATACTGTCGCCTTAATGTTGACCAACGACATTGTGTCTTGCTTAGTGTTGCGCGATGCAACAGCCTAATTAATACCTAAATAATTCTCATCAATCAAAGCCTTGATACGTTAGGAAATATTCACACCCGTCTATAGTTGTTCTTTTCCCCACCCCAACATAGTATTGAATAGTGGTCCTTGTTTTCTGTCGCGACTATGCCTTTTGCTGTAGAACACATTTGAATGGAATGTACTGCGACTATTGTTACATTTTAATGACCGTCTCTCTGTAAATTATAATTGAGGAGAGCTTCGCAACGTGGGCCCTCTTCTGGTCTACATTCGCTCAATGCTTGCGGAAACACATTCTTAGGCTTCTCTTCACTGTGCTGAGACCATAAACTACCACTAATAGGTGACTGAGTAAAAATGAAATCCATTATTGATCATGATCTGCTGCAACACTGCGCCTCTATTGTAAATAGTCGCTCAGTCGAAACATTCGCTGAGAAATTGACAAAACGAGCGTTTGTAACTTTGTCTGATCGTGTTCGAAGCAAGTCACACCATCACGTTATAGTAACCCATGCAAGACAAATGGCGCTGAGACTTCCTGATTCCTGACACGGCCGTTCTTGTCTCTTATACCTTTTTTTGGCACCCAAAACAACGATCGCAATGGCAATGGTTCACATGTTTGACGATGAATGAAAGAAATGAGAATGGAAGGTTCATCTTCAAAGGAATTCATATAACTTTTGCCAATTATTTTCGTGCTCATTATAGTGTACATATTTTCGATCAAAACGTATGTTTTTGGAAATATAAAGAAAACGAACAGTTGTCACAACAAAAGAAACAATTTAATTTAAATAAAATTTAATTTAATTAATTTAAAACAAAACATAGAAAGGTTCTATTTTGCAAACATTGAATCTTAATTCCGATATTCTCCGGAATAATAAAATATGTTTAATTGCTTCTTGAAATACAGAGAAAACAAGGTTACAAATAAGGGAATTGATAATATGCTTGTGTAAAACGTTAAACATTTGGAATGGAACACGTGGAACTTCAAATACTGTACATTCACGATTGATTCTAATTATACTCAACATATGCAACAGAATCTAACAAAAAATTAATTTCATTATCAAAGAATCTACGGTGAGTATCGTAAGAGCAATCTAAAGTATATAGATAATATTTGATATGTACAAAACAGAGTAACGATCGTATATGGGGTTCCGTATACGATTCGGATATGTTTTGCAAGCGATCAAATATTCATAAAATCGAACTAAAATCCATTATTAGTGGACAACGATATGTTGGTTGCGCTAACAAAAAAAGGAAAAAAACATAGATAATGATCGAAAACTGTTTCAGTTGACTTTCCAACTAATAATATCAAATAAAAAAGCGATTCGGCAAATATTTCGTTTTACTTTTTCTCTCATTTCGTTCATTCATCGACCAATTGGAAAGAACATACAATGCATCGATATCCTTTGCCCTGTGTATAAGTTACTCAAAAATATCTTCCTAAAACTGGCGAGCATACACTATCTTTGATTCATCTCAACTTTGTTCAACTACAACTTGATTTGTTCGTTTTGTTTTTGTATCAATATACCCAAAGTGTTTAATTCGATTTGTTTTGTATCAATTGTTTCATTTTTGTTTGTGTTTAGTGTTAGTTGATTCGTTTTGTTTCTTATAATTGTTTCATTCGTTTATATGTTCTTTTTTTGTTTCGTTTATCAGTTTGTTAGCTTTTCTTCAAAGGCACACAATATGTTTTTGTTTCTCTTTTGTTATGTTAATCTTCCCGTCTTGAAATGGTTTAAAATCTATCCAAATTTTGACACCTTCTACTACATAAAATTTCTATTTCTAGCCATGTTTGCTGGTTCTTCTTCGTTTCTAATTATTTCTCGCTCTTTTTTATATTTTCGTGCTTGTTGTGGCAAATGGGGCAATAAGTATCTCTTTGGACTTTGGACACGTGATTGTATATATATCTATAAAGTGTTGTATATATAATGTTCAGTGTACTTATTCTTGAATGCAAATAGATTCCTATCAATACACTGCTGCATCGCAAAGTGGTTGTATAAAAATAGCGAAAATATTTTCTCTATCTTTTGTTCGATATCATCATTTGTTTCTTTGTGGAGAAACTTATCAATTTCCATCGCTGTTTAGTAGAATGTGTCTCATTTTTGCTGCGTTTTGTAGTTTTTTGTTACAGAATGTTTCAATGGTCACTGCATAAATAGTACCAAAGCAATTTTTTTTGCTGTTCCTCCCTATGAGAACGACCGACGTTAAAATCTACGAGTAATTTGATTCAGTCTGTAACGAGACACGGAGAATTTGCAGTGCATATTTACTACAATTCAATCACGCGCGTACGCTAAGCGCGAACCCCAAAACAGCAACCGAAATATTCTCGCATCCTTACTACACGCTACGTGAGATTCCAGTTTAAAGTAGATTTTCATCATCCCTTCGTTACTCAGTCCGATGCTGGCAATGGATTCTTTGTTTCAGCTGCTTTTCTTCTCTTCTTCTTTTCACCGATATACATTTCACATTGAAAAACATCAATCACAAACACTGCACACGCGTACGCACGTAAAAGACAACAATCGCATTCGAACCAAACACTGCTACAGCTTCTACGTGAGCCAGCAGTACTCCTTGGCGAAAGACACATAAAGCATGCATCCAACATGGAAATGATACGCCGATACGAACGGTACCATCGTACGAGTACTACACACTAAACGCGAATAAGCGATGGTCATGCAATACGATGGGGTCGACATTTTATAAAAAAAAGTTATGTAAACTGGGATATGGATGACAAATGCAATCGATTCTATTAACATTCCACTCCATAGCTGACGACTTAGCTGAGCTAGATGACATATTAGTAACCGATGCAAGGATCAATCGATCGATCCAACAAACACCCCGTTGTGAAGCTGAGCTGACCACCCTTTGAGTAAAAGATCTCTTTGTGCCCTTTTGCCTACTTTTGATCTCATTCGGTTTTCGTTCATTTGCTTGGGTTTTTATGGGGTACGTTTGATAATATGTGTAACGTAGACAGTGTGTGTATATATATGTATATATAATACGAAGAAATTTGTTCCACGCGTTTCACTTTGTCTCCTTCTTCTAAGCTAGCTTCTTTTAAATGTTACTTAGCAAAAATAGTTTCTCTTTTTACAATAAAATCTTACCATCTTTCATAAACTCCGTCTTTGCGCTGCCATCCACGTCGGTATGGTAGCTGAGTGAACGATTAAACCTTCGGTTTGTCTGCATATTCGTGATCATAATTTAATGTTTTGTTTCAGCTTCTTATCACTATTCCCCCTTTGCCTATGCTCTATCACCAAGCCATCACGAGCCATCCCAAACACATCCGGCGTGCGTCGGTGCCCAACGGTTGGCCAAACACACGACGATTGAAAACCATTTAATTTCACTGATCACTATTGATCTTCGTTACCTCGCAAATTTTCGTCAGTTACCACCGGTTGTTCATTCCGCAACCACAAGTCGCTCCTCTACAGTGCTCTAAGCAAGTACTAGCTGTTATTCCATCCTTGCACGATCAACGCAGCAAAGGGATAGGACAAATGTAAGCGGTCCGCTGCTGCAGGCTGGTTGGTTTTGTCGCCTATGGCTGGATACACTATCGCGTTAATGCTTGGACAGATTAAGAGGGACATCTGAAATGTACGAAAGAAGCCATTTAGTTCGAGGTCAATTGATATCTGGAAGGCAACATTTTTAAATGAGCAGGAAGAGCGAAACAAAGGTGAATGAATACGTTTACAGAGCCAACGGGTAAAGAAACGATTTGAAACTATATCTGCAACGTTCTACAACGTATAGCCTAACAAAAAAAAATGCAACAAAAACAGCATGCACACAAAAATCAAGCCACAGGATGATCCAGTATGCTGGATCCATCCGCAGGTGTTAGTAGTCTCTCAGTCTCTTACATGATCGCAGCCCTTCTAGCGCGCACTCACCGTTGCTGGGCTCTTCTTTGACGGTTGCAGCCGTCCCCGAGACTGCAGCAGCCGCAGCAGCAATGGAATGATCGGTCGCATGATGATGCTGGTATGCTGCACCTCCACCCGAGGGCCAGTTCGAACCGGGTGGGAAGCTGAACGCGCTGTCACCATTGACGGTGGCGCGCGAGGACGAGGTGAGTGCGGTCACGCTGTAGTTAAGGGCGGCCGCCGAACTTGGCGTGGCTAAGCTGGAATGTTGTGTGCGATGTGTTTCCAGCGAATCCGCAGCAACGGACGTCGGTGGAGCTGCAGGTGTGGAACCGACCGGGATGCGATCGATCCGTCGATCAGCCGCGAGACCGGTCGAGGTCGGTACCGAAGAAGCGGAAGGTGGTGGTGGCGGTGGTGGATGTGGCTGTACCAGGTGTGGTGGTGCGTGCGGAGTGGCCACCGGTGGCAATCCAGGATAATGCATCCAGAGCGGAGCCCTGTACGCAGCCATCGTAGCGGCCGTGTACATTTGCTGGTAGTACGACAACGAAGCCGGATGGAAAGGAACGGACGAGGCGGCAGCTGCAGCTGCGGCAGCGGCAGCTACGGCGGCCGCATTCATGGATGACCCCGCGGTCGAAGCGGCCAGCTGTGCCGGATAGAGGGGATAGAAGGGATTCGCAACAGGATGGTGCGAGGTCGGTGAAGCGATTACCGTGCTCGGTCGGATCACTCCTCCACTGGGCGAGTGGGACGACACTGACGACGATGGGACACCGTAGTGGCCGTGGCCACTCAGCAACGAACCGTCGACCGAATCGACTCCGTCGGGATTCGATTCCTTTTTCACCGACGAGTTGGATGTGTTTGAGTTGGAACGTTCGCGTGAAGGAGACGACGCGGCAGACGGAGAGTGGCCACCGGAGAACGGTTGGCGCAACGCCGCCGTCTTCTTTGGCACCGTCCGAATCGAGGTCCCCGTGGACAGTGATGCCATGGCGGATGTAGGTGTTGTGGCCACGTGACTCGTTGTGGTCGCGCCGCTTCCCCCATTGCTACTGCCACTTGGTGAGGAACGGGGTGATGACGAAGCAGCAGCAGCAGCAGCACCACGATGATGATGATGATGTTGATGATGCGGCCCCGGTGGTGGTGGTGGAGAGGAGTGTTGTTGGACCGTGCGGCCAAAGTTGAGTGGAGACGCTCGTGAATAGTGTTGCGGTGAGCCGTTACTTGCAGGTGGAGAATGTCCTTGTTGCCCGCCTAGATGGTACGCGCTACGGTAGGATCCGGTCGCTGACGTCCTCGCACCTCCCGGTGTCCCTCCGGCACCAGCGACCGATCCCGAGTACGGTGGCGTCGACGTGGAATCGTTCGTGCTGGGTGAGGGCGAAAACCGAGAGGACGAAGGCGCTGAGGAAAAGCTGCTAGGACTTCCCCCGTACGGATGCTGGCGGTAACGGGTGAACCCACTGGAAGCTGACCCCGACGGACCGCCATGATGCTGGCCATGATGAGCCGGATGCGCGGAATGATGCGGATGATGCGACAGCGCGTGTTGTGCATGATGTTCGGGACTAGGACTAAGATCCGGCGACCGGATCGTGCCACCATATGGTGGGTCGGCACTGCCGCTTCCACCGGATGTTGCTCCTGGCGAGGTGGCACTACCATTTCCGCCACCGTAGCTGGGCGAACGCTTCTTGGCACCGTAACCACCGTACCGGTTCGATCCCAACTGACCCGAATAGTGCTGCGGATCGATCATCGTGGGTGATCGCGAGCCACCGGATAACGGTTCCTTGCCGAGATACGGCGAGTGATACGGCTGGTGTGGTGACAGCGGGTGGTGGTGTTGATGGGGCAGTGGTTGCTGCGAATGATGATAAAGATGATGACTAGCTGTTGACGTGACCGATGCCACCGAAGCGTCCGCTTTTCGCGCTTCCGATGCGGAACCAGATCCCACAGACGAGGACGGCTCGCTGCTGCTGCTACTGCTGTGTCCCAAGAGGGAATTTATACTGTAGCTGCTGAAAGGCCGCGAAACCGGTGCCGGTACCGTGGAAGGATGACTCGAAATAGACGAGCTACTCGCTGCACCATTTGTTAGATGCTTTCCCGCCGTACCGTTCACGATTGAACCCGCACCGTTTACGTGGCCATTCGTTCTACTGCTACTGCTACTGTTGCCACCAGAGGCACCGTTAAGGGGACTTCCAGCTCCATTTGTCGTAACGGTGGACAGCGGCGTCGCGGTTGTCGCCGTCACTATAACCGGTGTTCCTGTGGCACCACCGGATTTAGGACGAGATCTCTTCGTACTGTTGCTGCCACCGCTAGCTCCATCCTCCAGCGAAACCTTCTCCAACTCTCGCAGGATCCGCTTCCGAGGGGACACGTGTTGCGATGCGGACGTGCTTGCAAACAAGGATCCGCGAAAGGACCCCGTACCGTTGCTACCCCGATCCGCTATCGTTCCCAACCGAAAAGGACCAACGCACGTCGAGGAGGCCACGGATGCACTGCTGTTCGCGGTTCTCGCCTGCTGTTGCTGCTGCTCGGTGAGCATTTGAACGATCGCGCTAAGGTCCTTTCCCTCGGGCCGTTTCCGCCGAGAGGCGCGTAGATGCGACGATCCACCATTCGTCAGCGGATGGTGTCCGTTGGTGTGCTTGTAGTCGTCTTCCGTGGGACCGTTGCGACTAACGTCTTTCCGGTTTTCCGAACCATCGTCTTCGCTTTTTTCCACCGACCCGGAGCTGGGTTCCGACGTGTCCATCGGTGACACGCCATTGCACTTCGGTGGGCTTTCGGCAGCAGGACGTTCATTTCCACCGGACGTGGCCGGTTCCTCCGTGTCGGAATTCTTTTCCTTTTTGATGGTTACGGGCGTATCGGCGGTGGGTTTCGTGTCTGGTGGTAGGGAAGGTTCGTACGGTCGACGGCGTTTGCGTCGGAGCCAGGTGCAGATTTCACGTGTCACTCGGATGCGTGAGTTCGCTGGTCGGAAGTAGAATAGGGATAGCTCGCGAGATATATTGGGCCGTGGGTTCGCCTGCTTCCAGCAGTGATCTCGCTGCCAAGGTGACGATTGGATGGAGCTGTTATCATCAGAAACTAAAATTGAACAAGCAAACGCACGATAAGAATCTAATGTCTGATGGTAGGAAGCGGTGCATGACTTACAGCTTAACGAAGTCGAGCTTTCGTGCTTGTGGAAATTGGCACTGGTCGAGGAAACCGTTGGTGGCCAGAAGGTGGTTTTCCGTGGAACCGAGATCCAGCTGGTTTTTTCGCCTTCCCTTGCACGGGCCAGTACCAGGATACACTTTCCATCTGCAATGGGACGTGAGAAAGAGTTATAATTGATGGAATTGGACATGCTGACAGTGTAGCCGATCTATTCAATATGACTTATGCTAACAGCATTAAATTGAGTCTAATATATTCAGTTGGTAACACAGGTAACCAAGATTATGTGGGGCATTTTTACTTCTTTAGAGGAACCCTTGTGCAGCGAACTATCACGTAAGCTAGGTTAGCTCGTCATTCATCTTACACGACCCTACGGTCAGCAACACTTTCCGCATCAGTCACTCGGAATGCCATGGCCCTTTGCTCATCCACTGGCGCATGTGTTTGGCCATTTCGCAAACGCGTGGCTCTCGTCGTAGCGCGATAAAATCACACCTGATGTCTGACGCCATCGTGCCGGCAGTGAACCGAAACCGGCTCATACGAGCTCTGCCGATGCTTTCTTCCCCATGAATAGTAGGAAAACGTACAAGGGGCAGGCATATTTCACCCAACAGGGACCACTCGCGCGCCCCCGGGACCGTGTCTTTTTCCATTGTTTTTCCGCCATCATGCGCAAACACGCCCGAACGGTTTCGCGTCCCAGAATGGGAAATCTACTTTTCACCTTCCGAGACGGTCTGTTACTAAATCATGCGGGTTTTTTTTGTCGAAAGATATCTTACCCACAGGCAAGATTAACTGGAACGATCCCACTACTTTTTATCCTCGTGAGTGATTTGATCGTGTGTCTCTGATTTTTACGGCCCTTAGGCTAGCGAAACGCGATCTCTCAGTAATGAAACAATACGCCCTAGCGGAAAATGGAGGCATAAAAAAACGACAACCAGTTCTGGGCCAATCCCTCACCGATCTAGCTGGCTCGATTGGTAGAGAAAGCCACCCTCGATGTGGAAAACAATCCGGGTGGAAAACTTAGTCGGTACCACCACCAACAGTTCGCACAATACAGCCACCGATTGTTTGGCAGTACGAAAGGATGTTTTTGCCCCCATTATTTGCCACGCGGAAAAGCAACACCGGTCCCCCCTTTGGTCGGGTGAGTTATGCTCACTATTTTAACGAGACGGAACACAAGTGCTAGAAACGTAACAGATGTGTATGTGCGCCATTGTTTCACACGTATAAGCGTTAGCTGCGTTACGGTAAGGTGCATTTCGCAAGGTTAGGAAAAAACCTTGCCTTCAGATCATCTTCTGACCGTTGGGTTTCTTGTCGATTTGCCTCACGCTGATTCTTTGTATTTTCCCCAAACCAAGGCTTCATATACGTGCTTGATCATTTGGATTATCAACCCACAGAAAAGTGCCACCGTTGGGTTGGAATTTGGTTACATGGAAAGCGTGAGAAAAGCTGCCATGAACCATTTTCGAACGATCGAACGAAAGAGATCCACAACTCCTTTCTCGATCTCAAACGCAAAACCGCCAAAACGGCATCAGCTGGTGGCCACAAAACCGAACCCGTTTCTACCCATTCCAGCCGATTAACGGACACGGAGCGACAGCGAGCGGTCATCGCTAATGGATTTTATTATTCCCGAACGTAAAATTAAACATACACCTTATGTGGAAACCAACGAAAGGAGAGAGAGAGAGAGAGAGAGAGAGTGGGAAAAAAGCGCTTCTGTCGGTGGGCGAGCTCGAGCAGTCACAATGAAATGAAGAGCCCTCGTGGGAGATGCTCTTCCGGTAGTTGTTTCGATTCGATTACGGAGCAGCAAAGTGCCCATTCCCCACGATGCCAGCCAGGACGTGGGTGTCGTGGCACTTGACCGGACGGTTTTTGATACACACCCGCGCGAGAGATCAAGATCTCGGGAATCAAATCATGCAATCATCACCACCGTCGTCTTCATCATCATCATCGCCGTCGTCGTCGTCGTCGTCGTCATTATCTGCCCACGCCCAAGACGATCCCCGGGTGAACTCTAGGGCGGAGAAGCGTTTGATTGGGTTTAATGCAGTCAACGAATTTCTCCGCCGGTCGATGGGAAATTCAGATAACGCCGTCAGCGTGCGGAGGCGGTTCAATTTCACCTCATTCTCGTTTCACAAGGTTTACGGTGTGGGGCAAAAGATGAATGAACGACGCTCAAGTTACGGAACCGCCTGCACGGGTACGATAATGGGTGGGTGTCGATAAATGTGACACAAAAGTCACCGAACAATCTGGAGGGTGGTATTTTAAATGAAGGACCATTCCCTAAAGATAACGGAAGAAACTGTGTAAAACCATTGGGGGCAAGAGAACGGAAAACAAAAGAAGAGAGTGTTGGAATAAAACCTCGTCTGGAAAATAAAACTGCCCACCTTTTTTGATCGAAATTTGCCCTAATCTGTCCGCACAATGGCGTTACTGGTGTGTGCGCTTGTAAAAAGAGCCGTGTTATAAAAATTAACACGCCACCTTTTCCACTTTTCCACATGGCCAGGCGGCAATAAACCCCCACAAGACCAGCCGGATGACGGATGGCGGCTTCGAAGTGTTAGAGCAATTTTTCCCGACAGTCAAATGGCACCACACCAGCAGCAGCAGCAGCATCAGAGGCATGGCATTCCAACCCAACCATTGCTGGCTTTCGGGTGAAAAACAGAAGGAAATAAAAAGCCTCATAGTAGGCGAGAGCAGGAATAAAAAAAAACCTACAACTGCACCACAGCCTGCTCAGGGCGCGGCAGCAACAGCACAGCTGAAACCGTGAACGCATCTGCTCACCCGTCATCATCATCATCCGCACCGTCATCAACATCATCATCGTTCGCTGTTGATGCGGGAAAGCGAAGCGAGGGGAAACAACTGGCAATCATCTCAACACGCCAATGCGAGAGTGCGAGAGAGAGAGAAAGAGAGAGGGACGAAAGACGCAACCGAGGGCACAATCACTAAAATGCGGTGGCAGACTATGCGCTAAGATCGAGCGATCGAGGTTTTTCCTTTCCCGGTCGAGCGAAAAACGAGCCTTTTGAGGCGTGTGCCTGCCCCTCCGCTGTGCTGTGCCTCTACTATCCTTCCCATCCCCGGGCCACCACCTCAATTGCTTTCTCTCTCTCTTTTCATTCTCTTTCTCTCACTCACACTCACGCAAACGCAAGAAACGGCGATGGCTCGTGCCTAAGCGCCTTTACTTTGCGCGCACGTGCCCTTTTCCTGCGGTTGGCCGGAAAAGTGCTGGCGGAAAGGTTGGCGCGCGTACATTCACACACACACACACACACCCATGTCGTCGCTTGATCTCCGTCTCACTTTCTCTCTAACAAAAACCGCTGTGGCGAACTCTCACCCCCTTCCCGTCGCATGATCGTTTGCTCTCCTTCTCTCTCTCTCTCTCACTCTCTCTGTCTCGAGCTTTATGCGCAGCTCGATTATGCTTACACATTGGAATCGCGTGCGCACCACCCTGCCATTTCTCGGAGGGGCGTTTGGTTTGCCGCAGCATATTACGCTGCCTTCTGGTGGCTTTTGGAGGCTCTCTCGTTCGCACCCGCACGAGCCAAACAGTTTGAGGAGTGAATGGGGGAGGGTTGTGTCGTGGGTGCGGAAGTGGTGGCATTAGATTTGATCCAGCTGGTGCGTTGCTAACATACTAGGGGCGTCGTACTACAGGCATGTGCTCAACATCGGCGGCAGTAAACGGGCGTCAATCGGCGTAGGGGTTTGGATTTTGAGACCCACGAAGCGATCTTTCCAGAGCCCTTTAGGTTTCGTGCGTTAGCATGAAGCATGGTAATCTAGTCGTGGATAATTTATAATGCCGTACTAGACGCTCCATTAAACGAAACGGATTGAGAGAAAATGAAATGTTTTCCAACCATGCTTACAATAAGTTCAGCTTGGTGTAATGCCCTGAAGTGTATCAACTATTCTCAATTTTTTAATCATTTACCTTCTAGTGTTTAAGGATTCATTATAATTGAGAACGATCATCTGCGCAATATAGACCCCCAATGCTAGGTATTTTGTCTAAATAAATTGATTTTTTTACATTTTGACAATCACAAACGATCTAAGCCCCCTTTCAAACATTCAAACAAATAATAAAAATACACGACACACCTTGATCCGTAGTGAACAATGCAAAAGCATAGTAAAAGGCATGCAATCAAAACATTTGCCAAAAAAAAGTGCTTCACAAACTATGTGGAGTACATTTTACGCCATTCCAAATGGAATTCCACTCCATAGCAACAACAAGTAACAATCTGCGAAAGCATCGTCCACCACTGTACCTATCGGTAACCATGGCCAGATGCACACGTGCGATCGTCATTTCTCCGGCCCAGCAGTTCGATCCCCTTCACAGAGGCAGACAACCAGCCAGGACCGGGCAGGACACACTCGGCACGAGCCTTGAGCCGCACGAAACCCTTCCACCACTCGCGTTCGCGTCAATTGTCACGCAACAGAGAGAGAGAGCCTCTCTCTTCCCAGCGTTACCAGACAAATTCCACCTCTGGTGCTATTAGATAACTTCCACACAGGGTGTTCGAGTTGAAAGCAGTTCGAGGACTTTCCATCTAGGCGTAAACGGCGCCGCTTGTCAATCTCACCAAGCAGTGGAAAACTGTGGAAAGTCCGGGAAAGAGGAAACTGAAGGAAAATGGAGACACACCAGAAGAACACACAGAGACTGTCAAAACAACACAGCGTCAGTTAGGGGGGTTGTCCCGAAAGAAAAAGAGAAAGAGGTGGGGCAGGAACAGGGCAATAAAGCGAGCACGCGTCCCTTGTAAAATGGAGGCGTGTGTGTGTGTGTGTGTGTGTGCACGCGCGCGCGCGTTGGTAATGAAAACATCAACAATAACTTCACTTTTCCCCCGCCCTTTCAAACCCTCCATCGGCCCTCCATCTCCCTATGTCGTCGGCGCTACGACACCGCACCGCTTGCTTAAGGGTGGAAAATCTGTTCTGCTTTCTCTGTGCCCTGCCACCTTCCGTGGGAGCACCCCATCACCTGCCACGGCCACCCCCTCCTCCTCCAAGGGCGTTATTACCGGGGCCCTCGTGCGCGTCCTTACCGGTCTAGTGCCTTTAACGAGTGTACCAAACCAACCGTCTCCGTGTCAGCCCTTGCGAGGCCCTTTTTGAGGCGGGATCTACCCTTTGAAGACGGATGCCCTGGATGTGTGTGTGTGTTTGAGAGTAAAGGAGAAAGCGCAACAAAGAAGGGGAGCCGATGGGGCATACACACACAGACACACGGACACCATTCTCGGTGTACCGTATTTCACCCCTCTCGTCATTTAAAAAGCGAACGTGCGCGCGTGTCACCATCATTACGCCACACCACCCACAGGCCACACCCTGCCGAGCCCAAGAGTCGCTGAAAACATACAATTCACCTCATCACTCCTTCTCGCGTTTGCTCTGGTGCTCTTAGCGGAAACCAAACCCCCCTAGGGGTTTCCATCCACCCACGGTCCACGGGGGTACAATTTCCGTTGCCTTCACTCTCGTCCTTTTTTCCGCCCTTTTTTTGTGCCCGTTCTTCCACCGTCACGGGCAGGGTACGGGCGTTTGTGTGTTTGTATATCCACGACCTGCCTTTTTCGCGGTGCAGTTGCTACACACAACTCCGGCGTATCCACGATCGATTCCCTTCTCCCCCTTTTCCTCAAAGGATCTAAGGGTAGGTTCACACCCCGCCTCACCTCGCCCCAGGCGAAGGATGAAGGATCGAGCTCCAAAACAGCACGATGTGTTACATAATTACTGCTTAGGTTCGCATAAAATTTTACGATTAAACGATTAGTTGCTCAAAAGGAAATAAAAACAAGGCAGCATGTTTTCGGTGGATTCGTTGAAGACGGCGCCAATCGAATGGGCAATTATGCCACAAACCGACCACCCTTCCTACACACCAATTTGCCCATCGGGTGGTCCGCGAAAGGTGATAATGATGGCGATTACGAGAGGTCGAGAGCGAAGGGAGTACGCTTCCAGCCCACACACACACACACATACACACAGGAAAGACCAAGGGCAGGGTGGAATTCGCCAGTCTATGCGCTTTCCACACCAGAAGGCGAGAGAAGAAAAAAAAACAAAAGCCAAACAATAAAAAGCAACACTCGCCCTTCGCGCGCTCTCTCTCTCTCTCTCGCTCTTACATCCGGTAAGAGCCAATCGCCGTCCTTTTCACGCTACATTTCGCTCGCTAATGCACCGTCTCGTTTTCGCCTCAATTTCCCAACGCATTTCCACGCATCTACACGCGCGCGTTGCATCTGCCACGGAATTGCATGAGCATGAACACACACACACACACACGCCCAGACTGCCAAGCTGCACCAACACCACGAAACGAAAACCAACAAAGCCCACCCGAACGGGGGAAAAAAGAAAAAAAAAAGCAAAACCAAACTCAGAACCAACCCCCTTTGAACAGGGATGCGGCCTTGCGGATAGAAACAAGGGTCGACAGGGGAAGGGAAACGGGGGGGGGGGATTTTACTTCCCCCGGCATTTCCGGCGTCTGTTTCGGCGACCGTGTGTGGTTCGCCTGAGTGTGTGTGTGTCCTTTTCCCACGCACGCATCCCGCAATGAGAGGACGCATTTCCAAAGGGCCAAACCCTCTTGCTCTCTCTCACTCTCTCTCGCTTTTCTCACACAGCCACATGGCCCTATCCCGCCGCCCTAGCTGGCACACGCCGTGATCCCAAGCGATATGCGACAGATGGTGGTGGCCACCTTTTGGTTGTGTGTTTTTTTTTTTATTTTCCTTCTTGTTACTGCTTCACTGGATCTCTCTCCCTTCGGGGAAAAATATTATTTTCCACGCGTTTTCTCCTGTGTCCTTTTTTTGCCACACCCTGGTTCCTTGTGCAGTGTCCAAATCACCACCATCCATATCCTGCCCGTGAAGGACCAAAAGACGAGCGACTCTGTCGTTGAGTATGTGCGATCTTTTGTGCTTTCGTATCGAAAATAGGACGCATTCTCTCAGGATGAGCTTGTCGACTTGTCAGCTGACGAGTCACTAGCACGGCAATCTGCCAAGAGGGCTTGATCATGTCACTGTCCTTAAAACACTGTCCAGATGCACCTGCAATCGAATGCACTTCAACTGCACAAGTGCACTCAAGAGTCTTCAAGACTGGATCTCCAATGACCCCGGAAGGAAGTACCATGTTGAGGTAGTCCTGGTGTTTTAGGCGATGTGTTTTCCCGCACGTCAACAAAGCGCGGAAAAACCGATGCACTCTCTCTCTCTCTCTCCCGAGGTGAACGGTTTCCTTTTCTTTTTGTTTACATCAACCGTTTTCCGGTGATCTAAACATAAACAAACGGCCCCTGCAAGAGACGTTGCAGCAGCAACAGCAGCATCAACAGTAAACGGAACAAAAGCTTGATGAAAAGTGAAAAGTTTTCCCGCCCGAGGCGCTTCCGTTCGATCGTCTCCCACTCACCAAACTGGGAGATCGTGACTGTTCGTTAGAAAATACACACGAAAAAAAACCTTGCCGAGAAATAAACCACAACTCCGTTGCTTGTTGCGTTCTGTGTGTATGTGTGCGTTTAATTGGCCCTTTCCCAGTCCACTGATCAGAGAGTGGGTTGGAGAGCGAGCAAAAAGAAAATGGAACCGGCACAGAGGAACGATCGCGGCATCGTGCGGTGGTGTTGTTGTGCTACCGCGCAAGCTAATTCATCGTAATTTGCAGCGTGGCTAATAACTTCACGGGAAAATAGTACACGAGAGAAGAAAAAAGCAAACCAAAAAAAATAACTAACAGAAGACCAAAGGCGAACCCTACGGTTGAAGGGGTTTCGAAGAAATTCTACGAAGCCTAGCTGGCGTAAGGGCAGCCCTGGGAGGGTAGGTGTTTAAGGAGTGAAAACAAAGCGCCCACAGCATCAGAAAGAAGAGAAGAAAAAGGCCAAGATGTGCTGCAATGCGCGGTCTGATCTATGCAATGATGGCCACGAAACGCACCTCTACCTGGTAGCAAAAGCTGGCGTGTGGTAGACGAAGCGTTTTAAAATAATTATTTGTGTGAAACATGACCAGCTCCAAGCCCTCTGGATGCAATTGATACGGGCTAACACGGGTAAGGAAGCCGACAGAGAGAGAGAGAGAGAGAAAGAACTTGTTGAGGCACCGTAGCGGGAAAATGTAATACAACATGGAAGGAAAAATCATCATCTGGTGTACAATCGGGAAGCGATCCCTTCGAAGAGAGCGATCATGCAAACTGCGCTTTTTATGGGCCGTGGATTTCATCTAACATTGCGGTTATATACTTGGGATCATCAGAATATATTTCGATGTACTTAAGATGGTCAGGAATAATTAAAAATTGAAAAAAGCTATGATTGTAGCGCAGCGGTAATTAATAATTCGTAAAAACTGCCGCCAAATGTGACATAAATGATAAGAAAAAAATACATATATATTAGACATAGGCTTGTCCAAAACAAATGTAAGGCTACAAGAGAGGCCTTGTGATGTAATATTCTTTAAAAAAAACTCTATTTAGTATTATCATGAACGACAAACACATTATACCATACAAGATCATGGACCATTAGCACCGTTTTTATCTCGAAGCAATAAACCTAAAGCAGAATCCCTCCCAGCACACCATGAATTGTGCACAAAACACGCTAAAAACCTATTGTGAGACACGCAAGCCAACCGTTGAGAGTTTGTCAAGCGCGAGATTCATTATCATAAATCAAATATATCATTTAATCGTCATTAATTATCGTCAACCTGCTGCAACCCAAGCGGCAGCGTAACGTTGAAAAAGAGTGGGACGTTAAAATGAACCTTCGTTCAAATCCTATTAGCAAGAAACAAACAGAACACATCTTTAAGGACAGGCGCTTGTCGCAAAGGGCTTGGCCTCCTCTTCTGCAGGAAAACTCGCCAGTCAGGATTTGTGCTGGAAAACGACAGAAGCGACCATCGGGAGACTAAAACTGGGAGCTTTGCCTCAGTTAAGTTAAAAACCCTCCAGCAGCGGTTGATTATCGTTCGGCCATTACTACTGGGCACCCTGTGTTTGTCGGTGTGTGTTTGTTTGCGCGCCCTAGACGTCACTCGGGGATGATGCTAGGGGGGCCGTAGATGAAGATGGACATTACCTTAGACCGATCGTGATCGCCACCACATGCTCCAGCAGCTTAAGAACACCGCAATAGATAAAAAAAGCACCTCTGGTGTGGAGCCTTCTCGATGCATGGAGGGAAAAAAAACGAACGAAGTGCAACATAAACCGTGAAGTGTGTCGTGTGGTAGAGGGGCAGCAGAAGACCGCTTCCGCTACCGAGAGGGCTTCCCCTTTCTCCCCCCCCCACCCACCCCCACAAGGGCACACACGCACGCGCCCAATGTAGAGCGTGTTCTACGAACCAAAACATTTTGCGCTCGTGCCCCAATCAGCGGCAATCTTACTTTTCTGTTTTGTCGTTTTCTTTTTCCCTTCCTTTTTGTGTCCACCTTTCTTTCCCTGCCCATCACCACGGCGCAGCAGCATAAGGGCTGCTCCCCGAAACGTGGGGCGCAAAAGGGACGTGTCCTCCTCTTCAGCACTCGATGGGGAGGGCTCGAACCAATTTGAAGGAGCTCCTCCCAGAACGAGCCCAAGGGGGGTTTGCTGCCCGGGGTAATACACCATGACGAACCAACGGTAGGAGGGTGTATGGCCGGGTCCGTGGAGCTCTCCCTAAATCCTCCACCAACGTCTGCTCTCTCGCGCGTGCTGAAGCACTTCTGGCTCGTATCGCTTTTATTGCTTCAGCACACCTGTTGGTTTGGGTCGGGGGCAGAGCCGACCGGTCTCGGTCAGCTTGTTCCACTTTAGGGGGTGAAAAAAGGGGTGGTTTTGGGGTGCGGCTGGGGGAGAGGGAGGACAGAAGCCACGGCACAACACAACACAACAACAACGGCAACATAAAAAAATGCTTCAACTCAGCGCGAGGTTGCGATGTTGTTGCTTCTATTTTTTGTTTGGTTCTTTCTCTACACCTCCCTTTTTTCAACCTCTTGCGTGTCTAGTAGTTAAAGCCCGACATCTCTCTCTCACTCTCTCTCTCTCTCTCTGTCTCTCGATGCCAGAGATTTGAGTGAAGTGAGCGGAAAGCTACAACCGAAACGTGAGCCCTATTAAAAAGTTCACCAACCAACTGACCGTGGTGAGGGGGAAAAGCGAGTGGGCTTAGCGGGAAGGATTTGTTTTTAGTTTGGGTGCTTCTTAAATTGAGAGACAAAAAAAAGGAGCTACATTTGGCCTTCGACGGCGCAATGATCCATTAAAACTGGGCGAAAAATCTAGACCATACGCACGGGTCACTCAAAATGTTAAACCCTTTAAGCATGAATAAGAAAATGGGCAAAAACCAAAGCGTTACACAAGAGAAATATTAAAATAAAGCACAAACAGAGAGTGAAAATGATAATGCAAAGCAAATTCCAGATGTTAACGTGTTTAATGCTTCTATTAGTTCTATTTGTTTACTATTTGTAGAGGCTACTATAAAATTTGTTTATGCTAAAGGTATTTAATTTTGATACACACAATTTACATATAATTTATTTATACACATAAAAAAACGCAATCTTGTGGCATGACAGTTTTGAACAAAAACAAAAGTTATATTTGAATTACCAACGAAGAAAAGGTCAGTTTTATCTGATATTTAATTCAAATGTAGAAATATAATGCTAGCGGCTATGTACCTTAAGCTACACTCATTATTCGATATCACACAGTATCGAACATACGACAATTGAACAAAAATAATAATATTTAATGCAATCAGCCAGAGCATCACAATGCACAAATAGTCCGGTATATGAACTCTGCAATGCGAAATGGGAATTTTGCCGACCAAAACCAAAATTGTCGCCCTCCCATCATGCAGCATAAAAAGCCACAGCTTCTGTTTGCTTTACATCGAAGCCGAAGAAGATGGCTCGATGGCTTAAAATGTGTCATTTTTCGCCCCATTTCCGTGACAATTTCGCGCACCAGCCCTCCAAAAGAGAAGCCGCCCTTCTTACGACGACAGCAATGCGACGAAGGGCCAGCGGCCTCAGCCCGCAAAATATCGCGTCGATTTACGCGCACTTACGAATGCTTACGATGAAACGAGCGAGACCAGAATTATGCGCGAAAGGCAAAACGAGAGCGAACGGGGCGAGAAATAAAAAGCGGCAGCATAAAATATCAACCCATGGAGTGGAGCAGCGGGTGAAGGATGCAGAGGAAGCCCCCCTCCTTTGTGCTTCACCTCCACACCCACCCACCCAACATGCGTCCCAACAGCCCGAGAAGGTGGAAAAAGCGGCTGGATCTCGGCGCGCATTTGCTGAGCTGTTGTGTTGTTGGCACGAGCCACGCAGAAAACCGGACGAGCCACCGGGTTTAGTGAGGGTGCATGTGTGTGTGTGTGTGTTAGGGGGTTGTAGCGCGTGCCAAGCACGAACCTTTCTCTTTCTCTCTTTCACTGCATCCGTTTCCCGCGGAGAGGCCACCCAATCCCTATCTTCTTCTTTTTTTGCTCCAACAAATGGCCTCCAGTGTGTGAGGGAGAAAGCAAACCGCAAACGGATTGTGGACGGACAAATAAATCAAGAGAGAAGAAAAAAAAACACTTCCCTTCTACCCCCACACAGAGACACACACACACGCTCTTGGGGCACCCCTTTACCATACTTTATTTTCCATTCCCTCCAGATGGAGTGCCAAAGAAACGACCCATCTGATCGGCGCCACGTTCAATGAGAGAGAGAGAGAGAGAGAAAGCGAGAGAGAAACACACAACAAAAGCCTGGCCAGATAAAGCTTGCCGGGTGGGGAGAAATCGGCGCCTGGGGGTGGTGGCGGTTGCGGGATGTAGCACGAGCCCAATTTCACAGCCTTCTTCCTCCATGATCCCCTTCCCTTATCCTCTTTGCCTCATCTATGCTACCCAACACACACCCCCCCCTCCCCCTTGGCGATCTTCATCTTAATCTTACGTCTGTCATCAGCTGAATATCCATCTCGCAATCTCTCTCTCTCTCTCACTCTCTCTCTCTCTCTTACACCAACCCATTTTCTCGTGCTTTTTCTTCTTTCATTTTCTTTCATCCCCCAGGCAACTCTTTTCCATTTCGTGGCAGCTCCCATCAACCCACCCCTTTATGGATGGGGGGATCGTAGATTCACCCCCTCCCCCTTCTTTGGAAAGGTAGGCACGGGCTGCTGCTGATCGCATTTCTTTTCTTTCCTGCTACTTCCATCCTTCCTTCTCTCTCTCTCTCTCTCTCTCTCTCTCTCTCTCCCATTCCGCCATTTCACTCCAAAGGCTCCAACGAAGCCACGAAGAAGCGCCAAAGTAACGCGTTTATCTCTTCTCTTCTCGCCCCACCCCTCCCCCCTTCCCCACCATTGAGTGGCCCACGAGTGGTATTGGGGGTGGTGGAGCCACCGCACAGGGTGGTAACGCAACCATAATACCCAGCAGCAACAGCAGCAGCAGCGCACCCAGCAATTTTTTTCTCTCCCCTGTTTCGTTTGAAGCCACTTGCTGCTGCTTTACGGCGACACAGAGGTGGAGGGGGAGAAGAAGGGGGTTACCTTCGCCTTTCTTCACCCGACGAACGGACCGAGTGTGGGACGGTGGGGGTGAGAGGTGCTCCTTAAAGGCGGATGTGTGTTTGCATCCCGCGCGAGAGGCATGTTTTTTTTTGTGCCTTAATTTTTCATGGTTTTCTTTTTCCCCCAGTCACCCCAGACACGTTAGGGGGCTGAGAGAGAGAGGAAGGGTGGGGAGCCACCTTGTGGAGCCTTCTACACCCCCCACCCGGACACACACACATACACGCCCGGAGGATGATGGTGGCTTTCGTTTTGCTTCTCGCATTTCGCCTCTCATTCCTGTGCCGATCTTCTGACCGCCAATAGGCCTAGGGAGTGTTGGAAAGAAAGGAAGGAAATGGTCCAGGGCACGGCCAAGGGTGTGTGTGTGTGTGAAGATTAGTGATTGGACGGGCACGCGTGCGCGCGCGCGCGTGCTCGTCGTAAGCATTTTGCGCCGCCACCTTTCTTTTGCTCCTTTCTTTTCATCGTGTCGTCGTCGTCTTCTTGTACCTTTTCTTTCTTTTCTTTTACGTCCCCAGCTGGAGAGGGCGAGCCGAGATTAACTCGACTGCACACCCCTCTTTTCCCGAAAGCGCTTTCCCCCTCCCCCCACCCAATAGGAGAAAATAGGCGCCACGCAGCAAAAAAAAAAGATACGCTACAAGTCAAAAGCAGCACGAGCGAATTTTTCACGCTTTTTCTTAGGGTGCTGGGGGGCTGTAAAAAGGTGCCTAATTTTGCTATGGGCTTGGACGGATGTGCTTCCCCCTCCTAGCGGCACGAGCCACAAACGTTTTGTGCAAATAAGATAGAAATTTTGTTAAAATCAGCCAGAGTTTGCCAGTCACATCAACATCGGTGGCAACGTTTTATCGGCATCGAGTGGCCAATTGTCGCATATTCTGGAAACTTAATATCAAACACGAATCTTTATATGCAAAACAGCTAAAGAAAGGCTAAATATGATGGCGTAAATGTCAAGCAAAGCTGCTGAAAGATGCCCTATGCAACATGTCTATGAAGATCAATGAAGGAAAATGGCATTTTCTGCACTTTGGCAACCAACAGAAATTTTTTTGTGTGTGGCTACGTTTGAGGTGGACGAACGTTACGTTACGAACACACGATAATTGCTCCTCTCTCATCTACACCCATTATCCTCCGCGCCGAAAGGATCACGACGTTTATTAGCGAAAATAAACGTACCAAAAAAAAACACTTCACTATCTCGCACGGGTAAATATTGGCCACTCAATCATACCGGGAGGGGGATTTTATTTTTGACACCATCATACCGACTCGGTGCATGTCCGTCTGCCCGCGTCTTTCCCGCGATGATCAATTGCCGTTAATTATGTTGTTAAATTAAATTATCATAATGGGCCACTCTTTCGCTTGTGCCGCCCATTACCGGCACCGACCATGCCGTCTAAATTGCCCAGAGATGCGAATTGTCAAGCAACGATTGCCAAACGGGACACACGTTTCGACGATTAGACGCACTTTCCCGCCATGACCTGGCTGGCGGCTTGGGCTTTTAATTGCATAATTAGCGTCGGAGTGGATTTATTATCAGCCCTCTTTGGCGCCTCGGATCCGTGGCTCGACCGCCGATAGGATGTCTTTTTTTTTTTCTCTTCACCCCAAACAAACACACACACACAAGCACGAGCGTGCACTTTCACCATTTTGTTAGCGAGAGCAATTTAGAGGATGAAGACGAGGTGTGCGAAACCGTGGATATACGATTATCCTTCACTTGGGCTCGGTAATGAAGCGAAAGGAAAACAAATGCGTTACGTAGAATGCTCTTTAGCTGTGAGACGGGGCAAATTTTAGATGTCACATGACTAAGGATGGACAGAAGAGTTTTCCTTAGGACACGGAGGGTTTTTTTTAGTATACATTCAAAAATACAAACACAGTGGCTATTTGTAATTGACTAATTGATACGTATTGATCGTAAATGTAAAAATTTCGTTTTACATTTCGTTGCATGTCAAAATCACAAAAAAATGCAACCGAAAATAATGCTATAATTAAACCAGAAACAAACAATCAATAGGAAGAGACAATTAATAAACACAAGCGATAATTAAAAGCTGATGGCACAGCTCAATATACAAATCAGTTCAAGAGATCGAATGCTTTGAACGTGCTACATTACATTAGGATAAAACAACAAGAAAAAGCTATGAAAAGAGTTTAAAACATTCTGACGAAAGGAAACAAATGAGACATGGAAGTTAACTCAAAAACTGAAGCATTATAGAGCAAACTGTATAAAACATTGCTTCCAAATTGTGTTTCAATGAATTCAAAAACCCTCAGCGAGCTCTAATGATAGTTTAAAACAAAGGTAGGCTTTTCATAACATACGCAATCAAGCTACACGCAAACATGCTTCAAACAGTTGAGAAAAAAAGTCCCTCCACGAGTACAATTCTTTTACGCACAATACATTCCCGTGTGCTCAATAATCTCGATCGTTAATGCCGGATTTATCGAATAAGCAGAAATCCCGCCCCGGGAGAGCACAAAAAAGGGGTATCATTCTAATGACGCGTTTTGAAAGTTATCCCCCCCCCCCGCTTCACCGAGCACTCCATTTTCCCTCTTCTGAAGCGTCACCACTTGAGCAGAAACTCGAATTCCGGTACCGGAAAACCGCCATTTCCATTGTCTTCGACACATTGTCCGGGTCATTGTGTGGCGCATTAATGTACCGGGGGCAAGAGCGGGGCGCTTTTGGTAAATCGGGCCCTTCCTCAAGAAGGTTAGATGCCGTTTTGCGCCCTTCCACACCACCGGTTAAGGGCCACTGGTTCGTGTTTTTTTGTTTCGTCTTCTAAATTAGACGTTCGGCCACGGCATATCAAACCCCTTTCGCCTACCAAAGGGACCACCTCCTTGCCCCCCCTGCACCGGTAGAGCACACACAAGAAGGCTATAAAACAAAACAAAACAGGATAAAAAAGCGAGAAAAAACAATAAAGCCCATGGAGAAAGATTCGGTATGCCTGACCGCGCCCGGCCGCACGTTTTAATTCTCTCACGCATACTAATATTCTCCCATGGGTATATTGTTCTTGCTCGTCGGAGCCAGCAGGGCCAGCAGCCTCTCTCCCTGTGCACCGGGGGCTAACTTATGGGCCATTGTTTCACACCCGCGCGGTTCTACCACCCTCTTTTTTGGGGGGGGTGAGTGAAACGAGTCCAACCTCTCCACTCCAGTCCCCTTCTCGAACCGTTCCGCATGGCAACGGCCACGGCGGCCTCCCAGCAACATAAGATCGCCACCGGACGCGAACACACAAGGAACCGACCCACGAGACCCCATAAGGTTCCTTTACTTCCTGCGGTGAGGCGGTGGACGGAGGGAGGTACGGGTGCTCCGATTTTGAGCATAATGCCACCCAACTCACCCGCCGTGCGCGGGGTGCAGCGGCGTGGGTGGGAGGAAAATAGCGAGGAGTTGTTGGCGGGTGTGAAGCGAGGTAGGGGGAGAGGGTAAAAATGGAAGCATTGTTCGGTTTTAAAAGAAACAAGCGGCGGAGGGAGGGGGGGGGGGCGACGAGAAGCGACGACCCTCGAAGGGTGAAAGAAAAGAATCTCAAACGAAAGATATGGACCCCAAAACTAACCCCAACACACACACACACCATACGGTGTGCCATCCGTGCGTGCGTGCGTGTGTGCAAAATGTTGCTCCTTTTTTAAGCGCAAACGACAAAAAAAAAAGCGCAAAAACCGCCGATTGACAATCGTTTCATGACGTAAATGACTTCACACTGCGCGTGTGAAAAGGAGCGCATTTTGATTCGCAGCCAAACAAAAAAAAAAAACAACAAAACAAAACGCAAACTTGCATCGGTTGCACTTTATCGAGAGCTCGAACAACGAAACAGTTGACATTTCAAGCGGGCAAACAAACAAACAAACAAACGAACGAGCAAAAAAGGCGAACGAACGTTGCCTATCGTGTGTGCGCGCGTGCAAACAATGCCGCTTGTTTTGCTGCCAGCGAAAACTACATTTTACATTTGACACAAACTTCTTCACAAACTTCATCAACAAGCCTCCCAGCTACAGCCCGCGAGTTGGCTCCCGTTCCACATGGAAGATAATCACGTGGGTGGGTGGGGGTGGGGGTGAATTGTTCTCGTTTTATTCTTCCTTTTCTGTCTCTCCCTCTCGGTATCTTGTCTGCTTGGTTTTATTTTACTTTTTTTTTTCTTTTGTTAGCTTCATCCGTTCGTCGTGTGGTCTAAATTATCCCCTGCCCCGAGACAAGCCGCGAGAGCGCAACGAATTAATTCCCGCGCGTCGTAAATTACGCTCCCCAGCAGGCGGGAAAAAGAGGGGGGCGGGGGGGCGGACGTACGAAATAATAAGTGCATATTGTTCAGTCCACCCACGCGCGCCTCGGGGGCCCGGTTTTCGCTAAGTGAATCAAATGGCTAAGGCGACACGCTGCCGACGAGAGAGCCGTGTTAAAAAGGAAGAAAAAAAAGCACCAAATGGTGGTGCATTGCAACAATGCGCGCCTGCACGAGGGTGTTTTGTGGGGCGCTGAGGGGGTTGGGGGTTGATCTCCCACCTCCCCCCCCCCCCACTGCGTAAATCATCAATAATTCACAAAGCCCAGTACCAGCAGCAAAAAACAACTACAACCGAAACGAAAAACAAACTCCCTCCCCATCGGGGGCTGCTGCGAATGTCAAGCGAATGGCGCGCGAAAAAGAAAGAAAAAAACTGAAGAAAAAGCGCAACAAATCCTTGCGTAAGGCAAAAGGAAACCACTCACATTTTAAAACACACACTCCTTGCTGATGCATTTTAGTTGCCCGTATAATCACCACACACGTGTAGTTTCCATTTCTTGCCATTCCCATCGCAGGAATTCAAATTCCTGCCTAATTGCCATCAGACCACCGGTAAAACCATGTTTTCACGGCTAATCTACGCTTTTATTGGCGCTGTTGCGCTTGAATCACAATCAATTGTAGCTCCCCGTGATAACGCCCCGCAGGACACGACGAGCCTTCTTTCCCCCGGGGCGGTTTAGGCCCCTTTTGCGTACGTGTCGTCCACCAACGCAAAGCTTCCACCAATGGCAGATGTGGAAGGAAAAGCAACCAACCAACCAAGCCAGGCACACGTCAGTGTTGGCGCGCTTTTTGCGCATTTCGTGTGTGTGTCTAACACGCGCTTGACCCTCGGACCCGGTGACTGACCGATTTTTGGACAGCCCGAAGAAACGTTCACAAAAGATAATCAAACCGTCTGAACAGAACATGCGACTGGGTTGGGAAACTAACAGCGCACACGCAGAAGGAAAAAAAAAAAACAAAACCCCACAAGGAAAATGCCTCCATCGCGCCGGTGTAGCAGATAAGCGGGACATTCTTCTCTGGGGTGGCTTGCTTATCACCTAGTCCAGCCTCCGACCGAAAACGACCCCAAAAGGAATCGTTCGAATCCGCGAGGAAGTCCCTGGAAAAGAGCTTCCCGCTTATCGGAGGAGGTGTGGCCGAATCGTGTGTTATCGCGTGTGACGCACGGGGAGGACGACTGATTGACGGCAGAATTTGGGTTTTTTTTTCTTTTCACACTCCAGGGAGAGAGATAGTGCCCGCGATGGTGGTGGACTGTGATCCGTGGGGCCAAAGGTTCCGCGCGAATTGTGACGCGAAACGTGCGCAGACTGCGTACTTTACGTGGCGTGGCGCGTGGCCATTTCAAAACACACACTTTGTAGCGTGTTTATTTTTTCGTACTTGGTTGCTAGCCTAATCGTGTAGAAGAGGTTTGAGTATGGGTTACAAAAGTATCTGCACAAAGGAGATTAAAAATGCAGGACGACTTTTGACAGATGATCCTGACTGGCCGAAAGAGACCTGTCGATGCTGGCAGTCAGTTTGTTTCTAATGGAGGCAACGCCATACTCGAAATTTTTTTTGTCAGCATTTCAAATGCACAATGTAAGGTAGTATCTCATACTAACTCCAAAAATATACACATCTTTACAGTCATAAGATCAAATCGCCCATTCAGCAGCTATTGTTTTCCACGACTGTCAGATGAACCGTCAGTCTGTGATATTGGATTTATTTGTGATTTAACTGAACGTGCCTTATCCATGAAAATCAAATACGTCGTCGAAATCAAACACGTTGCAATTGTAAAAATAGTACCAACGGAACCGGACCCTGAGCTCACAACAGGGATTTATGATTGAGTAATGCGATTACAAAATGCCTCGCATATCGAACCTTTTGACCTTCAGGTGTTCGTGGATGATTCATGCACGTTCGCAGAAGCGCAACGACAATAGATTATCGGATGCCCTAAATGATGCACCGTATTTTGCTACGGCTTCCAGCTCCGTAATTCGCCCATAATCGTGTAAAGCCCATAATCGTCCATGGCGAAAGAATACACCAAATGGCAAAGGGCGGATACGGGAGAGTCCTAACCGCGATAAGAGGAAGCGTTCAATAAAAGAAGTGCTATTTTTAGGCTCGCTAAGACGCACAAATCAAACGTGTGTTTGATAAGCGTTATGGGTCCGTCACCCAGCAGAGTGACCGCGGTTCGATACCGATAACCGCGGCTCGATCGCCAATTAAAGGCTTTTTTTGTCGCTTCCCTCTCGGTCGACCTCCGCGCCATCCTGCACCTGCCGTTTCCGGACGGTCTCGTTATCAGACAGTTTACAACACCCGTCGTATAATGAGTGTGGTAAATTTGCAACAGATTACAGCACGTCTTACGTAGCGAGCGAGGCTCGATTTGAACTTTCACAAAAAAACGCTTGTTTTATTTTCGGAACGGCGATTCCTTATGCACCCAATCGGCAGCCGACTTGATGACCACGGCAAACGGCACATTTGGCAATTGCCATTCGGCGGCAATCACAACAATTATGCTGCGTCATTGTCTTAACAACAAAACCGCGATCAATCAACACCAAGGGTGGCATACCCCAAGGGTCCACAGCATCATGCAACTTACCTTTAAAAAACTGCCACCTGCCACCATGGCCACCACCGGCACCGGTTGGAGTACTCGGCGTTCCACCATTCGGTATCGTACGGCCTCCACCAACACCACCGGAAGAAGAACCACCGACAGGCGTGTATTTCGACACGGGTTTTCCCGGTGTAACGACTGGCCCTTCCGGTGGACCTCCTGCAACACCGTTGCTGGCGCTGTTTCGCTCGTTTGCTGCGGCAGCCGCCGCAATCGACTTCAAGGCTCGTTCCTTCGGATGCACAACGCTGGAGAAATTGGCCACAGACGACACGGAAAGGGCCACCGGTTCCGTCTTGGGCAGCTCAGCCGCCGACGACGACGCCGGAGACAGGGAGGCCACATTGGAGGAGCTCGTCGTGGACAGAGGCGATCCATCGGGTGATGCGCTTCGATTCAAGGCCAGTGGTGATCTGGCCTCGCCTCGAGCACTATCCGGAGGAGATGGTTTCACCTCCGAGGACGAAGCCTGCTTCCCGGCCTGACAGGACACATCGGAAGCCGTCGGCGATGGAGGTGCGCCTGTCTTTTCTTCCTTCACGGCCACAGGCGTTGACCGAGGCGGGGTTCGCTCGCCAGGGCTGCTAAAATTGGCCGCCTGCTCCGACATGTCGGCGTTGCATTTTGTCAGTATTTGGCTGAGGATGTCTTTGCGCTGCTGCTGCTGCTCGAGCGTTCCGGGACTTTCCGGACGGTGGTGTGAGACAACCGGTGACGTGTAGGTACTGGCGGTGGCTTGAAGGTCCTGCGATGCGGGTGCCGGGTTGATAACGTACATGTCGTCGGGCGCGACCACGGCCACGACGCAATTTCACGATGTACCGTGTGCTTCCTAGCCAGCTTAAAGAACGCGTGGTGGCTGAAAACGACCTACTCGCGAAACCGTAGACAACCCGTGTGGTTTGGATACGTCCTGCGATCGTACGATGCCTTCCTTCATTTCGATTCGGATCCTTGCGGCTGCATGCCTTTGGCAGGGCTCGCCAGATGAGTCACGCGTCAACAAGAGAACACACTTTGACAGTAATGCGTTACCGAGGAAATCTGCTGTCAATTATGACGGCTGGGGGCAAAAGCGCGTAGTAGGCGTTTGGTTGCTGCGTGTAGTCTTAGTTTTCTCTCTCTCTTTCTCGCAATCAGTATATCCTTCGTTTGTTCTAATTACGCGCAGCTTGCTGTATGAACTGTTCCATCCCTGTAGACCACGGGATGCGCGTATGTGTTACACTCAATACAAGCCAAACGGATCCTGCACTCGTGTCTCCTTGCGTCCTTTGCGTTGCAGTGCATTAGTGTAAATTATCCGTTGTTCGTTTCACTTTCCGGCGTTGTTTCTCCGTAGGCTACCAGAGATTTTATGACGGGTTTAGGCACTGATGGGGAATCCTTTGTACCCTCTCCTTCCACGGAAAACCCGTGCATCCCGTGTGCTACGACGCAGGATGCATAAATTCATACACATGAGCGTATCTATGCCACCGGATGCAGGCTTACATTGCCCTTTGGGCCCTTGCCATCACCCTTTTCACCGGTACAACCGCCGCTCGTTACTTGGGAAACGGTTCGTATGTGTTTGTAGGCTACTATGATGTGAACACGGCGCAAACACGACGTTTTATCCTGGTGGGTGGTGGGTGTGACGTGCGCAAGGATACCGACAATACACCGGGCACGTTAGCTGCACCCAGGAACCTGTCCCCCTGGTACGGATGCAGTTTCAGCGTCAAATTCAACCTTGTTTCGGTTCATGCAGCGATAAAACGAGGGGAGAATCGTTTTTGCACAACCGACCGATGCAGGATACACTCGATGTGATTGCGCCTTGCGGACGGAGTTTCCTAAGGGTGGAGAAAGAAGAAAAATCAATATTCAAATTTACAACTCCCAAGCGTTAGCAGAAATAACTATGCATTACGAATATGAAAATGTGGTTACAAAAAATAAAATATTTTTTTAACCGAGATTCACTAGAAAATAAGATTTAATTCATAGATTCAACGAGTGCTAATTTGATTCAACGAGTGCAATTTTGAGTGCTAAGAAAGGTCAAGAAGTGTACTAATTATGAAATCATTTTCAAGATTCATCACAATTAGTTCGATTGCTTTGGAAAGAAGATTGGCCAATAATTTGATATTTCTGCTTGATATTTTCAACAAGTGTTTTTAAACCACTCAAACCAGAACTCAACGAACAACTTCCATTGCTCTGTTTAGGCCAGCCAACGAGCCTCAAAATTCTCAAACTCTGTGCATTAGCGCGAGCCATTGCGTCTGTTCAGCCCACCCACACGATTCTCATATCGCTCCATTTGCGACGAGGTGGTGGCTTGGTTCACATGGTTACTGCTACGAAGAGCTTCAATTCTACGTGGCGTGGGGGTTTCGCTCGACCCCACCCGATTATAATTTCTAATGTACTCATGCGAAGAAACCATGTCCATCCTGCTTACCATAAACAGCGGTGTAGGCGGCACGCTCAATTTAGGTAATTTAACGTTTCATTCCCGTGAAGATGCTGCGTGGTTCGTAGAGATTGGGACTCACTGGCGACCGCTTGTTGCAGGCGTGTTGGTGACTATGGCAACGAGCAAGCGATGGCTGCCAGGAGTTCGTCGTTGCATTCCGCTGGTGTGTGGTTAGCGCTTTTCGGTGAAGGCGACGAAAATTGTGAAACCGTGCAGTGGTTGCTTGGGGGCAGCTGCTGATGTCTTGATGGATCGTCTTGAGGCTTCTCGACGGGGGTTAACCACCAACGAATATGCTTCATTTATTGACAGTCGCACGTAACGTATCTTGCACAGTAGCGCGCACAATTAGCCGACACGAACCATTTTCACGCACATCACCACATAAACATCGACCGGTCGGACTAGTGACGTTCACTTTCCAGGGAGATGCAAAAACACATCACACTCAATCACAAATAACGTGTAAAATGACTTTCAACACTTTTCTCACACGTAGCCTCGTTTGCACAACAAAACCGTACGGATGAAAAAAAACACACAAGGATCACTCACCACCACTCGCCACTGTTTTTGTATCGGGCGGAACAGGACTCTAAACATATGATCATTGCACATAGGAAAAAGACAAGAAAAACGAATAAAATACCACCATCCTAGGAGCTCGTGACAACCTGTTTTCTTTTGCAACAGTACAATGCACTAACGATTTGCCCAGCCCAATCCAATTCAATCCTGCCGGCAGGAAAATACACTATGCGAACTCGTACGCATTCTATCCTTCATCGCTCGAGTGTGTTTCGTAAATTGCGGGATAGCTAAAGGAGGAAAAACTTTCGCTGCGCCTCCAGCCGACGACACGCACACCCGTGGATCGTGGCGAACAACACGGAAAGACACACACGCGCACACACACACAGCTTTCCATTCCCATTCACAACACACACTCTCGCGCGTGCACATACACATGCCACACAAGCGGCAGCTCTCCGGTGGATTACGGTGGGGGTTTTTCACTTGTTTTTCCTCCGGCAGCGGAACGACGGCTATCAACAGTGGCGCTTATTTGTTCCACACAACAAAAGCACCAATCGCTCGAACCAACGCGGGAACGGACACCGATGCACGGTGCAACCCACCACCCCACGAAGCACAATGTACAAAGAGATTCCCACACGGATTCACGCCGTATTGGTTGTATTCGAGCGTTGCATGCACCTCTGAAGCCACCTGTCAAACGACTGTTTTCGCTCCGGCAACACACACTGTCCTTGCACTCTGGTGCCATAAACACACCCACACACAGGCAGACACACGATGGTAAGGTCAGATTTTCCGGATGCAATTGCGAATCGTTATTATCCTGCCAAGGCCGGAAGGACGAGTTGCGTACACACACCCAAACACCCAAACATAACGGAAAAAGGGTAGCACGGCCGCTCCTAGCGACGGTACCCCAACGACGGTTGTATACACACTACCATCACTCGCGGCCGTTGATGTGGGGAGTAGAGGGAGGGGGGGGTCACGCTTTCCCGTTTACCACCAATTCACTTTTCCAATCGAAGCATGCGCGCTAGCACTTGTTGGACACTGCACACGGCGGAGTGTTTGAGTGTGTGTTTTCGCACGATCGCGGCGTTTTCGAGAGCCCTTTATCCGTTTTTTCCCGTTTTCCCGTGGCTTGCTTTGTTGTGGGGTACTTTCGATGCACGAGGCGTTGGCTACAGTAGCAGGTTCAAGATTCGAGCCCCAGCAATGCAGCAGATTGCCGTTCGAATCCCGAATGCACTTGTGCCCGCAGTCGGAGAATCTCTCCCCGGAGGTGGTACAGGTGGTGGGCATGTGTGTATTCTACTTTTGCCACCGCACAACCGTACCCTTCTCCATCGTTCGCTCTATTTATTTGTCTAGCTTTGTTTTACTTTCGCATACCGCGCCGAAGCGTCTGTCATTCGACATTGACAACGACGTAATTGCGAACGCTCGACCCAATCTGACAGATGGGACCTGCAAAAAAAACAAAGAGGAAAGCAACCGAAAACAAAAACGGCCAACCTTCAATCTCGGCACACAGTGCGGGGTCGGGGTGAGGCGGCAGCAGCCCCCCCGGCATCTTTATCCGACAATCCCCCTCTCCCACGTGCCCTTTTGTCCTGCTCCGCACACCGGCGGCATTCTTCACGGGGTTTTCCGGTCATAATTTTTCCTGCATTCCATCGTAAGCTCTCGCTGGCAACCGCTCGGGGCGGGAGCATGTGCGTGTGCGTGTGTGTGATTTCTGTTTGTCTACTAATTCTCTCTCTCTCCCCCTCCCCCCTTCCCTTCTACGTTCTGGAGCCGGGGGGACAATTTTCGGCCCGGCAAACGGCATCATCACCGACGCTGGCAAGCGAGACAAAACGCGATCAAAGAAAGAGAGACAAAATGCGGGAGAGAGGGAGAGCGAGAGCGCATCATGATATGGATTGTGGAGCACGCCGGGTGGGGCGCGGAGGGCGAGAACGAAAGAAAAGCGTCAAAAAGATACCAACCGCGAATAAACCACTAACCGAAAGAGAGACGAACCGGTTCGCCGTTTCGTGGATACACACACGCGAGATGGCGTGCCCTCCTCTCCTTCCACTAGCCCCCTCCAGCACACACACACACACCCTCTTCCGTGTAACCAACCCTTTCGCACTCATGGGGCGGCGCGGGCAGCACGCACTCTGCTGCCCGCTTGTGTGGATGATATATCTCCCCCTCCATCCCCCATCCCCTGGACCCATTCCTTCGACCCACCGCACCACTCCAAACCCTTGCCGGGACGACGACATCCACCACACATCGACAGCGCCGACGTCGCCATCGTCATCGCGCTTCTAAAAAGTCTCCAGCCAGCCATTTCTCACAGGCTCCGTTGGCACACGCGAGAGCGCAGCACCTCCTCCCCCGGGGGGGAACCCTCTCCACATAACGAAGGGGCTAGTGTTGGGTGGGTGGGTGGATGGGGCTGGTAGAAGGTAAAGAATCTCCCCTCGCAAGGCGAACAATCATCACACCAGCAGCAGCAGCAGCAGCAACAGCAGCCAGCCAGCCAGCCAGTCAGCCAGCCGCAACAGGATGTGCCAGCGGGTCCAGGGCTCGCGGGCGGAACCGGCGTGGAATGGGTCGGAACAGAAAAAAAAGTGAGAAAGCGAAACGAAGCGACAACCAGTGAGAGAGAGCGAGAGCGAAGGAGAAAGAGAGAGAGAGAGAGAGAGAGAGAGAGAGAGAGGGAATGAAAGAAGCAGAACAAAAAAAAACGTAACGCAAACAACAGCAAGAGCACTGCCGGGACCAGCAAGAAGAAAACCTATCACAAATTCATTCTTTCCTTCTTCGCCTTTTCGGTCCCGTTGCGCTCGCTTCCGCTCTTCCTCCGCCGGTAGCAGCCCTTCACGCCCGGCTTGGTATGCCTTTGGAATCGGGCTTTTTTCCTACAAGATCATGGCTCTGCTGTTGCTGCTGATGCTGCCGAGGGGGTGTGCTCGTCTCGTCTTGTAGGAGACGTAACAATGCCGGTTGGCTGATTTTTTTTGCCTTTTTCATTTGGGATTCGTTTTGTTTTAATACCCTGATCAATGATCAATTTCTAGCGATGATCCGCTCGCTGCACATGGCGCGCGCGACCTGTTCACACCCCAAAAACTCCCAACAAGAGCTCACTTTGATGCCACGAAATGCTCACTCAAAACACACACACGCACACGCATACACCTCTAGAGCTCACGCAGAGATCACAGCAAGCGCTGAACCGAATTGTTGAACGCCGCACCACCCATATTCATTCGCTCGCCATAAAGGACATCGCCGTTTTGCCACATGACCCCCCTTTGGACAAGGATGTTTTCTTCGCAGACCAAGGGCAGGCAATCTGCGGTGCTGCCCCGTTTGCGCTTACCCGCAACACTCGCGTTGCCCGCAAAAACTTCCTCCAGCGGTTTCGATTTTACTCCAGGCGGAATCTGGGATATATATTCACTAGATTCTCACTGGCCTACGCGTTCTCACTGCGTGGGGCTACGGCGGACACATTGCCAGCACGTACGCGCCGCCGTTGGGCTGGCGACGTGGCCCACGCGCCAGAACGGGACGGGAAATGGTGCGCGCCCACGTCGTCCGGCCATCCGTCGAATGTCCTGTTCTCGCTCCGCTCGCTATCAAGGTTTATTCTTTTGCTTGCGCCTTGTACGCCACCACCCGCCACTACCACCACCACCTACACCACCGTTGGCTCTCACCCACAAACGCAGCACATTCGAGCGCGGCGGTCCGTCAGACAGAGACACACTGGACACCGTGAGGCCGTGCGTGCGAACGAGATGCACGATCTCACTTGTCACTGCTTCCCACTCAGGGGAAAGCGAAACAGAACAACACCTCCGCGGCGAATGAACGAGAGAAACGGCGGCCACACACACGCACACACTCACGCGCGCTAGCGCGAATCAACTTTTTTTTTATCTCGAATTTAGCCCAAATATACAAACCCCGCAGTGGGAATGCGCCACGAAATTCTTAATGTTGCGGGTGTCGGATGCGTAATCCTTGGTGGTGAACTAGCACGAAACTTTCACTAAACCCACCTCACCGTACGAGCAGGCTACGTACGAACACGGTAGCACGACAGACACGAACGGAGAAAACGGTGGCTCCGCGAGAGCTGCACGGCCAAGACTGGACTGCTTGCGTGCAACGGCGTCGGTATGACGGCCAAACGGTTCGGTTAAACGGCGAACGAACTGACTCCTGAGCGGCGGTCGTCCATTGGGTGGTGGTGGCGGTAGTGGCGACGAGTACGCACCTAATTCTCACTCGCACACCGTTCCGGGCGAGGAAAAATCCCGCTGATGGTGGCGAAAATTCACGCAAAAACAGCATTAACGGAAGCAAAAACAGCGCACCTCTTTTTTGACAGCTGACAAAACGGAATGAGCAAAATGGCCGTCGAGGAAACAATTTTGGTCCCGTCTCACCAGTTATCGGGCGGCGAATGTGAGCCGTGCGAGCTTCTCACTATACGCCGCCGCAGCCGCTCTTTGCTTTGCTCTCGCACTCTCTCTCTCACTCTCTCACACACGGCTTTTGGACTCTCTGTGTCTGCCGCCTCGCTCTAACGACTGGAGCAGAGCCGAGCGCTGCTTCGCTTCCACGTTGCCAAAGCGGATTTGCTCTCTCACGTGCGTTCCGTCTCGTTTTCGCATGTGGCGCTGGACGCTTAGGGCTGTAGATCGGTTTTAAATTATTTTACTATTAAAATATGCCATTAAAATGTTATCCTCTTTAAAATTCTTTCAACTTTTGTGGTTCAATTTTATCTCTGTTACGGGTGGTTCATGTTATACCTGAATGTGGTATTTTAAAGCCACCAAATTCAAATGACCGGTACAGTGATAACTTAACCAAACATCAAATCCTTGTCTATATAAATGCCAATGTTAATTTCATACCATTTCATTTTTCTAAAAAATTCAGTAATATCTAAAACGATATTTGAATCAAAATTGTATGCACAAGAAAGATTTTTTTGTTCATTTATTAGTTACGTTTGTAATACAATTTTTCGGGAAATTATTGACGTTAATAATTATTCATACACATATCAATCTTTAAGACAAAACTACACCCAAGACTATACATTTACATTACTACTGAAGGGCTGGTTATTGCATATTTATTGTTCTTTCACATTTTGGAAAATTTTCCGTTTGAAATCGAGAACCTAAAAAAAGGGAACGGGTCGATTTTTTTTTCTCAAAATTCGGTCTAGCGTGCGAATGAAATGGAGCTGTGGGAAACTAGCATCAATCTAAGCGAACAGAGCGAGAACAAGCAACCATTCTCTCAGCCGGAGATTTTAACGCTGTGAAAGAGTGAGATGGGTTGATTTTCTCATCGTAACGCGAGGCGAGAAACCCATTTCACAGAATGCGATCACGATAGAGCAGGATGGCGCAATCGTGAGAGCCGTTGGTATAAGGAGCGCAGACGAGTGAGATAACCGATTGAGCGCCCCGGTATTCATCCGTGAGTGGCACGAGAATGAATTTCCCCGCTTTAGTTTGATTGATCCCGCGTGCTGTTCACCGTTGGGAAAATTCCCATCGGCGTGGGAACCTGATGCTTGGCGATCGCCGTTGAGCGTGGGAAAAAAGAAATTCTTGTGTCAAATTCAACTTCTACCAACGGCTTTTGGGCACAATTTGTATCTTTGAATGTTGTCACGTTAGTAAAAGATTGTTTTTTCAAGAATAAATGATAGTTTAACAAATAAACAAGTAATTATCATACAGGTTCCATCGGTTGGTTGGTTTCTGTGTAGTTGTTGTTGATGTAACTGCCATCACCAGCCACAGGTTCCATTTCTTTGCGATGGAAACGTTGCCTGAAATGCGTTAAAATTTCCGGCAGCAAAGCTTCCACAAACATGGCCTGTAGTTTGTTTAGAACAATTCTCACAACCGTCGGCTCAGAGCCGTTACAAAGCCACGGATTCCAGGCGCTCAGCTCCCGTAGCGACTTTCGCGGTTTCAGCCTTTTCTCACGCGCTCTCTCGTTCTCACCTACTGCGATTAAACGGTGAGAAGCACGCGTCAGAGCGAGATGAGACCATTTCTCCCACGGTCTGTCTCGACACGATGCGATGCATCGTACTCTCTTTCTCACCGTGCTCTTCTCACTCACAAAGTGAGAACGGCAACCGTGCAACGCGAGCAACGCGGAACAAGGGAGACGGAAAATGCGTTGTGCGAATGAGAGCGAAGAACAACCAGTGGCCATTTAATAGCCTCTCGATGGGGTTTGATGAGAGAAAAGGCAACCACGAGCGCGTGCTACTGCGTGAGAGCGAGATGGAGAAGAAAAAAAAACCTACATTGCAACGTATACAATCGGATGCAGCAGTTTGCCTGCACTTGGTGCACTTTAATTGATTGTTCCGTCGCGCATTAACAAAAACGAATGTAATGCGAATTAGTTTGAATGTTTAACCTAATATTTTGCGCTAAAATATCGCGACTAGCCGAGGTTTTAACCTTCCCCAGAATGGAGTCGAGCCTAAACCAGCAAGATGCAATTTCCTCTCACCCATACCCGCATGGACGACGATGCATTTCCTGTCGCCGACATCCGACGTGCTTGCGCTTCCTTCACCGTGCGGCAACTGCTTACGTTGGAGGTTTTTTTTGTTCCACATAATTTAAACCTTCTCCCTATCTCCCGTTCGCCCGTTTCTCCTTCAACCGCAGTATCCCGCTCTCGCTCACTACCTCCTCTTCCGAACCCCGCAACCCGCCCTAAAGCAGCGTTGGGACGAAGCGGAAAGAAGAACTAAAACTAAATAAAACGCTACCACACCGCAAGGAACGCGCGCCTCACAACCAAACGCGATGCGAACTCGCGCTTCCGTTAACGGCCAGACGCGAAGGATCCCAGGAAGTGATACCATTCCGTCCATTTCCCCTTCGTGCCGTTCTTCCGCCGGCTTCCCATTTCTTCTGCGGCGCGCATCGTCCGGTTCATTGCACGGGAACCACCGCCAACAATGGGCGGAAGCGCACGTAGAGGCGAGCGAACAGGAGTGAGCGAGCAGGAGTGAGTGAGAAAAGGAAGAGAAACAATCGAGAAAAAAACGGGAAACGCGAATGCATCTCATCTTTCCCTGCCACTGTTGCAAACTCTGCGATCGCACTGGGGTTTGATCTTTTCGAATTTCTTACCTTTTTCTCCCGTTTCGCCAGGCTTGCCGGGTGATGGTGCGACGGATGCAACCGAGCCAGGCGCCCCCTCTGCCTCACAGTGGACGTGATTCAGAAAATCGGTTCCCATGCAAAGCATTTTCTTTCCCTGGGATCTCGGGTCGTCCTTTTTCTGCAGCCTTACCTTCCCGTCGCGAGGAGTGTCCCTTTGTCGTACAACGGCAGAATAACAAGTTGCTGATAAGCCCATCAGAAGGGATTTAAGTATGAATATCCGTGTTTGTGTGTGTGCCATGGGAAATTATGAGCCACACAATGGTCTGTCTGCGATCGATTGACGATGAAGAGACCGATCCATTGATACGTGTGGATGCCAAACTGAACAACTGAAACCCAAATTCCCACCGTATGTTGTAGTTTTTTTTTCTGCTAAGGTGAAGATATCCTTTACAATATGACCATAAACCTATGGGATTGAATCTATTGCAGGGGGTCAATTAAAATTGTAGTTGGCATACTTGTTTTTTTTTTCAAAGCAAACAAGTTTACGACGATATTCGTTATCACCAACGATAATGGAGCGAAAGCTTATCATCAGAAGCCGTTATTCAGGCACAACCCACGAAAACGTGTCCACGTGGTCTTTACTACCAAATATCCTTCCAGTGGGTAATGTACTATATGAAAGGATTAATTTGTAGAATGCGTTGGAAAACTTAACACCATACACTGTTTTGCAAATAAATAATTGTTACCGCCTGTTTAACGAAGTATTTTTTGTATCGCGAAGTAGTTAAATAAAAAACGAAACGAACACAAATAACTGCATACACAACAAAACATGAACAAAAAATACCTTGTTGGAACACAAAAACCCCAAAACAATGCACTCAATGTGTCATGAAGGATTACAAATATTTATCAGACAATTTTGTTTTTTTTTATTTATTAGCTAATGAATTACGAATTGAGAAACTTCATTTAACCAACCAATGATACAAACTAATTTGGGTTAATGCTCCGCAAAACAATTGTTTAGTTAGTGTTAGTAGTTTCAACGGGATATGTAAGATATATAATATATAGTATAGTAAATGATGTTAACTTGTAAAGGAAATAAAATTGAGCTCCCGCTTTCTCTGGCGAGCAGTACTCGAAGAACATAAACGGGTAATATCTTACTTAACGTGTGCAATAAAAACCGGACATAAAGCAGTGAACAAACCCGACGAGAAAGTAAAACAAGCTGCTTTCGGTGTCACGTTCAAGGCCCCTTCTACTGATGCTGAAGATTATCCCGATGCTTCATTTGCAGCTCAAATCGCCGGTTCGTTCGAACGCCCTTAATAATCTTTAGCTGTTTCGCGCGCAGCTTCTGCACCGGGTGTTCGTCGGTTGGTTTAGTTGTTGCCGTATCAACGGTATTACCCGGTACAGTGTCGGTGTCACTCGCCGTGACCTGCTGTTTCGATTTGTACGTAGCCTGGAACTGCTTCAACCGGTACGCCATCCGCTCGGTATCGCTTGGGATGGGTTTTTTGGCAACACTAGAAGCTGCCACGGACTCTGTCGCCGCACCGGAACGTCCGGTTGTGTCGGTATCCTTCACCACCTGTGGGTGGCTAGCCGTCGAGGCTTTCTTGGAGAATAGGACCGTTTTCGGTGCGGGAACTGCACCGCCACCGAATTTAAAGACGAATGGTTTCGTAGGCACCCCGACGGGCCCTTTCTTTTCCGTCAATGTTTCTGAAAGCAAAAGTGTGACATGAGTGTTGGCGTTGAGATAAAACGCTGGCCCCTGCACACTTACCTGTGGCCATTCCCGCTCGTTCCGTAACGGCCCGTGAGAGCATCTTCGTCGCGGGGCTGGCCGACGAAAGGATGTTTTTCGCTCGCTTCTCCTTGCGCTTCATGAAGTCGGCAATAGATTCCATGTTTTTGAAGTGCTGCTCGTGTATGTTCTTAAAGTTTGGAATCTTGCTAATCTTGCTTGGTTTGTGGCCCTCGGTTGGCTTATGTTCGGATAGCGAGCGCTTCCGGGGTTTGCGCACTTTTTCCGCCGTACTGAGCAGGTGAGCATCCTTCGATTCGTGCTCCTGCTGTTGCTGCTGTTGAAGACCCTTTAGCATCAAGCGTTCGTCGATCGTATCAACAAACACGGTACAATTGGCGGGACTGTGGAACGTGACATTCCGCTTCATGGTCGTGTCGGCCGCGCTAGCCGAAAGTGACCGTTTACGACCCTCGAACGGGATATCGTTCGATGGCGGCTTGCTAGCCTGAACCGCCAGTATCGGTTTCACTGGCAAGGGCGTACTGGAAGCGCTGCCACCGGTTCCACCCTCCATGGCGATCACGTCGTTGATCTGCTTGCAAAATGCTGCCACTGCCGGGCTGTCTAAGATCTCGATAACTTCCGGTGGTTTATCGGGAGAACATTTGTCACTACTCTGGCGCCGTGTGGCCGATTTCGATTCGGGTGTTCGCGGTGCTGCAGCACCTACCGCTGGGCGAGGCGTATCGGATGTGATGTCAATGACAGGCACGCTGGACGTGGTCGATGTGTTTGGGTTCGATTTTACCGGTGAAAACGTTTGATTTAAATCCCACGGCTTATTCGCAGCCGGAGTTTCCGGTATGATAGTGATCGTGGGTATTACATGATCATCGTGATCCGCTGGTTTGCGAAGATGTTCAACAATGTTGCCCACCTCTTCCTCCAAGTACTCGATGCTACCATAAGACGTCTCCTGCAGCTCATCGTCGTCGTCCACTTTAAGCTCTGCAATTGTGCTTTCACTTGACAGATTGTGCAGTTTTGGTTCAGATTCCGAATATAGCGCGAGAGAGGCATTAGATTCGTCCTGTGTGGTACTGTTGGGAACCGCACCGGGTTCATCCGTGAAGACAGCAGACTCATTTCTTGTATTCGTGCAAACCCCTTTCACCATATCCTCGGATGCCTTGGTTACTTCGACATTACTTAACTCAACCACTTTTTCCTTTGTTGTTTGCTCAGTCGTTTCCGACAGCTTAGGCGATGGAGAACGCATCGGTTGATCTAAGGTTGCTTTGGTTACTTCGCCTAGCCGAACCAGTTCATCTTTTTCTGTCTGTCCACTCGATTCAGGCTGCTTAGGCGATGGAGAACGCACTCGCTGGAAAGCTTCCTCCACATGCTTTGTTTCTGATCTGTAATAAACGTATGTATACTTGCGAGTTAATAAGGCCTTTACACCATACTTCCAGATTTGCAAATAAAAAAACAGTATCCAACAGAAACGATCACATAAACATTCCTTAAGCTTCAAACTGAAGTGTATATTTCATCGAAAAGAAGAAAAAAAAAATTCCTAAAACACGCCAACTAGGTGTTTAGTGCCAATAGTTGTTTTTCGTTACATTATCTACTTAAAATTTAGATCTGGCAGGGAGCATGTAGAGATGTACGATTACCATTTATTTTTAAGTATCTTTTTCTAATAAACTAAGCCATACAACAAACCGACAATAAAGCTCAACGCGAGTACTCTTATTTGACCATCCTCGATATCCAGCCAATAGCATTGCGCATTTGCTCGAACTTACCCGTCGAAGTTGAAGCCCTGATCATCACCGTCTAGGGTACTGCTGACCAAATCACTTGCTATCGGTTTTAGGTGGAGTTCCTGGGTTGACGGTATACCCGCCTCTAATACAGAGGAACCCGTTTGTGCTGTATCCACCAACATGCTCGGTCCGGCGGTGTCTTCCATGAGTTCTGACGGAACAATTACGTTAACTTCACCGGTAGCCTCATCACACTTGAGGATATCTGTCGAATCTTGTTCCATACTATCCATAACCAGGTCGGCACAAGGCAGATCATCTATTTTTTCTTCGGTCGAAGTAGCAGCAGGAGTTGCTGCTTCTGTTGCTTCCTGGTCCTGCACGGTAACATTTGACATCGGTTCGTCTGCTTCCGGTAGCTTTACAGGACCTTCCGCAATATCCATTCCTTCATCGGCTTCAGCTGCCTGCTCAATCGCAACTTCTTCAACGATAGTTGTCGTTTGCGATGGTTCATTTGCAACCACAATGAGACCAGCAGGTGATGCCGCTTTCTTAGCAAGAGCATTGGAACCAACGGTGGAAACTTTTATTGGCGGTGTGTTCAACAGTTCTGCCTCCATCGGTTTGCTTTCCTTTGCTAGCCGTGCAGGAGAAGTCACGGTTTCATCCGTATCGAAAAACTTTTTAGGCTTAATCTTTCGTCCCGATCGGCTACTGGGTGTCTGCTGCTCTGGGTCCTGTTTTGGAGTCGCGTATACCGTGGATTTTGGAGAATTCTTCTCTTTCGTCGATTCTGCACTCTGCAGGCTAGTGTCAACCTTTTTCATCGTCGCCGTTGGACGACCAAACCCAATCGACGTACGGATTATTACCGCTTGATCATTCATATTTCCCGCCATGGCGCGATCCGGTTCGTCGATTGGCGCCGATGGAGCCAAAATTAACTGCCGATGGTGATGGTTATCCACACTACGTTTAGTGATAATAGGATGGCTCGGTGTTGCAATCATTTTCGCTACAGATGCTTTGGGAGTTGTTGGGCTGTGTTCGGTTCCTTTTTTAACACCCAAGTCGCTTACAACTTTCACAGGCATTTTGATGACGGTTTTGACTGGTGTCGTTACTGTTTTCTTTTCCTTGGCCTGAATACCGTCGGTTGGTTCAAAAGCCGCCGACGAGGAACCCGTAACATGCACGACCGGTGAAGATTCACCGTCTTCATATCCGAACATTTTTTTCGGTTTTATTTTTCTACCCGAGCGTGAAACGACCGTATCATCAGTGCCAACCGTTGATGGCGTATTTTGATTATCGCCAGGAGAGCTGCCCAACGCCACACGATTATTCATATTTGAGGTTTGGCCCGATTGCTCTGGGATAGCGTTTTCTCCGGTGGTCTTTTTCTTCGAAGGAGACTTTAACGACAACTGTTCATCATCAGTGGTGTCTGCTTTGCGTTTCCTGCCACCGTGAGGGGTTTCGTGCTCCTTTATGTTGACATTTACTCGCGGTGATAATGGTTCCTCTTCGGCACCGAAAATTTTCTTCACTTTTATCTTCCTTCCTGATCGAGACAACGGTTCATCCACAGACAGTTTGGGCTCATCGCTAGACATTTCATCTCCACTTTGTGCAGCTGGGTTGTCCACTCGACCAAGCTTACGAACCGGGACACGAGCCGCTTTAACTGCACTCTTGGATTCCTGCATTGGTTCATTTGCCGGTGCTTTTAACCCAGACATAGCACGGCGTCCCTGTGTTTTCTGCAGTTCTGGCCCTGAAATTGGCAAAGGCTCTTCATTTTGCGACAATAATTTACCGGATTCATTTGGTTCCTCTATCGTAAGTGCTTCTACTACAGATTTAGCACGACGACCCGGCGTTTTCAATGGTTTCGCTTCGGAAGTTAGATTCTTCCCTCTTGAGCCGGGAGTTTGCGTTGCTTTAACAACATTGCTGGTATCTTTTGCGCCAACACCCTTTGCGTTTTTGTTGTCAGTTGCGGCCGTTTCTTTCGTTTGGTCAGTTTCATCAGCATTTATGGGTACGATTGATTTTCCACGACGACCCGGTGTTTTTGTAGCCGATTGTTTGGGAGCAGGGCTTTCCATAGGTTTTGTCTTTACTTCTAGATTTAATGTCGATTTCGTGGCCCTGGGCCCTGGTAATTTCGATGGTATTTCATCTAGAGTTAGTGTTTCGGTTACATTATCTGCCAACAACTTGCCGCCTCGACGTCCTGTTGTTCGTGCTGTTTGTACAGTACTTTCGGCTTCTTCCTCCGGACCGGAAGCAGATGGTGCCACGGACTTTGGACGACGTGCTGGAGTTTTTTTCGTAGCAACATTTTCCTTTGGCAGCAAAGAGTCATCTGATTGCTCGTTTTCCGACGGTGCCACAGACTTTGGGCGACGTGCTGGAGTTTTCTTAGTAGCAACACTTTCCTTTAGCAGCAAAGAGTCAACGGATTGTTCGATTTCCGATGGTGCTACAGACTTTGGGCGACGTGCTGGAGTTTTTTTGGTAGCAACACTTTCCTTTAGCAGCAAAGATTCATCGGATTGCTCGATTTCCGACGGTGCCACAGACTTTGGGCGACGTGCTGGAGTTTTCTTAGTAGCAACACTTTCTTTTAGCAGCAAAGAGTCATCAGATTGCTCGATTTCCGATGGTGCTACAGACTTTGGGCGACGTGCTGGAATTTTCTTAGTAGCAACATTTTCCTGCAGCAGCAAAGATTTATCGGATTGCTCGATTTCTGATGATGCCACAGACTTTAGGCGTCGTGCTGGAGTTTTTTTAGTAGCAATACTTTCTTTTAGCAGCAAAGAGTCATCTGATTGCTCGATTTCCGAAGATGTCAAAGTCTTTGAAGGACGAGCCGCATTTTTTTTAGTAGCAACACCTTCCACTAGCAGCAAAGAGTCATCTGCTTGCTCGATTTCGTCTCGTGCCGTTTGCTTTGTAGCTGATTTCAGTGGTCGCCCGCGTGGTTTTTTAATTGAGTTATTGGAGGCAGCTTCCTGCCTTGGTGCGAGGGATTTACGAGGACTGGATAGAATTTCACTTTCGAATTCCATCAATTTATGAGGGATTTTAATCTTACGCCCGGATTTCGAAATACCAGGACTATCCTCAGCGGCATTTCGCAAGTTCTCGTTTTCTCGCTTAGGAGTGTGCGGGGCGGAAACATCCGCCGTCCTATTAAGCCCCGTGGCCTTACGTGAGTTCGTTGCATCTTTTTGCGGAGTTTCCTGTTTTAACAGTGCTCGCTTTCCGGGAGTAGCTGCACCCGTTTCAGCAGTAGGTTTTTCCCTCTGTGCATCGGCTTCACTCGCTGCGCTTTCGACAGTGTCTAGATGCGCCGGACGTTTGATCTTTCGACCGGATTTGGTAATAGAATCCTTCGCAGGTGCATCACCCTGCTTGGCCTTACGCGCTTTAGGAGTCGTCCCAACTGCTTCGTCTAAAAGTAAACATACGCATTTGCATCGAAGTTTGCTAGCTGTCGAGCGTACGGCAACATCAAAATATACCTACCTAAACGATTCATTGTAGTTGGAAATCACCGCAAAACTGCAAATGAAAGCAATAAAAAGCAGCAAACAATCTTAATTCTGTTGCGCGTATACAATCTCGACGACCTAGCCACACGCAACAATACCAGCGTTATCGATAGACGACACTGTTTATGAACGATATGCGCTGCTGCCTTTTTCCGTCACTTGCTATGCAACTTACAACGAGCGAGAATTTAATTTAATATGAAAACGCGAATTGCGCTAGACTCTTGAAGCTGTGTTTGCACTCTGTTGAACAATGCAAGCTTACGCGGCTTTAATCTTTGTTATTTGTCCGTTTTTTTCGTTTCGAGCTATTCGTTTGCAACCGACCAGAATAGTTAGGACATAGGCCGCAGGTACACCAGCGCCACATAACGTCGTTACAATCGCTCTAATGTCATTGATTTAGGCTTCGAAATTATTTAAAATTACGGTTACTTTAATTTATTATATTATCGTTTCCATTCCACTGTGTAGTATACAACCTAATGTTATGTTACAAAAGCTTTTGAAAAATTGAAATAAATTGAAATAAAAATTGAGTGAAATAAATATAACATCGATTCTACAATTAAATGATTGTATACAAGAACATGGTTTAAAGTATATACTTACACATTTCTCATAGAGCTTAAGGCCATCATATTATTTATATTTCATCACTAATTTTAGAGTATACGGATCCCTGTTTTTGTACTTCATCCAAAAAAGTACTAAATATTGTAAATGTACAGTTATTCAAATTGTGACAGAGGGATTGTATTCGGTAGTTTTCGTAGCTCGTACGAGTAACGCTATTATATACTGTTACATTCCTTCAGTCCGCTGTTCGCCAATTTGAAAGCAACGAATATCTTCTGTCAAATCGAGACTGGGCGGCAATTTGTGAATAGCTGTGAAACTTCAATAAAAATCACTCATTCTTTTACGCATAGACCCACGCGCTATAAGATTACAATTCTGAACTAATTTATCGGACATTTTCGTCATTCTGGCCTTATCAGTGTGCTTTTCTTGTGTAATCCCACACGTCAAGCAGTGGAGCTGTAGTTGTATACTTAATCAGTCAATCAAATAGAAGAAAAAGCCTTAGCGCACATTCAGAAAGCGTGGAAAAAACGTGGATTGTGCTTTCAGTCTGCTTTGTGCATAGCAATTCGTTTGTTCTCTGAGTGATTGTTAGACAATTTATAGTGTTCTGTTTTGTTTGTAAAATCGACATTCCATGATGAATCAGGAGGACGATATTCCGGCAAGAGGTAACTAAAAGAGGCCCAGTTAATAGTTGTAGTTAGGATTCATAGTTTACTGATTTTCGTTTTTTTGCGCCATATTCGTAGTTACCCGTGGTGCTCTTCGTCGGCGTTCTGTTGACCAGGAAGCCACTCCACAGAATCCCGCCGGTGCGAGTGGAACCCCCAAGAAGTCAGCCAGCACCTCAAAAAAGAGTTCTGCATTGAACGCTATCCAGGAGAACGGAAGTCGACCGGCAACTCCTGTTACAGGACGCGCGTCGCGTTTACGTACGTCAGAGTCCACGGATACTCCAACGTCGGTGTCAAACAAAATGCTACAGAATCTTAAGGATGCGGAATCGGGGACCGGATCAGGGCAGCGTTCTCGGAACGTTTCACTCACGGAAGAAAATGTAAACAAGCTGAATGCAACCTTCGAAGGCCACAGCTCAAGCGTTACGGTACGTCCGCGCACACCGGCACGGCTCCGAGCCTCGCATGAAACTTTGACTTCAGCTAATTCACCACAAACTGTACAACCGGCCGTACGTCGCTCGGCGCGTCGAAACAGTTTTACGTCGGATGATGGCAACAGTTCCGTTCAATCGCTTCCAATCACTACGCCGAAGAAGCACGGGCTACGTACATTCAAGGACGATGTGATCATAGAAGAGGACGCTAGCGACGATCGGGCTGAATCGGTTGCTTCGGAAACATCATTTGGTCGAAAGCAGCGACGCCAATCGGCAACGATGGGGAAGCCAGCGTCTCCAAGTCCCCGAAGTGCTACAGCGAGCCCTTTAAACTTAAAAAATGAAGCAACGCCACCGCGTAATGGTAGCACCACGAAACAAACTCCCTCTTCGTCTCTGAAGACGCCTAAACCATCACCGCGCTTAAAGAATGTTTCGTTCAATGAAAACACCAAGCTGGATGATAATTCAAGCTCGTTCCAAAAGACGCCTACAGCGGTGGGCAAGAAATTCGTCCTGGTACTAGAAGACTTGCGCAATTCGGAGCTGATTAGTGTGTCGCCCAAAGTAAACGTCGAAATCAAGCTGCCCTTGAAAGTAAGTCCCTCGATAGAGACTAACCCAAACTCTCGTGCAAGTGAAGCGCAGGAAAATATTGCCATTGAGCAGGAAGAACCGGATTCCATTCCTCCGTCCCCGAAGCAATCGACTCTCGGAGAGAACACAGTAAATTTGGATGTCAGTACCAAGAATGGCGATAAAGTTGAGCCTGCAGTCAGCACAAGCGATGTGAGCGGTATCGAAACGCTAGAGTCATCTGTGATGGACGTATCTGAAAGCATGCAAACACCAGACCGCTCCAAGTCGAACGGGGAGAAAGTTTCTCATCAATGGGGCCATACGGTTCGTGGTTCTGCCTCGAAAGGAATTGACGAGTTTAGCGTTCGAAAGCAGGAAGAGGAAGAAAAGCTCGATAAGCAGAAAGAGCAGTTGTCACTATTGCATTCATCGACAGGGTCAGCGGGAAAAAAGCATGTTATTGTCGACACGGATGAAGATATCGAAGAGTGGCATGAAGCGGAAAATGACGGTGTTGTGCCCGAGGAGAAGACAGCAGCCAACAGGAACGAGTTTGTTGACGATGAAGCCCTGGAAGTGGATGGGTATCAGTCAGGAGATTCGTTAGCTAGTGACTTGCGGGAAGAGATGAGAGAGAACGAGATTCCAGATCAGGGAGAGGACCTCGGTAGCATGGATTCTGAAGACATTGACGAAGAGGACGAAGAAAATGAGAACGATTCGTTTATAGTGTCGGATGATGATGATGATGATGAGGAGATAGATGAGGATAAACTGCTCGAAGGTACCGGCGATGATCTATCAATGAGTGATGCAAGTCCGCAAAAGAACAAGCAAAAATCGAAGCCTCGTCGTCGAATCAAAAACAACGTAGACGATAGTGAGGACGAGCAACAAAATGAACAAGCTAATATCTCAGCTTCACTTATCAAATCTTCATCGATGTCGTCTCCTAAGAAAACTGATCGCTCGCTAACTGATGTAACAGACACTTCTTTACTCGCGGAAAAGAATTCCGAACATTTGCCACAAAATGGTGCCGCTGCATCCTTGCCTAATGACACCGTGACACCGGTAAAGCAGAACTGTGCATTAATAACGCCCAGCAGTGGTAAGAAACCAGCGCAGCACGTTCAGGTTGTTCAGGATCCTCAATCTCAAGAAACTCGGGAACACAGCGCAACAGCGATTTCGATCGATGAAACGCTGAATTCTGCTGCTGAAATCGAATCGTCGGTATTTGATAACACTACTAAGCAAAATGATGAGGTAGAAGTGGATGGTAATATGGAAAAAAGTAACACGGAACACGTGGATGTTGAACACAGCGATGTGAATAAATCCACTACATTTGAGGATAATGAGAAGACAGTCAATGTAAAGCAGACTGACGAAGAATCTTTATCAAAATCGGCACTCGTGTCACGTAAAAGTCTGCCTGTCGGTGAAACAAACACAAAGAGCATCACTGCTTCGCGGAAAAGCCTCCCTGCCAACGTCCAGGTGCATTTCCAAGAGGAAGTTAACGAAGTAGAAATGGGTGTGGTACATGAAGCAGAAAACACTCAAAAAGAGGAATCTATTGCTGCCGACAAAGCTGCGGGCGACCAGGATGATGACGACGACGTGGTGGAAATCATCTCATCTGAATCTGCCCCAGAAAAGCTCGTCCAACCGGAACAGAAAACGGAGGAGGCATCCAAACCAGAACGAAAGCCTATCGCGTCTCTCATTTCGGCGCAGTTCTATCTAGGCGCATCGAAAAAGCATCCTACAGCTGCTAGTGAAGTATCGGCGGTCGCAACTTCCACGCCGAAACAAAAACCATCGAAATCGACTAAATCACCGTCGAATAAAGAGTCGTCGCTAGTTCGAAATCCTTTTGCTCTCGCCGCATCCGCAAAGGGAAAGGCTCGTTTGTCGATGGATCTGGAGGTTGTACAATCGCCAAAGAACGAAAAGGCTCACCATTCCTTGCCGCCAAAATTGATCGAAGAGAGTGGACCATCGGGTGAAGCTGAGATAAGTGATGGGTTGAACAAGACAGAAAATCTAGTCTCCTGCAACGGTGTGGCTGTACAGCAACCCGATCCCGAACCGATGGAGGTGGATGAGGAGGATGAGAATGAGGAAGAGAAGGCAGCGGCGGATAAGGGCGTTAATGACGAGGATGGCGAAAATATCGTTTGTTTAGACGATGGCGATGAGGACGACGTAAATGAAGAGCAAAAAACGGTCACAAAAATGCCGAAACCGAAAGCCAAAGCGTTGGAAGATTACGATATGGCTAGCATCATGTCTCGCTGCAACGAGTTCGTTCGGGTCGACAAGGAGCGCAAAAAGCAACACGCGTCCATCTTGCGCAAGAAGAAGGTAAGACGAACCAGCGAAAAGTATTCTGCTTGAATCCTTATTGTTTCCGTGTTTTTCCTTTATATTTGGTAAACCATTTTAGGAAGACAAAAAGCGTCAAAAAGAGCTAGAAGGGCCGTCCGAATTAGAAGCTGCCGATGGAGATACTACTGTGAAGGGTTCCACCGATGATGACACTAACCGGAACACTACCGGGAACGATTCGCCCGGTCAGGGTGGTGATTCATTGAAGAAGAAGAAAAAGAGAAAGCCAAAGGTCAAGAATTATCTGCTGGAGGAGCTAGCCGACACGAAGAAGGAACGGCTAGAGCAGGCATTGCGGCATAAGCTGGACATAATCGAGCGCCGGAAGCAACGCAAGAAAGAGCGCCAGCTTGAGAAGCAGAAGCAACTGGATAAGGAAAATGGGCACGCTGTGGCTGCGTCGGGCATTGGCGCGAAGCTTGAGAAAGTGCAGATGAAAAAGAAGCAGCAAGCAGCTGCTGCTGCTGACGCCAAAGTGGCCACTGAAACAGGGGAGCTTTCGTCACCGAACGGGGTTGCAGTGTCACCGGAGAGAAAGAAGAGGAGCGTTAAGCAACCACGCCAGCGTCAGGTCCTCTCGGCATTCGCCGTATTTCAGCAGCTACAGAATGGTACTGTGTCGGATGCTACTGTGCAGAAGGCAGAGAAAACGGTGGAACTTTCTTCCCCGGCGAACAAGCAAGACCCGATAAAGAAACCTCAAAGCGGTGAAAAATCGGAGACTGAATCGGAAAAGAAACGTACCGGTTTAGAGGATAAAGAAAACAAGTCGGAACCTAGCCAGAATGTTTCCGTCGAAAAACAAGCTGAGAGCAAACCAAATGGCCAAAACCAGAAGCAGAAGGCAAAGAAAGCAGCTGATTCAAACAAACCTCCAGCACCTCCAGCTGTGATTGGGAAAGCTTTGAGTGCCGATAATGAAACCACGGCAAGCAAGAAGGAAAGCGGCATCGATCGGTCTGAAGCCAAGGTATCCGAGTTGCGTGTTTCATCGTCAATCCAGCAGTCCACTAGCGATGGTGTGCTGGAGGTGGTGACAAAATTGTCCAAAAAGCAGAAGCGCAAACTAGCGATGATCTCGGAACCCGAACAACCGATTGTGGTTCCCGATTTGAAAAAGAACGCCACTGAAACCGCCAACGGTGGCAAAGCTCATCACGCCAGTGAGCTGCAAAATTCGAAGGCTAAAAAACAGAAGAAGAACAAGGCGCCGGTAGCGGTGGAATTGCCGGAAAAAAAGATGATGCATGTTGTGAAGGACGATGAGCTGGATTCCATGTCGAAAAAGAAAAAGAAAGCCAAGCGCAGCACCACTTCGGCGGTAGAAGAAGTTTCCGTCAAATCAGGCGCGGACCGGCTGGCTCAAATCATGAGCGAAATTCGCACCGACAAAGAAAAAAAGAAGTCCAAAAAGCTCAAGACCGCTGGCAACAAGCCGGCACCAGGGGAGAGCGAAGGACCCTCCGAGCTAGAGGCCAAAGCTGTGCCATCGTTTGCCGGTGCCACGAACAAGCGCAAGCGTGAATTGTTCGACAATAGTGCGACCCTGGAGTCGCCAAGGCCCGCGAAGCACACGAAACTGCGAGTTCTGCAGCGTATCGAGAGCGGTGGCTTCCTCGAGGAAACGGTCACACCTGACAAGGTACGAATGAAGCGCAACTTTGGCTTCGACGAACGACAGGCAACTCCGGCGAAGCAGGTCGGGTTTAAGGTGTCCTCGATACTGCCATCAGACGAGCATGCGGCACTTCGAGCGCTGGCGGTCACTTCGTCGAAGAAACAACTCAAGGATGGTCGCTCGAAAGCGAAACACACGAAAGTCGTATCCGAACGGAACCGGGGTAGCCTGCCGCAAATGGTGTGGACCAGTTCGGGTGTTTTCATGGAGTCTGCCGCCGACAACGAGGACATCCGTAAAACACAGCACGGACCGAAAAGTGCCACCAACGGTGGGTACGTTTCGCTCAAAGGGCAACCAGGAGACTTCCGGTTGAAGACATCGTCGGCAGGCGTGGAGAAACCGCACCGTATCGATCCGGCCACGACGGCACATTCGGTGGTGAATTTTAAACGGCAGCAAATTTGGGAGAAAACGGCTCATCTGCGCGAAAAGAAGAAAGCCGCTCGTATGTAGGACAGAGTCCTGTTTCGCTTGTACATAGTTGTGTAGGTTGCTTTACGGTTTTTTCTCCTTTTTTTGATCACATTTCTACTTGTTTTCAATTACATATTACTCGATATATGTGCATGGCTGGTCGCGTAAACTTGTAAACGCATAATACATAGCAGATTCAATAAAATCTGAGCACATATAAATAATATTACTTTGACTCGTGTGCTTCTTTCCATACGCAGTTGCTGGTGCTAACGGTAAGGACCTTCTTTATTTGAATAACGCATAGTTTTTTGAAAAAGAATAAGAAAAGTTGGTTCCGCTCAACGAAGGAAACGCAGCTAAAATTGCAGAGGTTTGTAACAGGGTTGCAGCTTATTAGGAGGCTGCCCTTCGTAGTAACGGTTACTACTAGACAGCTAGGACACTCGGATCATCGGCGGTAAGATCGACCTGCATGCGTCCTCTTCGTTGCGTGATCTCCTGTTATGATCATTGCCCGCTGTAGTCTCAAAATTCCGGTGGCTCTTCTGAGCATTTTCGCATACTATCTCGCCTCGTGGTAAACGTTCACGGCGATATTACGGTTTAGTCACGTTTGTATCCGCTCTGAAACAAGGTCGATTTCAACGTAATCGCCGATAATACGAAGGAGGTTTATGATGATGCATTTCAAGACAGATTTGCGCCTTCTTCTCCGCAACTGACCAACGTAAATGTGGGAGAGCTTGTGTTGCAATTCCAGAGTAGCACGAAATCTGGCAAGCATACGATTGATTTCGATTACTGATCAGTCATAAACCCATCAGCGAGAACATTTCGGGCGTACATTAAATGTAGTAATAGAAAAACACTTCCTCCAATCGTTACCATTTCACACTGCATGTATATTTTTGTTTCTGCGTATGCTTCCCATTCTTCCTTCCTTTCTACTCTTGCTTAATGCTTCGCCGCTGCTGAGTGGAGTGTCGTGAATCGTACATAATTACGCATGCCTTTTTTTCTTTTTTGCTATGTTTTCTACATCTCACCATTCCACCGTGTTTGGTCCGGGATAGTATAAACTACTCTTCAATTGTTAGGTTCAAAGTGTCTCCCATTTCGCTGCCGCATTTTGTTTCGTTCCTATCATGCCTTAATTTGTTTTTGCTGGCCCGTACGATAAAAAGATAAACCTCACTGGCTTGGCTCTCTCTGTCTCTCTCTCTTTCGCTTCTTTCACTATTAAAATAAAAGAAAAATGCCGGCTTACGTACCTAATAATCAGTAGGGAAGGAGAGGGAACCGAAAGGAAATCTTCACAGAAGGAATATGCAAAAACCCTATGCCAGCTGGTTTTCCACGGCACGGGAAGATCAAACTGAAACGGAAAGTAGCGCCGCCCGCCACTCTCGCCTAACACGGTCGATTAGTACAATACTAAATTATAAAGCAAAACAATTGGAATCAGTCTCGTCAAATGTACACGGGTGAATGATACGACACACGATTCGAGAGTAGAGCGCGTCCGATATTGGTAAAAAGAGATTGGAAAACGTACACACGAACTATACACGCACACACACACTCAGGCTAATTTCACCTGACTCTCGCCTAGCCAACGGATGCGCCACGAAGAAATGCAATGGAGCCCGCACGATTTCCCTCTCACTCGCGCGTCACGCGTGAGATGATATCTCGCCGCCTACTGTGATCTATAGCTTTTTTTTTCTTCTACTGAGTGGGAAAATAATGCATGTTGTATTGTGTACGAGTAGGGAGGGGGGAGAATCGCATAGTCTCACATTAAACGGGCATATTCTGTCCACTGGCCTACCTCTTCTCTTATGGAATTCATCACTTAAATGCCTCTCACAACTTGCGCGAGCAAAATGAGCGCACACTACAGTATCAGTACCTGTTTCCTAACATCCGGTCGCGTGTATTATTTCCGCCCTTTTAGTAGATCCTAGCTCCTGTCGATCCGTTGCTCGCAACAGAAGAAAAAAACCTCGCTCCTGTGGGGTGGGTGTGTGTGTGTACTTGTACTCTTTCGTATCGTGGGATGAGGAAAATTAGGTTCGATATCCTAGCGCGCGCATCAGACGGATGATGAGGGGCGGGGGGAGGGATTGCTTCACATACGCGATCATCGGATTACACACACACACACACATTATTGGACTTTTTATCATTTGTTTTCGCTTTCCCTTCTTCACGGTCAGTGTTAGTGTTTGCCCTCTCTTATTTTGTTTTCTACTTATACATTGGTTTTGTTGTGTTTCTTTTCTTTTTGTTACCACTGTTGGGGTTCATGTTTTCACGTACTTCACGCAGCTCTTTTTCTTGCTTGCACCGCATTCACACCGTCTCTCCCTTTTTGTTGCCTCCATCCGTTCAGCTTCTTAGTAATGTGCGGGTGCGGGACAAGGACACCCCGCCGCTGCGTGTTCCCCTGCCGCTGCAAAGCCACACCACCGCCTTAGAAGGGCATGGAACCGCCGTCACGCCGCCGATCGTCCTCCCGGTCCCGTCGGTCGTCGTTTATGATGGTATTGATCATGTCCCGTGCGCGATCAATGTTCAGCTGATCGCCCATGACCGACACATTATTGGCGCCGTTCTCGTTGCGAGCCTTGTCTGTTGGGGGGAGTTGGGAGGTTAACGGGGAGAGTCGGGTTTGTAAAGAGAAGCAACACACAACAGCAAACCATCATCATTTTTGTGGGGGAGGTAGAGATACGGTACCGTCGCGGAGAAAGACATTGGAGCAAGAGGAAGGTGTACGTGCGTGTACACAATGTACTGAACAACGTGTAAGATGATATCCGAAAACGGTCAAGGTAAGGGAATGGGGATAAAAAAAACATGACGATACTCTTCGTTTTTGATCGAATGCACCGAATAATCGATAGCCCAGCGGCGCGGGGTTGTGCAGCGAGTGACGGACGAAACAATGCACAACACAACGCGCGCACACATCCGTGGATTACAGCGTCCTCTCTTTGTCTCACTATTTATTGGTTTGTTGCTGTTCTCTGCGCCGCTTACAGCATTCTTGAAACATTAGCAAATCTTCACGACTAAAGACATTTTCTGGATCTTTCAGTGGGATGGAATTAATTATCGCACGTGCGCGATCAATGTTCACCTGTTCGCCCATAATCGACACAGTTCGAACGTATTTTTTCTCGCTAGTCTGATCTGTTTGGGTGAGGATTTAACGGAAACGGATTTATAATGAAAATCAAACACACAACACCTAACCATCAGCTCATGGGGAAATTGTGGGAGAGCTCGGTCGCGGCGAAAAATATTGAAACAAGATAAAGGAACGTACAAACACTGCACCAAATGTGTAAGGAAAAGGTGTGAAGCAAAAAAACGGATAAGCCGGTAGAAACAGCGAAACGTTGAAGTGTGTAGGTGCATGTTTGTGCGTTAGTGCACCGAATATTCTATAACCAAGTGGTGCTTTTGGGAAGAGGGTTAAGGGTGGCAGAGGGAAGAACGCACAACACGACGCGCGCACCCACGAATTACAGCATGTCTTTCTCTCTTGCTCCGTTTCCATGCCTTCTCTCGCTCGCGTAAACGGGCGCCAGGAATAGCGAAAAGAAGGGGGATATGCCTTCACGGGCTTCGCTACTATACACAATCAATTTCCTGCAGCTTGCTTATTACATTATTTTTTTTGCTCTAGCACCGGTTTCAAGCGTTCAGTTTCGCACAAAATGAGGAAGTTCATATGACGACGTCACAGCTTGCCGTTAACAGGATTTTTCTGCATATAGCAACGTTTCCCACGCAGACCAGTCAGCCGAGCCAAACGGTGTACAATTCAGGACCTTCTTGTTTTTTTTTGCATTACCACCACAACATTATCTCTCGCTCTGTTTTACGTTATCTCCGTGCAACCAACACACACACTGCGTATAGGATGCGCGCTTTGCGAACAATTTCAACCAGAACCGTGTTTGCCGCCATCGCCTCTCGTTTTCCAGCGATTCCTCAAACCCGAAACCTGCGTCCCACGGAACGACGTGCGTGGCTTGTGCGTTCACTTTCCATAACTTTTTTTTCCTCGGTACGCGCGCAGCATCCGGAGCGTGCGGATCCCGGAACACCATCAACAGAGGGCCAGAGTGTTGTACCACCAATATTAGCGACTTGCTGCTTGCTTTGCCAGGGAGGAGCTCCTCTCACATCATCCTTCTTTTCTCTACGTTACATCTTCTACTAAAGCAAACAACACACGCTTACCAATCTGCACCGACACGCGGCAACGATCCTGGATCTCGCGGATCTTGTTGCCGCCGCGACCGATAATGAACTTCACCTTGTCGGCTTCGACCTCGAACACCTCGGTCTTGGCCGTTGCCGGGTCAATGCGGGGTGGTCCGCGGCTGCCGCCACCGCTACCACCACCGCCGCCACCACCGTTGCCGCGGTAGCCACCGCCACCGCCGCGATATCCACCATCATCGTCCCGTCGGCCGCCGTAACCGCCCGAGCGGTAGCCACCGCCACCACCACCGTTGCGGTCGTATCCACCCCGGTCGCTGCGGTAGTCCCGGCGCTCCCGGTCGTAGCTGTAGCTATCGCCGCCACCGCCGCCATACCCGCGGTCCGAATCGTCACGTTCTCTCCAGTCCGGCATGTTTGAGTGCGGTTTTAAATTTCTGTACTGCATTAGGCGGGGGAAAAAAGTGTAGAAAAAAAACGAGAACCGTTAGCTTACTTGGTTAGAGGTTCGTGTCAGGGAAAAATCCTGCATGCACAACTCAAAACTACATCGGAAAGCACCTAATAACGCAGAACCTATTAAACCGGAAAAATATCACTGTGAAAACGCTCGCACCGAAAACAAAATGGTGTCCAGGCGCGTGGATTGAACGGAGCGAAAGAAAACCCAAGCATGCTCTTTCGTTCTCTTTCACTCTCTCTCGTGTCGCGCTTGCTTTGCACGCGCAGCAGCACTGGCAGCGCCGCCCTGCCGTGACGAATCGAAGCAAACGGGCCGGTGGCGACGTTTTCTTTAATTTTTGCAGATAAGATACTGATCGTATGATTATAATATTAACGAAAAACAAATCCTCTTTCCTGATGTTATGAGCACAAACCGTTTGCCTCCAATTTAAAGGTAAAGAAATAAAACAAAAGAAAATACCCAACGGCAAGACGTACCTGCGACACAACTTCTCTCACGAACGCACGGAACGGAAATGCGTCTGACAGACCGGGGTAGTTTTGACAGTCATATTGGGCTAACATTTTGCTCAAAATTCTCTGCCAGCCAACTGCAATTGGATTCTGGGTTCAAGAGTTCAACTGTTCATTGAAATTGACGGTTGAAAGTATGAATTTGTTGTAAGTATGAAGCAAGGATTATTAATGGTCTTTATTCTTCTGATATTGCGTAGCTTTTTATGGACGTGAGGAACAGCCAATAATACTCGGGTTGGCGTACAAGTATCATAAAAAAAAACAATCCCTCTACAAAGCCTCACTCAACTTGCTTTGCAATCCATGCGTAAATAATATAGTCAGTATATTGACCGTTGTATAGCTTGTGGAGTCCTAAGGTAAGGAAACGAGATCACACATTTAAGTGAAAGATGTACTATTAAATCATTTAATATTAAAGGTAGCGTTCCGATGATGAGGAAATAATTGGACTATTCCTTATAAACAAACTTTATAAAGATGTTGCAAAGCGTCGACTAAATTGACCTAACTAAATTAAAGTAAACTTGTTACTATTTATACTTCATGTTCTACCTGTTCCTCGATGCTGTACAATATATTATTCATTTCATTCTGCTTATAATTATTTTCCCATGCTTATTAAGAAAAAAGTGATCAAATTTTAACAAATTTCGATACGTTTTTTTATTTCAAAAATGGTATTTAGTTACTATACAAGAATGAAAGGGGAAGAATACGAAAAGTAATACAATAAATTAGTGCATGATACTGGAATTTTCCTAATGTGCTAGTTCAAACTGGTTTGTTTAAAAAAAAAGTCATTCCGTTAACGCGTCAGCAACAGTCCACAAGATCACCTTATTTTTAAGTCAATTTTGGAATGGAACAGCCTTAATCTTTCTCTTTCGCTTGTATTACGTTAATGGTGCAAATAGTCTCCAGGGAAAACAACAAAACCTGCGACATAAAAACGTTCCACACCAAAAACAAAGCAACTAAAAACACCCTTTTTGCTCGATGTATACCCAACCCATGCTCATGTATACTACCAGTGCACTACGGTATTGGACCGTACGCCTGCCCCCAAAATGAATGCCAGGGTTCTAATGATAGCAATTCCTATGTCGTCACTTACGGACACCACGAAGACGCTTCGCGAGGAATCGCACCGTTGCACACCCTACGGATGACCTGCGGAAGCTGATTGCTGCTGCCAGTGGGGCCGTCAGATTATGGATCTTTGTTTAATTTGATACCCCCCCGATCTGATAAAAGACTCACTTGACGGCAGTCTGGCGCTTGTTGTTAGGTTAAACAGTTACAGTTTGTTTTACGAGCTCTCCCGCGAGTACTGGGAGGTTTGTTTCCCGGCGCAACAGTATGCGGAGATTTACAACTTGCCTTATCGAGAAGCCCGGGGGGGATCGCGTCGGGCTAGCGAAAGAGGAGAAATTCTAACGCGATGCCGATGATATAAAGGGATGAAATGGGCAAAATCCGCTGAGATTTCGCTGACGTTCGGCACGAAGAAAGTCGATCGGTAGCCGTACGGTGCAGTATTGAGTGGAACGGAAGTGGCATACGCATAATTCAACATGGCGGAGATGATTGAAAAGCTGCCAGGTAGGTGCACAGTGCTGTTGCACAGTTGCGTTGCATTGCCGTTGGAATAACAGCATAATTTTCTACTCATTACAGAGCCCAAATGTGTCACGTATCAACGCCCGGTAAAGCTTGACGATGCTCTCTTGATGACCAGTAAGAGCTGTGTTTGAATTTGAGACACGAACCACGGAAACTGATATCATGTTTTGTTTGCAGAATTTGGCATCTACAACCTGTGCCTGATAGCAATCTCCGGTACCATCCTTGCGGCGGTACTGCTGGAAACGTTGGGCATTAGTTACGTGCTGCCGGTCGCCGAATGCGATTTGCTTTTGACCACCAAGGAGAAGGGCGTTCTCAGTGCCATCTCGTTCGCCGGCATCATCAGTAGTTCTCATCTGTGGGGATTTTTAGCCGACACCCGGGGGAGAAGGACGGTGATCCTTCCAACCTTGTTTTTGGCTTTTGTCTCAACCGTACTTTCTAGCTTCACGACCAACTTTTGGCTGATCACGATAACTCGCTTTTTCACGGGCTTTTTGTGAGTGTGTATAACTTTATTCTGCGCACTAGCCGACTCTAATCGTCGCCATTTTTGTTACAGCATTTCCGGATCATCCGCTACCATCTACGCGTATTTGGGTGAGTTCCACGCAAAGCGAAACAGCTCCCGGGCAATTATGGGCGCCTCGTTCGTGTTTGGTGTGGGTTGTATCCTGCTGCCGCTGATAGCGTGGTCTGTCATCAATCAGGAGTGGGAATTTACACTTCCTTTGCTCAATATCGTTTACCGACCCTGGAGGCTGTTTTTGGTAGTATGCGGGCTGCCCAGTCTTGTATGCGGGCTGGCCTTGCTCTACTTTCCCGAGAGCCCCAAATTTCTGTTCGCCCGAGGACACGAGCAGCAAACGCTCGAGATCGTGCACAAAATGTACCGATGGAATACTGGCGGTAAAGGACCCAAGCTCGAGATAACAGCGCTCTTGCAGGAGACCGAAGCGGAACAGACCAAGGTTCGACGAGAGGAAGCAGCAAACGCTAAGAGTGCTACTCGATTGTTAACGCAAATGTGGCAGCAAACGGCACCGCTGTTTATGGGCGCGTACCTGAAGCGAACGACAATAATCTGTTTGCTGCAGTTTGGCATTTATCTCACCTCCAATGGGATGTACATGTTCTTCCCCGACATCCTGAACCGAATCGCTGAGCTGGAAGACAGGGGCATCACTAGGACCACCGTCTGCAACGCAGTCTACGCGACGCAGGTAGACGTCCGGCAACTTCAACAGCCTGATGTTAATGCCACGGCACTGCCCGAAGTTTGCCATCAAAAGCTGGACATCTCCGCCTACGAGCATTCGTTCGTGCTGGAAACAATTTACGCCCTAGGGTTTGCCGTTATAGGTCTCATAATCAACGCCGTCGGCAGGTTGCCCATTCTAGTGTTCATCTTTGGATTTTGTGGCGTTTGCGGGATACTGATCGTCTTCGTCGATCTGCCGCTGCTGGCGATCTGGTTCTACGTCATACTGCTAACGTGTGGATTCTGCATTAGCGTCGTGAATGCCTGCACGGTGGACTTATTTCCAACGAATCTGCGGTAAGACACATCTTGATCCTTGCTGCGATTGCTCATGAAACAGGCGTTGAAAACTGTCATTCATCCTTTCACAGCGCGATGGCGGTTTGCATCTCTCTCATGTTCGGCAGACTGGGCAGTGTTGTGGGAGCAAACATTGTAGGCGTGTTGCTGGATTCTCAGTGTGAGCTGACGTTCTGGATCTCGGGCGTATCGCTGGTAGCTTGCGGTGTGCTATCGTTTTTCATCCCAAACATTTACAAACGCAACGCGTCGGAAGAAAGAATGAGCGTATCGTCACGATGTTAGTATACGATTAAGTAAGCAGCATGCTTTTAATAGCTTTCAATCAATACCTTGGAGACTGAAATACACCTACCATTTTGAAGAAATTACGTATTAGCGTTTGATTTCGTTGAAAGCATGTGGCCCATGGAAAAATTCCCGCCATACTTTGCGAACGTGCTCCGGTTGTTTGACGTTTCGTTTCATAAGCGAGAGGTGCAGTTTATCCACCACTATTAAAATTAAATCTATTCTCAAAAACTGCAATGCCGCTCGAATCGAAAATTTCTGAATAAGAGCACAATTATTTCCATAGATTTGGATAATAATTTCACAAAAATATATTTGATAAATAGACAAATTTAAAAGAATAATCAAAATAAAAGGTGCATTAATCTTATTAACTTATGGCTTCCAATGCCCCAATTAGACCTATTGCAACATGTCTACAGTTGTTTTCAACTCGTATTTTTGCATATAATTAGGAATAAAAGTTAATCAAAAATCAAAATCTGAATGCTGCAATTCCCGGTTTGTTTTCATCATTTATCAATATGCCGGTCTACTGCTTCCGCGCGCTGTCAAACAAACCTAAAAACGCATTATCAGCTTGAGTGCGTTGCGGAGGTAAAGTAGAATAACAATACGTATCTTTTAGGAAGGTAATACGAAATTTCTAAGCATTCGGCTCTGATTGCAACAAATACCAGCTTAAGTGCTAATCGTACACTTGAGGAAACCCAAAAGTTTGCGGTGTGTTTGCCACTTCAACATCGAAAGCTAACCAGAATCTCGCCTACAGTGTGCCGCGAATCGCGATCGTTGGCAAACATTCCATTCTGTTCAGTTGAGATCGGTATTAAAAGTTCATTTAGTCAGTTTGGTGTTTTGTGGAACGACTATGTGGAACGACGAATGTTGGGACGACGTTGCTGCTCCGTCACCGTCGGTGTCGGGTACAATGCCATCATGCGAATTTGTCGCAACGCCTCCACAAAGCACAGCTGCATCAGAGTACCGCCAAGAACTGCAAGAGTCAGCACATAAATCGCACCATTCGGAAAGGCGTCCACACAGGAAAGACAGAAGCCAACGTGGAAAACCAACCGCCGGTGCAGACAGCGTTCGGATGGAGGTGCGGGGTGAAGTTGTGCCAAAAATTATTGGAAAAGGCGGATCGAAGATACGGGAAATCCGGGATCAAACACGAGCTCGCATCGACATCGGTAGGGGTGTACAGAAGTTGGAAAATCGGGAACAGCACCATTGTGCATACAAAAAAGTATCATTGAACTCAATATCTCTTTTCGTTGCAGACAATAATCGCACCGAAACCGGGATGGGGGTGATCACAATATCTGGCGCACCGGGAGACATTGAAGCAGCACGCGAAGCAATCGATGCCATAGTAAATTCCTCCAGTTCGAACCATTCCCGCACGTCCAGGGATGGGTACAGCGGCTCGGCATACGATCGACGAGATCGACGTGATGATGGTCGTGGTGGTCGGAACGAAAGCTCCAACAGTAACAGGGGAAAGTCTAGCTATTCGTCGCGTGGAAGTGGTTATGATTTCAACAGCCGGTCGCGAAATGACTATGGGTTCAACCATAGCGCTTATAACGCGTACAACTGCGAACCGAGTGATGAGATCATCGATTGGACCTCCCTGAATCGGATGGCCGATGAAGCCGCCCTAGAACGGTGGGCAAAATTTCCGCCGCTCATAAAGATGTTCTACAATGAGCGGAAAGAAGTGGAGGAAATGAGCGCGGCAGAGGTGGCCCAATTTCGGGCATCGAATAACAATATCGTCGTAGAGCGCACGTTTAAGGACGTTGAGGGAGACCGCAAACCCATCCCCAATCCGGTCTCGCAGTTCGATCAAGCATTCGGCGAGTATCCGGATCTGATGGAGGAACTGCACAAGCAAAAGTTTACGACACCGACCCCGATTCAGGCCCAAGCCTGGCCTATACTGTTGCGAGGTGAGGACATGATCGGAATCGCGCAGACGGGAACGGGCAAAACGTTGGCCTTCCTTCTGCCGGCGTTGATACACATCGATGGGCAGCCTATGCCCCGTGCCGATCGCGGAGGCCCAAACGTGCTAGTGTTAGCTCCGACGCGTGAACTCGCGCTACAGATCGAGAAGGAGGTGGCCAAGTATCAGTTTCGGAACATTCAGGCCGTTTGTCTGTACGGTGGTGGTGATCGTCGCGCACAAATCAACGTCGTTCGGCGTGGCATAGAAATTCTGATCGCCACACCGGGCCGCTTGAACGATCTCGTCCAGGAAGGTGTCGTGAACGTGTCGAGCATCACCTACCTTGTGCTGGACGAAGCAGATCGCATGCTCGACATGGGCTTCGAGCCGCAAATCCGCAAGGTGTTGCTGGACGTGCGTCCTGATCGTCAAACGGTGATGACGAGTGCGACCTGGCCGGATGGTGTGCGTCGGCTTGCGCAGAGCTACATGCATGATCCGATCCAGGTGTACGTTGGGACGCTCGATCTGGCCGCTACGCACACCGTTACGCAGCTGATTGAGGTGATGGACGAGGAGGACAAGTACCACCGCATCAATGAGTTCGTGCGCGACATGTTACCAACCGACAAGGTGATCATTTTCTGTGGCAAAAAGACACGTGCCGACGACCTTTCGTCCGACTTCGTGCTGAGCGGCATCCACTGCCAGTCGATACACGGGAACCGGGAGCAGAGTGATCGCGAGCAAGCCCTAGAGGACATCAAGCGCGGTACGGTGAATATTCTCATTGCAACGGACGTCGCTTCCCGTGGGCTCGACATCGAGGACATCACGCACGTGGTTAATTATGACTTCCCGCGTAATATTGAAGAGTACGTGCACCGGGTTGGTCGGACGGGGCGTGCCGGGAGGACGGGCATTTCGCTAAGCTTTTTTACGCGCTCAGATTGGGGTGTGGCGGCGGAGTTGATTAAGATCCTGGAGGAAGCTCAGCAGGAGGTGCCGCACGAGGTACGCGACATGGCCACCCGATTCGCGGCGCGTCGCGACAGGGGTGGAGGAAGCTACAATAGTTCCAACCGACGGTGGTAATTACCGCATTTCATGTTGCTCTCTTGTTTGCACAAATACGTTTGGTCGTGAACATGTCTCATAGAAGGGAGCGCTCCTACTACGCATTCATGTGTAGACATCTCATTTCATACTGAAAACGAATGTTTACTGGAGTTAGATTATAAACTTACATTTTGCACCAAGTGCTCCCGATCCTAAGAACCGTTGCTGTTACGAATGCGAATACTCGCACCTAATATCTTTAATTATCCTCGAGTATTGCAACTTGTTCGTGCACAGGGCTAAACTCCCGACGGAGGTTTGAAACGCAGCGAAACCATGCTCACGTATTGAAGTGCCTTCAACGTTAGAGCCGAGCATCAACGGGGATGATGAGTGGCTAAAAAAAAGGTTAATTTTTAGTTTAATTACAAACAGCGTATAGTTTTGGTGTCGTTATTGTTGCCCGCGTTGAATTTATCTGCGCAGAATGGACTGTATGAATTAAAAAAACACGAAGAACTATTCCAAAACTTTCACACTTGCAAGTGAACTGCAGAATTTGAAGATGAAGCTTAATAACTTTACAATAAACAATGATGAAAAACAAAAAGATCAATATATTTTATTTTGCACAAACAAAACCAGAATGAAAAACTAACAATTATTTCCTTATACGCCTATAACATTAAAATGCAGCCACATGTGCGTTACTATTCGCTAATAACTATTACCTCCTCCTAACGCTATGGTTCCGATAACGGTTCCAGCTCCTGAGAAAGAAGTTCACTCGGAAGACTGGATTTGGTTTTTCTTACTTGCTTACCTGCAGACAGGTCCTAACCTGTCTAGATCGATTGAACGGCTTTTTTGGCAGCCTCGTCCAGATCGATCGCCGATTGGATTTTCAAGCCCGATTGCCGGAGGATTTGTTTCGCGGCCTGCACGTTGGTACCCTCGAGTCGTACGATCAGCGGCACTTGCAGGTTCATCGTTTTCGACGCATTCACAATACCGTTGGCGATCGTGGCACAGTTCACGATGCCTCCGAACACGTTCACTAGGATGGCTTTCACGTTTTCGTCCGAGGTGAGAATCTGGAATGCCTTCAGCACCTGGTCCTCCTTAACGTTGCCGCCCACATCGAGGAAGTTTGCGGGGCTGCCACCGTTCAGCTTGATGATGTCCATGGTAGCCATCGCGAGACCAGCCCCATTCACCAGACAACCGATGTTGCCTTCCATCGCGATGTAGTTGAGGTTGTACTTGGATGCTTCGATCTCCTTCGGGTCGGTGTCTTCGTGCACCTCCATCGCAAAGATGTCCTTCTGCCGGAACTGCGCGTTGTCGTCGAAGTTGAGCTTCGCGTCAACCGAAATGACCCGCCCGTCGTCCGTTTCCGCGAGCGGATTGATCTCGATCTGAACCGCGTCGACCTTGGTGAAGAGACCGTACAGCTTCGCAATCTCGTCGGCTGCCTTCTCGACGAGTGGGCCCTTAAATTCAAGAAACCGGGCCACCTCGACGGCTTGCTGGCGCGATATTCCGGCGGTAATGTCGATCGGGAGGGTTTTGATACGATCGGGCGTTTCCTCGGCCACCGCTTCGATGTCCATACCGCCATCTGGTGACGCGATCAGCACGGGACCGTTATGTTGGCGGTCCATCACGATCGAGACGTACGTTTCGCGCATTATGTTGATGCTGTCCGCCACCATCACCTTCTTCACCAGGATCCCGTCCTTGGGCGTCTGCTTCGTGATGAGTTTGTGGCCAACCATTTTCTCCACCAATGGAATGACCTCAGCCCGGCTGCACGCGATGAGAAAGAGCAAACACGTAGAAGCAATGAAAGATCTGAAGGGTGAAAGAAATACCGTGGCGAAACGGGACTTACTCCTTCGTGATGTGCACACCTCCCTTGAAGCCATTATCGAAGTGACCTTTGCCACGACCGCCGGCCAGGATCTGTGCCTTCACGACGTACTCGTTCACATCTGAATGGATAAGACGAAACGTGTTAGTTATGCTTGCGTTGGGGAAAAGTACCGCAGCTTTCGTGCATACGTACTAAAATCCTCCAGGACATTTGCGTCTTGCTTTCCTTCCAAAATGCGAAAATTTTGTATAGCTACTCCGCTTTCTTCGAGCAATTTCTTACTCTGGTACTCGAGCAGGTTTAGGTTGCGCGTGGGAACACGGAAACACTGGAAAGGAAAAGAATAGGGCCATTAACAGAACGCAAGAAATTGGCAAGACTGGAATGTCCGCTGATGCGATAATTACCCGGTGCAACGTTGGCTTTGCCAAACGAGTGCAAACTTTCGACAACGAAGCGAACGCAGCCATACTTCAACCCGTGTGCTCCTGTTACGTTCCTTATCGCACTGTGTCGGGCTGTACTGCTGATGGTCTGAATAGGCCGGTCGGTTTGCTAGCACGGCGAGGTTGATCTACGAGCCACAGTAAAGTAGGAAAAAAACATGCATGACGTTGCATGATTATCACAAGAAGAGATTAGATTGCTGCAAGTACGGTGCCAGTGGGTGAACTATGTCCATCATATAGTACGTATGCAAATTGATCGATGAGGAATGACGAGATTATCACATAACCCGGGCCCGTGTGGCTTGATGGCCACAAACGAGCTGCGCTATCATTATAACCAATTGTAGCCGGAGTAGGGTGCATTGTATTTTGCATGCAACAAGCGCGATGACACGATATCAAGCATTGCAACTTGGCGATATGTGCGATTGAGCGAAGAGTCCCCACTATTACGACATCAAAACACATTTACCGGCAAGGCAGGCACATGGCGCACATGTGCGATGGTGGTTCGCGCTAGCAGTATGTTCTGGCTATATTACTGTTCTTTTCGAGTGTACTCATCCGTTGAATGAATGAAACTATGATTGCTCACCTTTGTAGACCTTATCACAGTGATGAAACACAATAAAAAGTAACGATTTGTAAGCGTAAAACTATAAAACAATAAAGGTAGCGACGGTAGTTGTCTATCGTGCTAATTACGTTTTGCCTTCTTCTTACTCTTTTTCTTCGTTACCTTGAGAAGGAAAATGACCTATGATCTAGCTGTATAAAGATGCACGTAGTTAAATTAGAGCCAAAAGAAAACACATTATTTAATGTGCTTGTATAATCATAACGAAGACTGAATTCATTTTAAATTTAAAACAATATTTTAAAAAATATTCGCTTCCAACTGGTCTTGCACAGGCGCTTTGACAATGCAAATGTCACGTGTGAGTTGTCAGATAGATTTCAAACACAGCTGTGGAAATCGAACGTTACTTAATTTTTGGAGCAGGATAACACATTTTCAATATCAATTGAAGTTATTTATAACGGATTCTTGAAGTAATTTTTACCTGTTTCACTTAAAAAATAATTGAACTCATACACTTTTTTCCAATACACTATAAATAAAAAGAAAACTATCAACTAATTAGTTAATCATAATCACGAAGTAATAAAATTGCGGGAAAAAGGAAATTGCTTTGAGCTGTGATATAAAATTGTCTGATTGTTTTACTGATGACGATGTGTGTATTTTTAACAATCCGGAAAGTATATTATCGGTTATATGAAACGAACAGTACGATAAGATATGAACCAATTGATCCCATATTTGCTTCCGACATACGAACGAGGCAACATTTTATCGTACCATTTTATTATTGCACAAAGCACAATACTGCACCTGGGGGACTGAACCCCATCTGGTCGTAGAACTAAGGTTAAACCTCATTAGTGCGTAAAATAAGTTTGGATTAGTTCATAAGAGACAAGAACTATAAGTATTTCTTTGCAAATTGAAAACCATTTCTTTCATGTTTGTCAAGGATTCTAGTAACAGTGTTCAACCGGCAGTTTTGCACAACGGAGATGAATTTTACTAATTTGAAAAGGAAAGTAATGAACTGAAAGCAATATTGTAATTCTAGTTTTATGAAAATGTCAATATCGTGTGGCGAGAAGCGCTTCAGGCCGAAAATGATGGCCATGGTAACGCGCAAAACAGATGCTGAGTGGTGCAGTTCCATTCTCAAGGCCTCCTATAAGCAGTTTTCCCTCGATATGCAACAACAAAACGTGCCTTTTTCAGATGGACGCGATCCAGCGAGCAAAATAACAAAAAAAAACACACTGCGCAAACAAACGATTGCGTTTTTTTTCGTTTCAAATGACGTGCTTTCTTTGCACTTCTATTTATTTTCACTATAGTTGTGTAGGTGTTTTGTTTTTCCTTTCTCATTAACATACATCGAACATAATAATTAGACCAATAATAATAATAATAATATTAATTATAATATTAATAGTAATTACATTTCGTACAAATGATTTCACAAAGCGATGTTTGCTCCCTCTTGGGTCCACCGCTCATATGCATGATTATGAAGAACTTAACGAATAAGACTAGCATTTGGTTTTATTCTTTTGTGTGTAGGTCTGTGTGTGTGTGTGTACATGTATGGTTGTGTGGTTGTTGGAACTTTATAGCCTAATTACTTTCTGGTTTCGCGCGCGCCTCACGTAAATAATAGTATAAAAAACTAACAAAAAAACTGAACAACAGTTTTCAAATCACCGTTGCGTGGCCATAGCTGCATAGCGTTGGAGAGGGGGCAGTACGCGGTTGACATCGTTTTTTTTGTCTAACTTTTCCACTTGCTTCGACCCTCCTTGAGCCCAGCCCCCATCTTCGGCGCAATTGTTCACCCACTTGGCGCACTCGCCGCCCGCTTTTATCTTATCAAATCATTCCACCGCCGCTAGCCGAGAGAAGGGGGTGTCGTTGTTAGAACAACAACCTGCCCAAACCCGACCCAAGCCACCCCTCACACATCCCAGACCACAACAACACGCCCTCTCATCGGGCATTATCTTTTACAACGTTTATCTTTCGGCTCGCGGGCACCCCTTTCTTACTTGCCATTTTGCGTGATGGTGACTGTTTGCATTTATCTTAAAAGAGTAAAGGTATGCCTAAAAGAAGAAAAAGACACAAACCAAAAAAAAAAGAGGAAAGAAACAACCTCCACACCTAAAACCAAAAAGCAAAAACCAGCTTGCTTTGTTTTGCTTCTCTGGCACGCAAAAACCACAGGTGAGCTTTCTTATCGCACTGCTATGAGGAGCTCCCGGGGGCGAATCGGACCCTTTATCAAAATCTCGCTCGTACTTATTCGCCGACCCCCCCAAAACTACACATCTACAGTAAGGTACGCGCATTTTTATATTACAAGTTTCAATTAGCTACGGGTTTCGTGCTTTTGCTTCGTATGGTGGTGTCGGCGGCGGCACAGCTCGTTTTTGTATCCTTTTTGTCGCGCTGCCGACCTTTCCCTTGCACAACATGCCATTTTTGTGCATCTATCTATCTATATTGTCGATTCAGCGGTTTGCTGTCGTTTTGCAGAGGCGCTTTTACTTTTGCGAGCATTGGCCGGGCGCGAAAAGATTGTTTTTTGTTGTTGTTGTTAAGCGTAATGACGATCTCGATATCCTTTTTGCACCCTTTTTTAAATGCATCTGACACGGGGCTAGTTGCTCTCTCTCTCTCTCTCAATCCTTCGCTTTCTCTTATATTGTCTTAATGCAAACACGCTTCATTTTGATAAACTATTTAACACACACACACGCACGCATGCACACGCACACACAAACACACACACACACAAGAACGATGCTGCAAAAGCACTCACACCCACCGACAAGTGCACGGTGGCGGTTCTTTGCTGACTCCGTGTGTGGCCCATCGTCAACCAAACAAACGATGCCAAATTGCACACCTGCTGCACCTTTCGTCCTTAATTTCCACCGACCGGTTACGCGGTTACGTGATATGGCTTGTTTGTTTTTTTTTGTTTTGTTTCATACCGTACTACACGGCAGCGAGCGAAGCTTTCCTTACGCGTGCTTTTCGCGTGACCACCGGCTGCTGGGAAAACCGTTCGCAAAAGGGATAAAAATCTTAACACCACCCCAATCGGTGGCCTCTTGTCAGTGCTTAAAAGAAGAAAAATAACGCGGGGTTTTTCCACCTTATTTGGGCCCTTAAGGACGATCCACACCACATCCACACTATGTACACGGTAGCTTTTCCCCCCTTCCCGAGTGTTCGATCGCTCGATCGTTCGATCGTTCGACCTAGTTCAGTAAACGCGCCCCGCGTCCGCGCCATCTGATAGCAGAACTCCAGCGGCTAGCGTTTCTTTCGCCGGTAACCACCAGATCGCCGTACCCATCAGGACGATCCACTGGTGCTGCGTCGATCACCGCCCAGCGGATGGCAGGATAACGTCTCCGTTGCCACCGGAAGTGCGGATGTCGTTGCCACAAGGCTCGAGGGCCGATGGGGACCACTGAAGGACGCCTTCCGGGGTACGAGCGATGCGAGGGTCGGCGATGGTGTCGGCGAAAGCGGTGACATCGAGGAGCAACACGAGGACGACGAGGACGACGCGGACGATGACACCGAACAGGACGCGGACAGCGGTGACGGTGAGAGTGGCGGGGAGGTCGGTGTGGTCGCCAAACGAAGCGTTAACCGGGGTGGCAAACAACGAAACCCACTGCTCCGGTATCCGCTGCTCGTCGAGCTGCTTGACGAACCGGTTGAGGACGAACTGGCCACACTACAGCCACTGTCCCGGTTGCTGCTGCTGCTGCCGCTGGTGCTGTTATTATTATTCCGATAGTCTTCCGACTCCTCCTCGTCCTGCTGCCCATCCGTCGAGTCCTCCATCGGCACATCCCCGGTGGCCAAGGTGCTGCTGGTGGTGGTGGTGGTAGAGGCAGCAGCCGCAGCACATCGCAACTGACGTCGCGTTGCCACCATCTCCTCTTCGCTAAGCGGCCCAAACCGTGCGGCACAATTATCGATGAGGAAGAAGGGCGGTGGATCGGCAGGAAGTGCGGCCATCGTGGGTGAAGGTGGTGGCGGTTCCAGCTTACCGTCCGCTATCAGATTCTGCTCCAGCTCGAGCAACTGACCCATAAAGTTAAGGTTCGGTGAGATGATCGGACGAGCCAGCTTCACCAATTGGTACGCTTCGAGCAGCGAAAGTCCTTTGTAGCGCATTACGTACGCGATCGCGATCGTTGCGCTGCGACTGATGCCGGCCTGGCAGTGCAGCAACACGATCGAACCCTTTTTCCGGGCTTCCTCTGTGGGTGGGAAAGAGAGAGAGAGAAAAGAGAAAGAGGGCGTTCGTTAGTGGTGGAGGTTCGAATTTGATTGTGCACGGAAATCGGAAGTCGAAGGAAGTTCTGGTGGAAATAAACTCCTGCCTCTCTCGAAATCGAAAAGGATTACACAGTTCCCTAGGGAGGTTCGTCCTTTTTTTCTCGGTAACCCCAGATTACGGATTCCGTGCCAGCTTACAAGTCCATCCTCACAGCCGGTGTTTGTGATGTTGTGCAAAAAAAAAGAAACATACAAGGGCACATAATCCTTCGTTGACTTGTCCCGCTTAAGGACATGTTCTGTGTGTGTGCGCTTTCCCCTCAAGCGAAGGGTGGTTGCAACTAAACGCATCAACAACTCCGCGTCCCTTCGTACGCGCGGGTGGGTGCGCAGTAAATGCAAAACCCACGGCGCATTACCGGCGACCGAGAACGAGAGGGAACCGGGTGAAAGTATGACTCATGCTCTTGTGTGACCACCGGGCGGGTGGGTAGAGGGTTTGAACTGGTGGTGGGCTTTAGGAAAATAGCTGCGCCACACTGCTGTTGTTGCTTGATCAAAATGAATGGCCATCACTGTTGGTGAAGGGCTTTCGAGTGGTGACAAGCGGGAACGAGAACATAAACACAAACCGAACACACAGGGTGGTTCTTTACGGCATCATTCTTACCCTCCAAAATGGCGTTTTTCCGGTTGAATCGTGGTTAGAATTTTAAAACTCAACCCCGTACGGCTGGTGTGGATGGGGGCACGACAAAAAAAAATGTACATATAATGGCACAAAAAAGTAGCCCTAAATACAAAAAAAACGCCTGTCAGCCGTTCCAGCGACGAGCAAAACCGGGGCGTCAATTTTTATAGGACATATGCCTCCCCCTCTCTCTCTCTCGTCCTCCTCAAGGACTAGTCGGCTTGAGGGAAGCAGGACGAGAGGCTGTCCGTTAAAAGTGACAAGTTTGGTCGAAATTTCGGTTCGATTTCGGTGCAACACTCGGGTGAACAGCAAAGAATGGCACCATTTAGGCGCCGTTAGTTCTCCTGGGCCGCGATCCGGGGCAGGAACTAACCCCGCGGAACCGGAAATGAGCGTTGGAGAGATAGAGAGAGAGAGAGAGAGAGAGAGAGAGAGAAGAGAACGCCCTCAACAAACCAACGATCGCGCGCGCTAACACACGTGTCGAAAGGGAGACGTTACGTTTTAAACTTTTTGTTTCGTGGGTGTGTGCTTCGTTTGTTTGCTGCTTCCGTTTTAAATCCGGGCACCCTAAAAACCCCGCCACCGCACGGTGTGCGTGTGTGTATAGGTAGGTTTATTTCGGGACACCCGTGAGTCATCGAGCTGCGAGTGCGTGGTTTAAAACGGCCAAGAAACCAGCGCTCGTGCGTCCGTTGCTTTGTAAATCAACCAAAACCCACACGCGACGGGAGGAGAAATCGATGCCGGACTGATCAACAGCAAGAGCGAGAGAGAGAGAGAGAGAGGAAGAGCGAGATCAGCGGAACGTGAAGAACCCTCCGTGTTCCATTTGGCCCCATTAATCAATACCAGGGCCCTTGCGGAAAAAAGGGGTAAACATCCGCGAAACCCGTACACGGCGGCAGGCGTTAGTAGAAGCGTTCCATTACCGAAATGAGAGCATTTGTGAGTTTGTAAACCGCATCAGTTCGTCTATCCCTTCCCTGTCAATTGTGCGAACCCATTCAAAGATCTGGCGCGTCGATCTCGGAACAGAGGATGCTGGAAATTTCGTCCAGCGGTTGGTGTAGTTTTGTAAATTGCTGGATCAAAACCTAAAAAAAAAACAGCGAGGGTGCGCTAGCAATCTCTGATGGATGAATTAAAATCTAATCAGCATTGTTAGCGGACGGGTTTCCATGGCAACGCGGGAGAGCGTTTGTTTCTGGTTGACATTTGATCCCTGTTCCTGCCTGAAAAGCGCTCGAAACCGAGTGTCGTGGTCGCGGTCGTCGAAATTGAATACCTTTTTTTTTGTTGTTGTTTAATCTACTTGCGAGCGCGCCACGTGATATCCATTACACAAATAACAGAAACCCGGGTTTTGTTGGTTCGTTCGCACAAGTTTAAGAAATTGGACACGGGGCGCGCACACAATCAAGCTGGAACACACACGCACACACAGGAGAAAAAATCCCTCAACAATGAAACTGGGGAGAGTTTTCCGTGGCACCACAGGATGCACGTGACTCATCCCGTCTGTGGTAGGGATGCAGCAGCAGCAGCAGCAGGACGAAACACCATTTGGACGCTCTCTCCAGGCGTGCGATGATTCATCCCTGTGTCAGCACCAGAAGGATGTCGTCCTGGTTGTGGATGGATGGCCACCATCGGTTAAAGGCGCGCAATTCCTGTTCCAACTTGTCACGTGCCGTGTGCGTCGCAGAAGATGCACCGGGTGGAAGATGGAACGACGAATTAGCGGTCAATTAATCACTGTCCCAGGATCCCGAGGAGTAGCCACACGCGAGCGCACATCGCGAAAGCTTGACATCATCTTCTTCGCTCAGATCGGATTGCGCGACAAACCAGCGCTTGCACGAAGCCGGCGCAAGATGACGTCAGGCACGTCACAGACCGTGTGCTGTGGTGTTGCAACGTGCGTATCTCGTTTGCTGCAGCATCGATCGTGCGTGTGAATCGCAAGCGGCCATTTCTCGACCGGCTCTCGAAGGTGACCTTCAGGGGCCGGTGGGGCCAAAAATGGGCGGCCATTTACCTCGCGCACTCACGGCTGGTGGATGACTCATGGATACCGCCATCCCATCCTCGATGGGCAAAAGCATTTCCAGCGGCATCGCGGATTAGCCCCGTAAACGCGCGAGACACCATGTCAACTTGACGTGGTGGATGACACAATCCCCCGGTCGTGTTCCCACAGCACGCGATGGAATGTCTCTTTCTCTCTCTCTCTTTCTCTCTGTTTTGGCCGTGTGTTGCTGTCATCAATCGACCGGTGTGTGATTGTTGTTTAAGCATATTTATTTACGCTCCGCATTCGGCCAACCCACAGCTGCGGGGGGTGGTTGTCAAAAACAGACACACGAAAAAGCTAAATAAACCATCATTTCTTCTCAATGCCGCCGAAAGAGAAAGAAAGAGAGAGAGGGTGTGCCAATCTTTGGCCACTTCCGGGATCGAACCAGGGGGGTGCGAGTTATGGGCCACACAGCCAAAATACGCTTTTTGGAGGTCGGTTTTATGATCGCATTAGCCCTGCTATGGGAGGAAGGAGTTTACAGCACAACAAACGCCATTCGAGCAGGCAAAAGAAATACAGTAAACAGACGCCCGCCGCTGGATATGAAATGCCAGCCGCATTTGAGATGGTGATGACAGCCAGCAGCAGCCGTGGATCGTATCGTAACACGAGCGATCTTGCGCGAGTGATCGTTTGGTGGTGTGAGTTTTGAGTGTGGCTCCACTTTAATCCACTTGATCGCGCGGTTGATACTACTGGGTACGCTACTGTAAGCTAGACCCCGAGCAGCACTTAAAGCAATGCAACATCTGCATTTGACAACCGGGTAAAAATACCCGTGTGCCGTACTGTAAAATTTATGCGCAGTTCCATTAATCCCGACCCCGTGTGAGCCAAGTGAGTGTGTGAGAGAGAGAGAGAGATAGAACGTCGGCATCCCCCATGGTTTGGGCAGGAAATTGTAATAAAGTGCATTTCCCACCGCTACTGGATTGACGGTTTCTCCCATTCACGGTGGTGAAACAATAATTTTTCTCGATTACCAACAGATGTTGGCCAAGGCTGGTTTGAGGCGTTTACGTTTACACCATCCCTTTCCCGGGCGAAGAAGGAAGCGCATCATCCCCTTTTCCCGTGCAAACGGAAGGAAGCACATTCCGGCCGTGTACCACCAGTTTCGGCGACCATTCATTCATCACCCTCACACGGTGGCGGTTCCGTTTATCTCGAAGGGCGATGGGTGGCGATGATAGTTGCAGCTATTTGCTTCCGCTGTTGCCTCGACACCGATATGATCATTAATCTTCTGGCCGTTCTTCTGGCACCGACCAGCACAATAGCCCTGTGCGGGTTTCTGTGTTTTGGCAGACAGGACGGCGACGGGGTGGGCTCTAATTCAATAAGGACGATTTGTTTCGCCATCCGCAATTTAACACCTCTCGCCTCATGGGAGGGTGTTCGCCAGCGCCGGTTTTATTGCACTAATTCCGTCCACACTAACAGAAGCGAGAAACAGCCTCGTGTTTTTCGAGCGCATGGGGAAGAGATTAATGTTCCGCCATTGCAGCGACGTCATCAGGAAAAGCTCCGTTGGCGCTGGATCGTTTGCATTTTCTTGTCGTCCTTTCTGTCAACAGCTTATCGTGGTTCGTAAAGCTGGTCGCGATATATCTCCAAACAGCGGCTTCGGGGAACAATTTTCATTAGCTCGTTGGACCACACGGACGAGGTCACACACGAGTTACGGAATGTGAACGAGAACCCAAGTTGAGGTCGATTTTTGCGCACCCAAAGCCTGTCCGACGTTAACTTTCGAGAGCTCGCGCCATAAAAACCGGCCTTAGTGCGGCCGAGATCGTACCAAACCACGGTATTGGTGAGGCGTCAAATAAAAGGCCCCAACGAAAGCACTACCATCGGCACACAAAAAAAAAAATTAAAAATCCGAACCGATCGCTTCCAAACCCGAGCTCCTCTCTCGCAGGCTGGATGGATGCTGGATGTGTGCGAACAACCGAAAACCGGTTCGCGCGTGTGTGGAGAATGGTGCAATGTACTTGCTGCCATGACGGCCTTTGCCCATGACGTCACGCCCATTAGACAAAGGTCATTCTCATGCCCACGCTGGACACGCAGCACCAACACTCGCGCGATGAGTCACGTCGGAAGATCGAAGAGATCGTTTCGCACGATCGACCGAAATTCACGCGCACGTTTCGTTCGGTTTGCCGGGCACTTTGGCAAGAACATATTGGCTTTGGCTAAAGGGATTTCGATTGCAAAGGAGTTGGATCGTTTTTTTGTGCAAACGATTCCGACGGAAAGCCTCTTTGCACAAGCTGTTCGATGAGTTCACTCTTTTTTTAAACGTAACCAACAAGAAACGGTACGCATTTTACTCACTCCCATCTCCGCCTGGATGCGTTGAAAAGGGCTCGTGTTAAATTCATATCGATATTGAAACGCAACAACCCGAGACACCCGGACCCGGAGAGAAAGGGATGCATATACATCTTGTGTGTTTGGGGTGTTTTTCCAGCAGCAAGCAAAAAAAGGCGACCCCCTTCTTTTTGCATCGTTTGCAACAGCCGGCAACACCACCATTCGTCGTATTATCGGAGTGGCGGAGAGTAGTCGTAATTGAAAATATTGGCAACAGACGGTTTTCCCGGAGGGGTGTTTATGGGTTTCCGTTTCGGTTCCCTTTTCGTTCGTCTTTCCTCTGCGTCTGGGACATCGCTCGCACTGAGTCATGATATTGAGTCGAAGAAACGCTACCAGCCCAGATCTCGGAATGGTTGCTGACATCTGCAGATACGGTTGATGGGTTGCGCAAGTTGGCAACACAGTTCACAGTTTTAAGGGCGCACGCGAGAGTCCTTCCCCTTTTAAAGACCTGTGAGAGCAACAGATCTTGCGCGATCAGTATTCCTGACACACAAAGCGCCCACATTCCCGATTCCGTAATCGGATTGAACACGCATTCTCTCTATGTGTTTGTGCGCGTGTTTGGATGTGTTATAAAGCACTCGTCGTTCCCTCGTTCTAGCGGAAATTCTCACATCCTGTCAGGATGCTGTTGCGATTTCTGACGCATAAACGCGAACCATGTTCCGGGGGAGAGAATTCAATCCAGACGGCATATATCCCCCCCCTCCGGTTACGAAACAAAAACCAAAACAACAACGGTCCTTCCGGCGTACGCACGTCACACCACCTCCCATACCCCCCCCCCTGGCATCTAATTAACAATCCACTCCGGCATCGGGATGATTGACGGCAGAGAGGCCACAGAACGCAACTCGTCCCTCTCGGGCAGATGTGTTTTTCCTCCCTCCGTTCGTTTCGAGTACGTTCTTCTTCCTGATTTTTGTTTTTTTTTGTAAGACCCTCCGGTAGGTTGAATGAAACGACGGCACTTCTCACTGTGCTTCTCTCTTCGCAACCTAACCTCAAAAAAAGCCCCCCACAACCATCAACCATCAAAACCGCATCAAGCAAACACTGAAAATAAGTTCATTTCCGTTGCCGTTGCCATGGCATTAAACACAACGCGATTAGCAGCAGCAGCAGCATCTGGGAACGTACCCCGTGTCTCCGTGTCCGTGTGTAGCACACCCTTTCGCAGACGTCTTTCACCCTCGAAACACTGCCGAGAATGAGCACACAATGAGTCATCGTCAGTTGGCTGGCGTTGGTATAGAGAAAAGGCATCCCTCTCTCTCTCTCTCTCTCTTTCGGATTCTGCCACACACTTCGGGCGTGTGTTTGATCCTTCCGGTCGATGGCAGGACGAAAACCTCCCCCACCTCGATTGGTTTGCGAGCCCTTAAGGATCGTGCGGGCGGGCATCGAGATGGCAAGGAAAACGTAAATTAAGTCCGTTTTAACGACCGGCCTTGCCTGTCTCTCGACGGGATTGTGTTGTTTTTTTTTTCTCCCTCTGCTACGTCTGCTTTCGTGCCACCTCGGGGAGATAGGATCCCGTTTCCCAAGGGCTTCCGTTTAGCACTAAACGGTACGGTACGCGGGGCGTGTTTCCGGAAGCCATTCGAGGTCCTGCGGGCGAGCTCGTTAACGGGAGCACGTGCCCGAGTGTTCCGAGAGACGTTGCGGAACCGGAATCAGGGTGGTTCGATTCGGTGGTCATTAATACCAGATCATTTGCAAAAGAGAAGATGTGATGCCCTCCAACACCCGGACGCCGTTTGTTTGCGTGAAAATCAATGCATTAACTCGGCAAGGACCTCGGCCACAAAACAGGAAGCAAAACGCACGGGAACCAGTGCGTAAACAATCACCACTCTTGTCGTCGGTTGGCGCCAGTGTTTGACGCATCATCATCAAGTACACGATGACTGAGTGCAAATGAGCATGCACTGGAACCTGAGGAACAGTAGGTGAGAGCGAGATCCTGCGTGGAGAGGGGGCTTTTATTTAGACAGACAGATAGTGTGTGGGGAAGGAAAAGTGTTCAAACACGCGAGCCACTCGCAAAACAGTCGCGAGGATGACGCATTGATTGTAGTATGGCGCGCGGCTATGGCGTACTTCTTCTAGTACTGCGCCATTCGGAGTCTTTTAGTTACTTGACATTATCGCGCACTTTCCCGCTTGAGAACGGGTCGCACACCGCGCTTCCGGGACACGCACTCAGTTCTTTCGTTATCTTAAACGATGCGAGAGAGTCGTGTATGTGTGTGTGTATCACCCGTACCACAGGGCGCGTGAACTCCGCGATAAAGGATTCATTATTGATTGTCGTTCCGCTCCGGCCGTGTTTGACAACGAGAAGGACGACATGTGGTGTTGTTGTTTAGGTTTGTTTTCGGTATTTTTTTTTCGGACACCACCGAGAAACACCATTCCGTTTCGCTCATTGCGTTCAAAGGCGCTCTATTCAAGCCACAGAAACGGCTAGGTGTCCTATACAACGATGTACGGCCATTTTGAAGCTGGTGTACATCAAACACACAGTGTCAGTTGTGCTGTACGTCACACCGCAAGCACAAGCGAGCTCCATTTAAAGCCCCCTAAAGAATCTGCCCTGAGAATGTCTCCACTGCGACGCGATAGAGTGTTCTTATCATCTTCCCTCAACAACTTGGCTTAAAAGGGCTTTAATCCCCCCGCATTCAGCTCACTTACACAGGGCTCCTTGATCTCGAGAAACAGTGGCACGATAGTTGATGTGATAGTGGCGCGATCTTTTGCGATCGTCTCACCGAGCTCACCGAGGTGAATCATTTTTATCACTAGTCACCCAGCGTACTCATCTCCCAGGCGATAAATGTGACAAGCCGCAATGTCAAAACAATGGCCAAATCAACCACACGCTGGGGAACATGAAAACACTTCAAAAACGGTCGGCTCAAGGGGTATCTCTCTCTCACCCCAGCGTACACCTTATCGATCAGCAAATGAAGGGCACAATGTGGGGTGTATTGAATAACTCAGCCACCCCAGTAGTGTCGTCGAGTCAGGCTCAGTATGAGTCACTGTGTGTGATTAAACTTGTGGTCGTCGATGTTTAATCTCTCGTGATGGTGGTGTTGGGCGCTGCTGGTGAACTGAGATAACGCGCGCGCGACCGTATTTGGTCCCGGTCGCTTATCGCAATTCAATAAGCCCTATCCAACTGGCCACCGGATAGAGAGGGACCGTGAGAGTCGGGAAGGGGAAAAAAAGGTGTCAGAATGATGCGTTACAATCGCACTGGTCGTCGATTATAGCTGTCATGCGATATGATACGATCCAGCAGACGCAAACACAGCAAGAGTCTGGTGTTTCCAGCGATGGTAAAAGACGCTAGGTTTAGTGACCTTTTTTTTTGGTCACAACCTCCGGAAAAACACAGCCGCAATACCTTTACTGAAGGGCGCCATAGGAATCACGGAAGAGCCGTGACGTCGGCAGGTCCTGTGTTAGCAAATGTTTACAAACCTTCACCGGTTGACATTTCGCTTTAATGACGCAGAGACAGACCAAAAAAGTGAAACGCAGCAGGCTAGACGGTTGGATTGCGTGCTCGTAATTAACTGCCACTGCTGAATAGTTTATGGTGCGCACAGACTTGAAACCCAAGGCTCTCAACTACCCATTATCAACTGGACGGGTGTGTTGCGTGACGGGAAGTTCATCATTTTCCACCTAAAGTGCTGCAACTAGGGAAAATTTGTGGAAAACTCCAACCATCGCTTTTTTCTCTAGCTCTTAGAGAAGAGCTGCAATGTTAGCTCTAAAAGCTTCCCAAATCTCCTCCCGGGGACAGGTGTGGGAATAAATCCTTGCAGTTTTCCGGGCTGCAAACTCCCCTCAGGACGTCCTTTCCCGGTTCCAGTATGCGTACGTAATCCAACCGGGGCCTAATTCGAGCGTACACCCTCCTCTCTCGCCCGTATGATGGCACCCTTGGGACGGTACGGGCAAAATTTAGATAACTTTTAGATAAATATTTAGATAGCCAACTACGGCACAAACATGCATCGATTTAAAGCGATCCTGAGGGCCACAACCCGACTCGGGGCCCATTAATTCCCCTGTTCCACTGGCAATTTGCTAGGTCCCGGAACCTGTAGAACCCTTCGGACGCGATGGCGGTGGTGGTGAAGGGCTATTTACATAACCCACGTTCCACCCGCATTCGCCAGACACCGTGACTCATCCCCGGACACACCAGCGGATTTTCATTTTCGGGCCACCCGCTTTATCGTTAAATGGCGTTTGCTCAGCTGCTGGTGTTTGCTAGAACGCAAACGTGCGCTCTCGTTGGTCGGGGGCCTTTTTGTGCGGCCTTTCACGGAAACCCCTCGTGGAAAATGGGTTTTTGGTGGATGTTTTGAGCGAACTGGTGCTTCTCGAGTTTACAAATGAAATCGATCGAAACAGAAGATCAAATGATTGTCCGCTAGAGGGCGCACTGTCCGTGACCACGTGACACACGGCGTATTTTCTCACAGGCGAGGATGTATTTCTCGCAGGTCGCTAATCAGCAAACCCAGGGTGGTGGAGAGTGCGCGCTACCATATCTAGCATTATTAGCACCCAATTATAGCCCAACTGGAGCAGCTGGAGGGTGGGGGGATTTTCCATGCACCCCCCGTCATGAGAGTGACAACCCCGTGGTGGATGAATCATACCTTCGCATCGAAACCGGGAACGAAAAGGAAAAAACACCCACTTAAAGCCCGCATAAAAATAGAGAGTCGCAATAGAGCCGCAAGTGTCCCGCACAGTTCGATTAGACCCAGCACCCAGCGGGTTGTTGCTGGTTTTGTAACAAAAAACAGACACACTTCTGGGAGGGTGGTTGCTTATCTGAGAAGCGCATCCAGCAGCGGGTGTCCTGCGTACATTGCGTTCTTATCGGGTCCTCAGTTGGGTGGATTTTTCCCGAGCACAAGGCACAAAACTGCCAATCCGGAACATTAAAACCCTTCCGTCCTGTGTAGTTATTCACGCTTATCGATCCGTATCGGTGGGAGAAAGGGTGCATAAGCCAATTCTTCACCCTTCCCTGTGGAAGACACAGAAAACACGTGTCCGTCGCGGGTTGGATCCAAAATGGCCGCAGGACTGTGGTTCCAAAAACAAAAAACACCACGCTTTAGAGGCATTTTCTTTTGCCACATCGCGTCCCGTACGCGGTTAATTGGGCCAAATCACGAAAGCCTTTCCCCGCCCGGGCTCGCAGGTAGGTTTAGTTTTGGACGTCCGAGTGCGGCTCGAGAAACTAGGAATTTTGCCACCAACACGGGCTACACGTGCACGCGATCCCATCATCCGCGTGTTCGTGGCTCAGGGACAAACGACCGATTTGTGGCGCACATGTTGTGAGTCATTGAGCGAGGGAAAGCGAGGGAAAAACGAAGGCAAAAGAAAACAAAAAAGAGGAAACTAGACCACTTCCCTCGCCCGAAAATGGGAGTTGTTGGTGGGGGTGGTTCCATTTTCCTTTAACTACGTCGGAACTACACGTCGTGCTCGCGAAGGGTTCGGCTTTGAGTTGGGAAAGAAAACCTCGGTGCCGGCGAAAACCTCGGTGAAAATCGCACCGTACGGATTCCTTTAACCTGATGGCCTGATTTTTTCTTTCCGTGAGGCCTTCCTTCACCAAAAAAAAGGGCTCCAAAAAACTACTAGCCGCGGAAAACTGAGGGTCGCGGTCCTGATGACGTCCTTCCGTGAGTGGGTCGTGTGTGTGTGTGTGTGTGTTTGCAACATTCTCACGCACGCAATCACGCAAAACGCCCGCATAATGCGACTGTTGGAGTGAAACATTCCATGGCGCAATGCGTATTGGTCCTTTTGCAAAGGGAAAACCCTCCTCCTTTCGAGGGTCACGAATTTTTAGTACCTCCAGAAGTCGCTTCTTCGCCCAAAGAACAGCTCGTTGCTCTCGCGGGGCACATTTTACTTCACCTTCTCTATTCGCAGGACACCGATGGAGGAGTTGGATTTGCTTTGCGTCAATTCGCGCATTCGCGAGACGCTGCCACCCATCGATTACGAGGAGCGCAACACTACCACCCCCCGTCCTCCCCCTCCCCCTCCCTCCTTCTCCACACCCTTGAACACCCCGTCCCATGGTCATGTGGTTGTGTGCGAGCGCGCTTCATATCGTGCCATTTAATTGTGTTTAAATACGGCTCGTGACTCATCACAAACATACCGCAGTGAAGGCAAGAGCGTGGTTGTTGAGTTGATGAGGAGGAGGGGTGGGGGGGTGGAGAAGGGTACCAGAGGGGTGCTGCGACGATCACCCCCATAAGCCATCTCTTTCTCTCTCACTCACTCACTCACTCTCGTTCACTTTCGTAAACACGCAAATAAACACACACAAGCTTCTTTTTTTTCTCTCCTCTACGTGGCTATCAGCTTACGAAGCAACACGACCACCCCGCCCCCCCTCCCTCTTTTCACCCAACCACACACACCCCCTTTCCTTCCGCCCCTTACCCACTCCTCAAGCCCAGTAACGAAACCGAACGTTTCATGTGCGTTTACGAAACCTTACACGTTGGCTTCTCGCGCGGTTTCAAAGTGCTTGTAAACCACCACCCAACCACCCAACCACCCAGCCCCACAGTAGCCACAGTGGGGTGGTGTAATAGAACGCAAACACACACACACACACGCGCGCGCGTACCAACACGATACACGTGGCGAAGCAGGTGCACTTAGTCCTCCTTAGCTGGGTGGATGGGAGATGCTAAACGATTGCTAACTACTGCTGAGACCAGAGGTCTGTAAGGTGTTCGTTAGAGCCTTTTCCTCTCTACACTTGTTGATGTGGCTTTGCTTGCGTGGGTGCTGAATGGAACATCTCTTGCCAGCTGTAATTCTTCCCACCAGACACGAACAGACGAAGAAAAAAGGACCTAACAGTTTGTGCCCCTTTCGACTGGGTGCAACGAGCTTTCCAGCGAGCTGATAAACCCTCACTCTCCCCGCCAAAGGCTCCCCAAAATGCGGCTAATAAAAGGCAAACGGCAGTGTAGATAAGCCTTCGAACGGGAAGTCGCTCGCAGACCACTCTACTCCTTCCGCTGGAAATGCTTACTGTTGTGCTTTGAGCCCGTGCGTCTAGAGCTTCGAGACACAGGATGGTTTTTTTTTCTTCTACGCGTTATCACACCACTTTTCCCACCCGCGGTTTGCCACTCTGATAAGCGTCCTTAAGTATCGTGAAGGGCTGTGGGCTTCTGGGTGGGAATAAACGAAAATTTTAACCACCCACAGCATTCGGGGGTGCTCTCTCTCCCGGAAGCAGTGCGCCATTTAATGGCTTCCGGTACCCAATGGCAGCTGGGAGGTCTCGTGAACAACACAGGAGGAGTTTCAGGAGCAAACTACAGGTCACAGCCCATTTTCGAGCTCGAACGGTGCGTGCTACTAGAGACGTCGAGGTTTTAGATTCCGGAAGACACACACTGGGCTCACCGAAAGGTTCGCTCGCGGGTAACGGTACAATCCCCCCCCCCTCCCCCAGGGACCGGTTTGGGCAACCTTGGGTGTCCTTTTCCGGCCTGGTTGGGGGGGAGAAACCGAAAAACGTGCGGCGTTGTTCGAGACATCGCCAAGGTCGTCCAGAAATGGAATACTTCCGTCTTCCGCAACCGCACCAACGTGAAGGGAGAGTGCGGGAGGGAGGAGGAGACAGGCACCTGCCCCCCCCCCTCCTCCTGGGTGGTTCTGGTTTCACCACCAACCGGTAGGGGGCGCCACTGTGACCGCCCGTTCATGTGCGAATAGATCGCATGGCGACACATTGATTGGATTTGCAACCCCCCTGGAGTGAGGGGTGCGACAAGGACCTCCTGGTGGGGGGAAGGGGAGGGGGTATGGGTGCGCTCACAAAATAAACTCACGGGGACAGGAGAAACGAGAAGGAAATGAAAACAAATAACCGAACCGCGATTTACTACGACGTTTTGCGGATCGGCATGCTCGTGGTGGTGGTGGTTGATGTCATTGCTATATTTGAAACACCACCCCTGCTGAAACGCACCCCCCTGCGATGTGTTGTCTCGCTCGTACATTGACAGAGAGAGGCGCATTTGGTAAAGGGTTGAGGCGGTGGCGATTTCAATGATGACGACGTCGCGATTCGCGATGTTTTTTTCTGCAATCGACGGTTGCTTTTTATTCCCTCTCGTTCTCTCTCGCTCTCTCTCTCTCACTCTCTCGCTAACGTCATTCGCTACCCATTTTGCTAGACAATCGACATTTAGCCCCAAAACAACGATCGTATGCAACCCAAGTGCAAGCACTGCTTTTGCCGTTTCAGTTCCATGTGCATCCCGGACGCCCGCGGGGTGGAAGAAGAAAGGGGGGGGGGGTACCACACCCCCGAAGAAAAGAGGAGGGGTTGCTCCCGATCCGACTCGATTGGGGGGGAGGGGGTTTTAAATTTAAATTCTTACGTTAACCCGCACACGATGCGATCATCCAAATCTCACTCCTTCTCTCTCTCTCTCTCTCTCTCTCTCTCTCGTTCTACTCCTTTTCCGTTCTCACCCACCACCACCTCACCACCTGCATCCGGAACCGCGCTTCCGGACAATGTTCCACAACCCCATCCTCCCTTTTTCACCCTCTCTTTCTCTCTCGAGACGATGTTACAAAAATAAACATCAACAAGGTTTCGCGGCGCAGGCGATAATAAAAACAAGGATGTGCCGGGCCAGGGATCTCGTTTGTGTGTGTGTGTGCATTTGTGTATTTTTTTATTACCTTCTTCGTCATCTTCGCGATGGGGGCGCAAAATTGGCGGATCAGCGCGAATAGCATTTCGCCAAAGACAGATCAGGAGGAGTTGGTGTTCCTCGTTTCTTTTTTTTTGTTCCTTCTTCATTCTTCCGTCGTTGAATCATCGAAATGGGAATGGGAGGAGGGTGGTGAGTGGTTCGAGATCATCCACACACCGATGAGATCAGAGACCGTGTCCGAAAGAGCGAAAGAGAGAGAGAGAGAGGACACACGTCGTTAACGTTTCATTCAACTTTCCGTCGAACAATTCCCACTGGCGTACGCGGCCTTCGCGGGTCAGGGAAAAAAAGAAGCAAAAAATGTGGGGGTTTTGGAGGGTGCATCACACGCTTCAACACCTGTTTCGAGGGTTGGTTCGGAAACCGAGGGCGAAAAGAACCGTTCCGAGGGCGAAAAGAACCGTTCGGGAGGGTTTGCAAGACACTTTCACACCCACTCAGCACAGTGGAATTAATTTAACCCATAAAAAAGGCTCCTAAAACACACAGCTCTTATTGCAACAACAGAAAAAAAACGCTTCTTTTTTGTTGGGTCACCAGAACCCTTTGAAATGCGGTATTAAAACAAAAAAAATAGAATGACACAAACTTACCGATAAACTCGAACGCCTCCTGGAAGTACTGCTTGATGTTCTGGTGTGGCGTGTCGCTGGCCGGAATCTGTTTATACTTGAGACCGGGCTTCAGCTGACCGGTCGGTTGCTGGCAGGTGACATTAAGTACGCAATTTGCCCCAACGGTGGACGGATCGATCGCGTCCCGACCGTTTCCGAGCAGCAGATGCGGGAAAACGCGCGACGCAGGATGCGATTCGATGTCTGCAGGATATGTGTGAGAGAGAGAAAGAGAGAGAAAGAGAGAGAAAGAGAGAGAGAGAGAAAAGATGTAAGCATTAATATGTCGATAAGGATCGCAACATTGAGCGCCAGTGAATGAAATACTCTGCAAAGTGGGCGCTGTGGGTTTGAATTTAAGCTTAAATTGTAAAAAACAAATGCACACAAACAAATGTGAACCCAAAAACCACCACCACCAGCGAGAGAGAAGGCCACAATTCGCCCAATGCCATTTCGCTGGCTACGGTTTATTGCAACTTCAGCAAAACCCTCCCCTCCCCACAGGGGGTCTCATTCGGCGAAGGACGTCGGTTTTCCTTCGACGCGAGGGCGCTTCGAGGCCCCATCGGGTGATGGAAAGGGGCCAGAAAAAGGACAGAAGGTCGGCTGGCTGGGGGCTCCGTGCACCCTTCACGCGAAGGGAGGCTCCATTTTTTTTCTCGACTTCCGCACACAAGCCCCATTCATAAGCCCGACGAACGCGCGATCGCAAAATGACGCTGACACACGTAGGGTGAAAAACGATTTTTTTTCTCATTCTCTCTCTCTCTCTCTCTCTCTCTCTCTCTCGTGTGCAATCGCGGAATAGGGCTCGTTCCATCCCCCCCCCACAGCACGCGAGAAGTGCGTAGTCTGCGGTTCAATTAAAGTTCAATGATATGCAAAAAAGCAACACGCCGCGAGCGCAAAAAAAAAATAAATAAAAGAACTAGCACAACTCTGGACCCTCAAGTCGTCGATCGCGAGCTGACGGAAGCGATTTTTGATTGGGTCGCGACGAGCTCTGTGTGTGTGCGTGTGTGAGACAGATGGAAAAGAATAAGGGATGTGGGGGTGGAGGGAGAGCTTTCTTTCCATCGATCACACCCCAAAATAAACACCCCTATCGTTCGGGGGGGGGGGGGGGGGGGGGGGTGCAAGCAAGCGACCGGAATGTGAATGATGGTCACCGCATGTGTGTGTGTGTGTGTGTGTATTAATAGAAGAACTCGATCGATCGCCTGGATCGATGGACATTGAGAGGGGGGTGAAGGATTTGATGGCAAATTAAAATTTGTCTCAATGCAACCGAGTTCTCAAAGGGATCGCTAAGCGGAGCGCGTCGTGGTTGGGTGGAAAATAAAATTAAACATTCAAGCGATGACAACACACACACACACACACTGGTTTTACGCTCCCCCGTGGGATGCCTAGAAAATCGAAAATCGCACCAAGAAAGAGAGCCGCCTCTCTGGTGCTGAAATAAGCGCCTATTAATATCGAGCCCTCCAACCTTCCCAAACCGAGAACGTCCTCCGCTTTCCAGGGGACTCTGTGGTGCATCTAAACGTTTCCGTTACGGGTGTCGTTTTTTTTTGTTGTCGCCTGGTGGCGTAAATTTCCAGCGCAAACACCGCTGTTTTAGTGATCTATCGTGGGAACTGACGTGGAAAAAGAAGGAAAGCCTACGCTTAAAATGAGTGTCTTAAAAGCGACGGAATTCCTCAACGATCGCGGGCGTTTTAACCGAGCCTAAAACACAAACACATACACACACACCAAGGACCAGTTTCCTCCGTTCACAGCATCGCACCACCTCCTGGAAAAGGGGTTGCCTGGTGCATTCCGTGGGTGCATTTCGCGGTTCAGAAAGCGCCTCACAGCGCGGCAAAGGCTCGCATCGTTGGGCGTGGGGAGCCATGAAGCCCTACGCGGGGTGTTGGTGGGGGAGAGAAGACCTGGCCAAGTGAAAAAGGTGGAGACCTTTGGGAGACACCCATACGCATACACACACACACACACACACACACACACACACACACACACGCGCACACGCACACATGTGAACCGCAAAGGGGACGCGAAAAGTTGTCCGACCGGCCTTGAAACCGGATACGTTGGCTTTTCTGTCTAGTTCTCCTCTCCTGCTTCACCTGGCCGGGGTCAACCCCGTATGATCGACGGGGGCCGATGGTGTTTGGCCGCGCAGCATAACCGCTTACCACTGCCCCCGACCCCCCTGCCCACCACGGCTTTTCTTCCTCCGTTCGCGCGTTCGTTGTTGGCTTTGTTCGCTGATGTTGTTGTTGGGAATTGTTGCTGCTCCTAACGGCCATGGGGTATGTGAGAGTGCCAAGGTATGTGCCCACTCTCCTGCACACACACACATACACGGGGTGCGCGTTTGACGCATTCAACAGGTGAAATCGACCGGCCCCGGAAGGCACCGGAGCCAAGAAGAAAAGCTTCACCGACGGTAGGCAAAAGAGAGCAACATTTTTGTGCCTTTCTCCGTTAGAAGCACCAAAGGGTTCGTGTGGGGAACCTCCGGAACGGTCATTTGTGGGGTTTGTGTTTCAATTTTTGCTCCTTTTTTTTGCCACCCATATCTCACCACCAGACCCCGTGAGGAGTGGCTATTTTTGTTCCCCAAAGCACCAGTTTCGTTCACGTCATCTCTCACACGGCTTTCTCCACCACCCGTGAGAAGGAAATCCACTGTGTGTGTGTGTGTCCGGTACAGGCTCCATCTTCCCACCTTCAAGCCGGGCGGGTGATGTCACGAGATCAAGCCCGGATCGTCTCCAGTGCCGTTAAAAGTGACATTTAGACGGATCAGTTGGTTGGGTGGTTTTTTTTTTGGGAGATGTCCTAAAAATGGCGACGAGCCAAAAACCACCGACACGCGCACGTTCATCTCGGTAAAAGGCGAGTCGAGAACGAGAGTTCGAAGATTCGATGCGAAATGAGCCGATAAAAGAAAAAAGATGTGTAGCAAATAAACCCGCGAAAGACACATCTCGCTTTCACGCGCGCCGATGACCGGAGCTGCCATTTCGGGCAGGTTTAGAATGGTTCATCCACTACACGAACCAGCGCTCTTGTCTCTGTGTGTGGGCCACAAACAACGGACCTAAACGCGGACGGTAAATAAATTTAAAAATGTCCCTTATGCCGCACCGGCAATCCTGTATTCCTGGCCACATTAGCCAGCAGTGAGTCAGCGATTCCCGGCGATGGCGACGGCAAACAGAATGAAAAGGAGCGAGAGAGAGAGAGAGAGTGAACGAGAACGATTTAACGACTGCGCGCGGTGACACACTGATTGTGGGTTATAAATAAAAATAAACGCACACACGCATTCCTGTGCCCGGTTTGCGATGTCCATCTGTTTCGCAACCGAGCTTCAACCGGCACGGGAACAACAACAACGGCCACCGGATAGAACGGATCAAGCGTGCGCTCCCGAGACCAGCTGTCAATTGGATAATCAATGAAGGAAGAAGCCCATCGCTTGTCAACGCACCTCCGTCGTTCAACCGAATTGTGCCGCAACAATTTCAGCCTGCTGACTGGAAAGGAAGCACAAACGTTACGCAACGTTACGCTGGTTTGTGAGGCGCCATAACGCGATCACAGAACCCACAGAGAGTGGTTTGGGTACCGTTTTTCCTTGCCGATTTTTCCCCGTAACCAGGGTGTATGTATATTTTGAGCCGCTAACACGGACCGTGATTACGACACACGGTTTTTGGGGGGGGGGGGGGGCTGTTGGCTATACGCGTCATCATGGTGAATGGGCCACCAGAGAATGGCCCGGCGGCGGCTGAGGGCGAAAGGCCATCTGTGGTGGACCCGTGTTATCAAACCGGCAGCACTTGTGGCACCGGCAGCAAACACACAAAACAACCGAATGTTCCATCTTCTGGTGTGCCGTGCTCGACCTGGTTTGACATGACACCATTGATCCGTCACTTGACGTCACAACGAACACAAAACGGCCACAACAATCGCCTTTCGGGGATGACGCTTGTTGGAGTTTTCTTGCGCATCTTGACAGCTTACAAATGTTAAAACTGCCCGGGTGGCTAACCGTGGGGCAAACAGATAGCACGACACAAACCCACGCATACACACTCACGCTTCATCGGGCGTACTCTGTGCGTCACCAATCTCGTAGTCGTTTGTTCGGTGCAGTCAGGCTTTTGTTTACAAGCGTGGCTGTCAACTTGCATCCCAGCCGAAATGCATCCTTCACCCGAATTGTGTGACAGAATAATAAGTACACACAACAACAAACCATCGCAGAAGGCGGTGGAAGTGTGTTTGAACAGTCTGCTGTCAACCGCTGTTTGCTGTTTCATGTCCATGCAAAAGGATGCAACTCAGCAGGCTGCTCTTGAAGCTGCTTGAAAAAAAACGGCAACATTGATGCACAGGTATTGTTTCTTCGCCTACTTTTTCTTCCCCAGCTTCCGGTGCACGCAAACGAAAGCAAGGACATAAAACGCTACAGTACACAGGGCACACGGTTCCACCGCAGGTTTTCGAACACTTACCGTACGATACCGCAGGACTAGAGCAGCTGCGCGCCAGGGGAACCCGGTTGCTGGACGCGATCGATGAATCATCGCAGCTATCTTTGTGCCGTTTGTGCTGGCCGTGGATGGCTGCTGGTCGTGGATGGCGGGCGCGTCGAGAAACAAACGGAAGCAGACATGAAAAAAAAATAGAGGAAACACACAACAAAAAAGAATAAATAAATAAACCGGAAAGCGAAAGTTTCATTAGGAAATCGCTTGTGGATGGGATGTGGAGGGAACCGTCGATGAAGAATTGGTCGGTTGGGTGGGTTTCGATGTTATTGTTTTTCTTCTTTTCACTCTCTCTCTCTCTCTCTCTCTCTCTCTCCTTCTCTGTCTCTCACACATCGCTTCGGTTCATAATTCGCTCCCTTCTTTCCTCTTTCGGCTGGTGCGGCGACGCTCTCGAATGTAGATCTGTTCCTCTATTTTGCTCGCTTTTTTCCGCACACGATCAGTCGAGCGCGAAGCAGCAGCATTCCAATTAAACCCTCACACACGGCGAACGATCGGTGGCTTTTAGCAGCCTGTTCATGAGCCTGTTCCTTTGAGCCTCGGAATGAAAGAGAAGGCACTAAAAGCAAGCTCCCAAAGCGCGCACACACACACGGGAGCGCTGTTGCGTGAAACCTTTAAAGGTCGTTCGAGCACGCGTGGGGTGACACCGGGGGAGGGTTGATCGAAGTGGGTGGTTGGGTGGGGGATGGGGGTGGCTCGCAAGCCCAACAACTCGTGGGCGATCTCCAGCGGGTTGAAAACGAGTTCTCTCCTGCAATCGAAGCCACCGCCGTGTGGTATGCGAACCTGGACTGCACTTTCCACTGCGCCGAGAAAAGTCGTGATTTCGTGGCGAAACGTTTTTCTCACTGTCTGCGTTCGTTTTTTTTCTTCTAGTTGGTTTGGTTTGGATATATCTCCATCCTCTTCTCGCAAAACACAGACGCTCAGCGGGCACGTGAGCGCTTGGCAAAATGGCCAGGTTTCCTTCTGCGCAAAACCGTTTTGGAAAGCAGTTCCACGGGGAATGATTCCCATGCCAAGCGAGAGCCTGGAATGTAACGAATCGAGATCTACCACCCACTTGCCAATCACCCGCAGCTCCACGAAATGGATCCCCTTCGGTTTGCAATTGATGTAAAAGAAACACACACTCATACAACGAAGCGCGGCGCAAAGCGAGACTTCAAAAGGGTTCGAAAGACAAGCACGCTGCTCCAGCACGGAAAGAGATTCAATTTCTTGCACGAAGATGGACCACGGGCGAGGTGACGGGTGACTGAAGCAGCCCCCTCTTGCCACTGGCCTCCCTCGTTCCCCCGTGGGGCAAGAAAAAGCTGAACCGGCATCACGGCCAATAAGTCACGAGAGCTAAGAGGCCGCAAAACGAGCGTGACCTCGCTGCAGCCAACACCCGCACCCGTTTGTGTGTGTGTGTGTGAAAGGTACAGCAGGTACACTCCTCCGGTAAACAAGGGATGCCAAAGAACAACAGCAATAGCATCAGTAAAACTCCAACCCCCCACCACCAAGTGAACGGAACAGCATATGATGCTCAGTGGGTGGTGGGTGTTACGGGTGGATCATGTGCGGGCACGTACCACACACACACACACACACGCGTGTGTGGCCATCGGCCGGCAATCGGGGCACCGCTGAAAATAAATCCTCCCATCGCGTCTTTTTATTGCTACGCTTCGGTTTCATCATTAGCAAATCGAGCGTAAATCAGCGTGATTTATGTGCGAACCAGCGAATTGGTGAAGGGAGGAGGGGGAGCAGGGGGTGGTGGTTCTTCTGAATCATGCTGTTGCTTCAGCCACCACCCCTCTCCAACCCACCCACTTGCGGTGGGAATTCATACAAACGAAATTTCCCTCCCGGAAAATGCAACCAAACACACCGCCATCAGGCATGATCGTGAAGGGTGATCTTTTTTCGTGATCCTCGAAAAAAAAGAGAGGAGATGAAAATAGTTCCCGGCGCGCCTTCCTGCCTCCTTCGTCCTCGCCTTCATCACTCCTTCTTCTTGTCTCGAAACATCGAGCTTTGAGAAGTGAGAGATCGTGAGCTGCCACAGACGGCACGGCTCTGCAACCCCCTCGCTCATAAGGGTGTGTGGTGGGGGTGGGGAGGTGGAAGGAGGCGATCATGCGGATGCAGATCATTCCACCTTCCCTACTTCCTCCCGTGCAACCACCCCCTTTTCCTGCAGCAAAATGCACGCGAGCTCATCATGCTTGTCCTCGGGTGGGAGAGAATAGTGTGCAGCGCCTTCTCGCCGCCATTTCCAACCCCATTTTGCCCTGCAGCTTCTCCCTCGTGTAATCCCTTCACGTCACTGCCCCTTCCTCCCCACCACTCCCGCACCCAGCTGGCTGGCGGTTTGCCAAACGGTGCGAGAGCGATGACTCACGTTTCGAAAATCGAGATCGGTTGGGAGGGGTGGCATTTGCGTTTTGCATAGCTGCTGCTGCTGCTGCTAACACCGACGACGACAACTCTCGCCAGGGCTATTTCGAGAACACTTAAAAGCCGTGCTTTTGAGCGTTTCATCGCTACCTTGCGCTTTTGAAACACGGCACTGTGGGACGGAAATGAGCCCCACAGGACGATCGAAAGGTGGCCAAATGTATCATCCCCGTGGAACCCCGTGAGGTCGTTCAGGTCGAGGTGGATAAATAGGGGGTTAATCGGCAGCACAACCATGAGACGGTTTCACACGTTCGTCTAGAGAGTGTCTCGTATTCGATTGTGACATAGGTTTTAAGCTGCCAACAGCAAATCAGATGGTTTTTTATTTCCCGCTTTTGATACGTTTGAAAATGGTGCCGAAGATGACACAACCAATCGTCTATTGCTACTGCTCAACTACTCGAGGGTTTGTGATGAAAAAAAACACACCCCTCTCCGGAAAGGGGGTTTTTGTGGGGAGCTATTTTTGGGGGCCACTCGCTTTCGGAATCTGCCTGTCTACCTCCTTTGCCTCCTCTTCCTCACACTCAGGCAATGGCATCGAGCATTTTTTTTTTCATTCTCCGAAGCTGCACAAATCGTCGCTACCACAAACGCGCCGTGCCTCTTCTATGTTTGCCAAACCCACCAAAGTGCGATCGATCGTGAACCACCCCCCTGAACCCTCCCTTCCGAAAGTGGGTCTCACCGTCTTTGGCCACCCCAAAAAATTTTCCACCCATCGACCGGTGGGTGATGATTCATGGCGGGTTGTGTCGGTGGAATGTCAAGCTTATTTGCGCTTGGCATGCCAATGTACCGAATCGTGTATCTGCTAGCCACACCACGACCAAAGGGGGTGGTGCTCATACTTAGCACACACACACACACACACACACACACACACACACACACACACACACACACACACTCACACACACACACAGGCGCGCGTGCGAAAACAAAAAAAGGAAATTAAATGAAATGCCCCCCAACCAGAACGGCACACCTTCGCGCGAGGAAGGATGCAGCAAATTAGGGGAAAAGGTCAGAATGAGGGAGGGTTGAAGCGTGCTCGAGCACGAAAGTGTCGTGCGTTAGAACCGTGACATGGGTTTTGCGCGATGGTGGTTTTGTTTGAGCCGCAAGCGAACCGGAACGGAAAGAACGCGACACGCGCGAAAATGAGTTGCCTTAGGAGTTGCTCAGCTCTGGAGGCTTATCTCATCTCATGGATATTTCTGCGAAAGAAAGTTTACTTCATTCCTCTTGCTGGAGATCGCCGCTTTCAAGCGGGCTTAATTTACGCGGAACATATGACAGATAATCGACTTGCAGTGACGGCAGTTGCTTGCGCTGTCAAATAAACAACCGACATCAACAAACGATCTATCATCAAGCAGGCCTCGGATGCAGCGCATCGGAGAGAGTTCGTGGAATGCGTGCGTGCTGAACCATCGGGATGGAATCGGGCTCTGGTGCACGCGCGCGTGTGTGTGTGGGTGGTAGAAAATTCTTAGAATCGAACTAAAGCAAGCGTGACACGTTGGTGGTGGCCGTCTCATCTGCTTTGTTGCTCAGCCTTACACGCTCTGGAAGGCATTCAGCCAAAAGTGACATCAAAACAATGGCATACTTCGGTCATTAAACGTCAAACTGACGCTGGTGAACTAAACACCGGCAGGATGGCTGCCGGTGGTTAGATTTGGAGCAAACTAACGCTTTAAAAAAAAGGATGTTAGAGAATATTACAGCGAGTGTGTTTGCTTAGATATCGCACTAAAAACAAACAGGCTGTGCCAAAAGACGCTCTCAAGGCTATCGAGTAGGAGCTAATGATGAACGCAACCGTTGAATTCAGGAGCCGCTAATGATTCGCCAATGTTGGCATTTTCTGTGCGTTTGACAAACGATCTGGAGATTGAAGCGCGCACGATATGATCTATTTCGCACACCTGTCTGACCTTTCAAGGCCGTGAGAATCACCCTTTGAAGCAGTCGTCGTCGGGATAGGGATTTTGGTCATGTAAAAACGTCAGAGATATGTCAGAGAGCGAGCTCGTATTGTCGAGTGCTCGTGTGTACGGAGGTACACCTTGCTCACCGTGCTTATCCGTGGGCATAAACCGCAACATCAGGCAGGGCGATTTATGCTTCATTCTCATTTTGCTTGACGTTTTGAAGGTGTTGCTGGTGCTGCTGCGCCCGGCACTGTCCGGTGTGACGGATGTTGCGATTCCGTCGTCCTCGGTAGCAGCGTCCCTCGGACAGCTGCTGGTCCCGGGGCGGCTGCTGTCAGGTCCGGTGAGCGTATTTATCTTTACCCAACGCACCTGCGCTTGCTTCACGCTTTAAATCGAATCGAACGTACGGCGCACCGAATGGGAGGGAGTGGAACTTTCACGTCAAACACTGCCCTTGGTGCGATGCAACGACACAATAGATGAAAAGCACGAAAAGCTCGATGGTTTCCACTTTTGCAAGGAGTTGTCACAACGGCGGAACACTCGAATCGCCTCGCGTCACCCAGAACGACGGTACACACATTCACGAATAGCTGTGTGTGTGTGTACGTTTGGCTACAGGTATCGCGGGACCAACAACAGCAACAACAACCAACACGAAAGCTCGTTTCAGGTTTCGCTGAGCGCACGTTGCAAACCGTTGGTGTTGTATTCCGTCTGGTGCGCCTCTGTCGTGTCGCCTACTGCGCTTGGTGGTGCTGCTGCTGCAGCAGATAAGTGCACTTTACACAGCGCTTCTCGTTGCTGCAACTACCAATAAGCGCGAGCGCGGATCAACTCGCGCGTGCGAGTGAGAGCGAGAGAGAGAGAGCGAGAGACGGGGCGTTATATTACACACGACCAAACCACTGACAGCTGTTGTTTAACTTCTATCTTGCCTCTGTGCCCTTTTTCTTTTATTATTACTACTTCGCACACAGATCGCCAACTAGCAGCGGAGCACATACATATGAATCACAACCTCGCAATGCACTCGCGCGGCGGGCTCATCGCGATTATCTGGTTATGTAAGGTATTTGCTCTCGCACGTTTGCTTCACCACTGCACCTTTGGATTTGTTCCGTGCCGCCTTCCTGGCGCACCACTGTTCCACACTCGTGCGATCAAACGCACCCCCAACACTACCACAATTGATACCACTCGACGTTCAGTTCCTGCTGGCCAGCGTGTTGGCCATACGTTGGTTGCTTTTTCGGTCGAGAAACTCGCTGCCGGACCCAACGCTGCACAAAAACGCGCCGTTATGTGCCTTCTGCTAGCTGTTGGACGCGTTTTGCAGGCAGCACTGCCACGGGATCACTTGTTTTTCTTCTTCTGATTCTCCTTTTTTTCTCTTTCTTGCTTGCTTCTCTTCAAACGCCTCTGATTCACCGTTTCGAGCGCGCGCGCGGCAGACGGCAGTGAATCATCGACACTTTTTTGGCTTTTTCCTTGCGCGCTTCGCGGGGGCACAATCGATTATCGGATTCCCCGGATTGCTCACAACGCGCTTTTTGCTTCGAAACTGGCCAAGTTCACGAGGGATGTTGCGGGGCTTTGGTAAACAGTGCCACACAGCATCCACACAACACACACTGCACGACAAAAGCTGGTTTCCGGTTTGCTTATGATTTTGTAGCCTTTTCGGTCGTTCGTTCGTGGTAGCGTGAGTGACTGTAAAAATGCGGTCCGTAACGGGAAACCGAGGGAGCTAACGTGGAACGAACCAACCGAACAAGCGAACAAGGATCTACCGGAAGGGGTTTCTTTTTTTAAACACAAACATCCACCAAAAACCGAAGCGGGAAATTGGAAACGGAACGAACAAAATGTACGTTCACGGACGCGCGTATGTCCGACGCGGACGCTTGCTTCGATGCGAACGAATTGAATGGAATTTGATTGTGGCCTGTACCAAGCGGTGGAGAAAATTGCTACCCGTGAGGTAGCGTGTCCACACGCACACTAGCGCGCTGTTGATGGGCGCACGGTGGGATGAGTTGGTGACAATTGGTCAGAACTTTAACGCGACACGTTTTCACTTTACGCTTCTTTTTAGAAGGGGTTTTCCATGAATTTTAATGATGCTAACGGAATTTTACTGTAATGTGTTAAAATTGTTGCTTACTCACTCGATTTCACTGATATTAGCTTGCTTACTAAAAGCTGTCGAAATTAGTGCTTTTTGCTGCATGATAAATAACGTCGCATATCAAATATGTTAGCTCATTTGTTCTTCAATCGAAATGGAGATGAAATTTAATTACAAGAAAATTCTACAGAAAACAAATTTCACTAACAGCCCACTGTGCTGTGACGTGAATGATAGCAGTTGAAGCATAAATGTGTACGTGCTCAAAGTCGATGAGTTTACAACGCAGCACATGCAAGAGAGAGAGAGAGGGAGAGAGAAAGAGAGATAAATCAGACAGAGCGAGAGCTAGTGAGAAGAAGAGAGAACGATCGCAAAAACCGCGCCAACGAAAAAGACGCCATGAGAATAGCACTAGCCAAAGGAAACCAAGTACAAAAAAGTGCGTGCATGCTGATACCGTTAGTGTGCGTGTGGCGAGACTTCGGAAATCTTCGGAAAATAGCACAGCTTTTGGGTGCGAGCGAGACACCGCTACGTGCAAGAGAGTGAGAAGCAACGCGCGGATTTCCTCTCATCTACCACCCCCTCTTGGTGTGTATCCACAATGGGGTAGCACACGTGGTATGACTCATCCAACCACCCGCCTCCCTACACACACCGCCCGTCTGTCATATCATGTTCCTTACTCTGGCCCCCTGACAACGCACACCACCACCACGGCTATGGCGCAGCACCTTCCGTAGAGCGGCTGTTGAATTTCGAATGTTGCGAACGTCGGAATCGCTGCATTGTCGAGGCTTGCTGCCTTGGCGTGTGATTTCGTGCCGTTTTTCCGGTCTCTTCTTAGTAGCGCTGATCAGCGCCGTCTAGCTTTTTCGCTACCGTAACCGTCTGTCGCTGGGTGATGTGTTATTTTTTACTTTTTTTTTCTTTTTGACCATTGCTCGCTCGCCGTTTTTTTTGCCAAACCACCCCGGATCGGTGCGAGATCTGGATTCTGGCTTGTAATTAGCACGGCATGTTGTCTGCCTCTGCCTGCGCCGGGAAAGATTGTGTAGCGGAATTTTATGGCTCATAATCCGCACGGATATGTTCCCGTGGGAGCACGTTACACGTGACCACGTGGCTGAGGGTTTGAGGGTTTTTGCTTTTTCGTTGATCTTGTGCTCCCGTATCCCAACACAGCGATAGATAAGCCTTCAAACGCAAGCAAACATTTAGTTTTTTGCCTCGATCTCGAGCACATCCAGAGCAAAGGGGTTTGCTTCAACCCTGACGCGTCAAAAGCGAGTGCATCTTCGTGCTCCAACCAAGCGAAACGGTTGCGCAGGTGACCGTGGCTGTGTGCACGTTGCTTCCACCGGCGCTAATGTAATTAATCGGCAATAATCTGCTGACGCAAGCATGGGCGAACCGTGTGCTTTGTGGGTTTGCAATCCGCCTTCATTGAGACTGTCGGCTTCATTCAAGCCGGCTTCAACACTCCGTTGCACATCCGCGGGCAAGCGGTTGTCAGCGTTTCATCTAGCCTGTGGCCATGGCGTGCGGGAGGTCGTTGCATTATCCATAAGTGTTGCTTGTGCTGATGATTCATCGGTGCTCTTTTCGGTACGGGTGCGGAAAGGCGCGCAATCGAGTGTGAAGTGTTGTGGCCAACGTTCACCCTCTAGCGAGGGGCTCGTCAGTAGGGTGTATGGATTGGACAAGACCCCGCGGAGGGGGGGGGGGGGGGATGGCCATAATCTAGGCTGGATAGTAAATTCCAATTTTGTACTCTTCTTGCTTATAAGCTGATTTTTGGATGTGGCATTTTCATATTAAACCTCTCGGAAGCACGGAGGTATATCTGTTCCCCCGATTACTACAGTATTATAGTGCACTTTACTTCATACGTGTTTTACAATTTCCATATAGGCGTTCTTATCAATATCGGCTATAAAATTGTCGGTTAACTTGGATATGGTGATGTCATTCGCCCTTTGCTTTCATAAGCCTGTCAAAAAAAACCTAACATAACGAAAAAAACCCTGTAAGTTAGATTCCAGCACGGAAATGACAATCAAAATTATGTGAATGATGATAATTTAAAAATACTTATCAGGAAGAAATCCCTCTTGAACTACGAACAGGTTCGTTACTGCTGTGTACTAAAAACCGTTAAATTGCTACATCAAATATCCCTGCTGGATTGACCCCACACTTGCGTGCATCGTGATCATTCTACAAAAGAAGCATAATTGAAATAATGTTTGTCCGCCATTTCCACGAGTGCCGTTCATAATACGAATTGGACTCATCTTTGAATTGAAACGACAGCGCGCCCAACTAGATGTGTCATAGAAGTGATACGCCGAGAGCACATGTGGTATTTCCCGGCTTCCATTCAACGCTCCACATCAATGAAAATGGGCTCCACCACGTTACACAGGCCGGTAATTCGATCGTTTCAAATGGTGAACGAACGGAGCGCAAAGTCAATGGACGAAACATTGCATTTATCGACCGAACTGGGGGTGGTGCAGTTTGCACCGACTGCAACTGACCGCGGTACCTAAACAATGCCCCATCATTCCGCTTCCGTTTGGCGTGAATGACGTTCCCTATAAAGGGTCAGCATGAGTGGACACTATTCGTGGGACCATATCGCGCATGATAATTCATGATTCGAGCAGCATTCGCAATGTAAAATCCGCTTGAGTAATGATTCGCCTAAACGCAGGTAAACCGGCTATTAATAGCACCCGGCCGGGACCTTTGATTGAGCTTATCACAATCGAGTACGGCAACATCGTATCCACACGATGCGTGCTCACCGATGCTAGATAATTTTATCTTCTAGCGTCGAAAAGGCTAAATAAAAAGGGCAGGAAAAGGGGGTTGAAATAAAATTAGTAAGAAAAAGAAACCTACCCTACCCACCTGGCTCGAGTGCGCGTTATCGTGTGCACCGTGGCGCACATTTGAAGCAGAGGGATGGTAAAAATAAAACATTTCACCCGTTTTATCAACAACCCGCGGTGGAAAGCTCTCTTTTGCTTCGATGACTTCACCTGCGTACTCGATTGGTTCGAGCCGGGCCAAAGCAGCTATCTTTGTGACGTTATCGCGCGCGGGTTGTTTTTTTTTGTTGAGCAGCGATGAAACGACATTTTGAACCGTCTAAAGTGCAACCAGACGTGCTGTAGCGGTGCGTAGCATGGTGGAAAATTGTAGTGACATTACATGCGCCGGCTTCTACGTGCGCCGGTTTGCCGTAAACCACCACGATAATGCGTCCTCGTTTCATGCAGCACAGTTTAGTCATTGGGAAAAAGCTTCTTTTTTTTGCTATATTTCAAGGCAGTATTTTTACATAAAATTTTACGACGATTACTTCTATTTAGGTTGATGTTGTTGGTTTGTTAACTGTTGACTTTTGATGTGAAAATCGCATTTCAGCTCTATTGATTAATTCTGTTCATAGCTTTATGTTTTTGTAATGTTAGTGTAATTTGAAGTTATTTTCTGATGTTAGTCACGTTGTAATAATTTAATATTGAGTTTAAATTGCATTCAATTTTTACTTGCATTTTTTCTTTTAAATGTAAAAACTGCAATTCCTAAAAAATGAAAGCTGTAGCTTTTGCCCTTTTTTCCCATTTTACCTGTCTGGGTTTCTTTTTCTTCACTGCTGCCAAGGACACTGGGCAGTTTCCATATTCCTGATGGCACTAGCTACCTGACCTTGCAGGCAAACACCAGCCGCCTGTCGAACTCAATTAGAGCCCTATCCGTTACAAGGTGTCCGCTCCCGACCGCAATCCTTGCCTAAGGGATGAGTCACGTTGTCGATTATGGCACTCGTGGGGAAGAAACCACCGCCCGCCAGAGTTTAATCGAAGGGTTGTACCTTGAAGGTTACGGCAGAGAAGCGACACCTCAACGAGACAGCCAGGATGCTTCGGGACTGCGTGTGTGTGTATGTGTGTTTTTTGTCCAACCGTCAATTGTTCCTCGTCGATAATTGTTAGCACGGTAGATAAGATAAATGCGTCCCGTCCGACATAGCGATTACTTTTTTTTCAAGTGCATTTATGTTCCCCCAGGAGCAGTTGTAAAATGCCTTATTTTTTATTTTTTTTGTCCTGTGTGTCTTGTCTGCTTACATGTGCAAGTTGAGTGTTTTTGATGAGAAAGAAAAGATACATTTTTAATACAAAAGTAACATGCACTTAAATGGCATCACGCACAAGAAACGATAGCGCCCCTATTGCGCCATAAATCAAACCAATCAATAGTGGAATTAATGCAGACGATTACACTGCCCATTGCACTTGCGCCTTTGCCATTCGAAGGGAATCCCAAATCAATCTGACCGAAAATTAACTTCCCCGAAATCCGACACCCTTTTTCCGTTGGATGCGCGAGAGACGGGAGGAAAAGAGAGAAAAAAAGTCAACCCCACCTGTAGCACCCCGATAGCGGAAGTGTACGCCCGAAAAGATGGTCGGCAGAATTCGCAGCACACACGCACACACACCTTTCCACCTCCAACTCGAGCCCTTTCCATCGGGACACCCTTTTCCCGGACGGTGCCGGGTAATCCAAAGTTACTTTAGATAGTGCAGAAGAACCGTTTAAAGGGCGACCACCGGCCCTACGCAACGGCCAACCGTAATCGCGCACACACTCTGTTCACTTCTCGGAAACCCGCACACACGATAAAAGTTTGGCCGGGCATGCTTGACAGATGATGTCATAAGGATGGTTTACCCGCCGTCCGGTCGCTAAACAGGCGCCGTCTGTTTTAAGCGGATACACTTAACGAATTTGTCAATATTCCGGTCAGGCATCAGGCCGGCTGGAAAAGAGTAAGATAGGCCCCGTCCGCATGCTAAGATGGCGAGGGAAATTGTGCGCGTAAACGGCAGCCAATCAGGCGAGTAGTTTGCGACAATAAATGAGCCCTCGTTTTCGTTCGTCACTTGGCAGAAGAAGCGTCGATGTCAGCGACGCACAAAAACATAGGAAAACAGAATGCAAATGTCACTGGTTGCGGCCCGGAAGTGGAACATGGCGTCCGGCGATCGCGGGGACCGGATGACGAGAAACTAGCACAAGGATTAATCACACCCATTGTGCGTTTATGGGCCATGATTCACCGGCCGGAATTGACAAAGAGCAGATCCCTCGGGTGTCGGTGTTCTACAAGGAGGCTGTTGACGAGTGACGTGCCGGTTGATGTCGGTTTACTACGCCGTTCCGACGTTGTTTACTTCGCGGTTTGTGTGTGTGTGTGTGTGTGATCTCGGCCAACAATCCTAGGCCATATGGTACGCCGGCGATGACGTGCAGAGGAACTTGAATGCCGCGACAGATTTACGACGCACGCGGTTGCTTGTGTGGAAATTAAAGGAAATGCTTTCCCACCAGTAGTTCGGTTGGGATGACACATTGTCTGGGTGTGCTAGGTTTCTCTGGAATGCTTTCCGGCATTCCGGCAGCCCATCAGAGAATGCGCGCTCACGTTATGAGTCAGAGTCATAGTGCTAATCACCCGGTCCTAGACGCCTCGGAATGCGCCTAACGATTGCACTTATCGTGTTGGTGCGAATGCACCACCCAATCCTATCGATCGGTGCCGTTGGCTGCCGAATTTAGGCAACGTTGCCCTCAACGTCATCTCAGAACGGCTGGTATTCTGCTCGTATTTGTTTATCTCTACGCGAAGCGCTTTGAAGTTAACTCCTTAGCGTCGGTTTGGAGGGCGTAAACACCCTCACGGGTGGTATTTTTGGTGTGTTTGGTTACGCATGCGCATTGCTGTCAGCCATCGAAGCAGGCGAGCTCATAATGGGAGTAGGAGACGGCAAGCAAAGAACCATAATTACATGAATAATTTCCAACTTCTAGCTATCGGAACGTGATGACGAGTGATTAAGTGGAAACTTGCTTTGCTTTGGCTGTAATTTGCTTAGCAGTGAACTATCCGGCAGTCGAACGTATAGTTTTCATGAACCCTTTCTTCCGAGAAAGGCCCTCTCTTATTAATCCGATGATGACGAAATTCCGTTCTCGAACGTAGCAGAACAAATAGAGGGTGGTAAGGTGGGAGTAAGTTTCAGAAATAAGCGATTTGAAGACTGCAACAATGGACAAAATCCCCTGACAATGTAAGATAATGTGTAAACTAAATGAATCATAAATATACCACGTAATGAATCATCCCTATTATCACCCGAAATTCCAAACCATCCGACCGAAGTTGAACTGATTTGTTCCAGCGATTGCAAAACTCATCGGGTTTCCGCGTATGTCACTGGCATCATTCAGGCGCACTTTGACTCACACAGTTTTTGGTTTTAAACGTCTCATAAAAATGCTAACATAGCTAAGTGATGTTTTGTTTGTGCATCTTGACGCTTTGGGAGCGCTTAAATGTACGGATATCGCGCCACAAAGAGCACGTCGAGCTTATGGTGGTGATTTCCGCTAAGTGGAGATCGTAGTTAAACCACTAACATATCTTGGTTAGTTGGATCAACCCTCGGTTGTTTAACATCCCACAGGTCCATCGGATCACGGAGTAGCGTACAACTTCCATGATCACATGAGACGTTGAGTCATACGCAGGACTCGCTTTGCTTGGTTCGCTTCTCAGATGACGAGCTTCTCGAATCTTAAATCAATAAGCGAAACACCTCCGACAGAACACACTCCCGTACCGTCTACCGACCCTCCGAAACCGCTCCCATACCCGTTTTGAAGTGAAAGTAAAGCATCTGCTCGAAGTCTGCAAGGGGTCCTTGAGCGTGTCACTTGAAGGTGAACCATACCATGGATCGCCGTTCCGCGTTTATGGTAATGCCTCACTACAGACACTGCATATGCCTTCTACCTGTACCCCAGTCAACCCCCTCATTCGGGGTGTAGCCCTCCTTCACCAACCCCGAACCGGAAGATCAGCAGTCGATCAGACAGACAGACCCCGCCGGCACAGATTCAACCGAGTAAGGGTGACTCATGCTTGCGGGTGGACGACCGTCGTGCCGTTTCCATTTCGGTTCGTTGAACATGAGACCCCATGCACCCTCCCCCTATGCACTCAAGATAGTGGAATCGAAAATAAACACACCCACTTGGTGGCATCCGACCATCGATCCTCACGGTATCGATCCTAACCTTCACGATCAGTCGTTTGCAGGCATCTGAAAGAGAGTCTCTGAAGCTTGCTTCATGATTGATTAGCAACGGGCCAGATCAGCTAAGGAGTAAATCTCGCCCCAAAAAAAACCCTAGCGAGCTAGAGCATGAACGATCCGCGCGAACAGAAGGACAAAGCGTGTGAATCATGCACGTTTTCGTCGGGTTGTCGGTTGACACCTTTCACGGTTTGAACGCCCGCGCCGGATCACCATTAACCCCTTGGCCAACGGGGGTCTTGGTGATATTTTCACGCGCACCAAAAAGAGAGGGTTTATTTCAACCCGTGCGAGTTACGGGTGGAGCGTAATTTACGGCTCCTTGGGGCGGGCTTCGCGATCCTGTTGTTCGCGGAAGGCTTCCACACCGTCCTGCCCGGTCAGTGCCAAGCCTCGAAAAGGTGGAGCCCAGGATTCCAGACCGCCGGGCCCTTGCACGATCACGGAAAATGGTTGGCCCCCTTTTCCGTTCGGCCGTCCCTACGTTCCAGCGCCTCCTTCGCTCGAAATAAGCACAGCAACCTAGATATTGTGGCGTGCCGGTCGTTTTGCGTCCTTCGAGTCAAACAACAACAAAAAAGACTATTCCGAAAGGGTTTTCCCTTAACGTTTGCCCGGTCACACACGGACAGCTCAGCAGCGCGGTCAGCATTAGATCATCCCCGGTCACACTCCCTGCCGCTCATTACTCACCGCGCGCGCGCGCGTCTCATTATCTGTCAGTCGGAATTTATTTGCTTTATTTTCGTTCGCAGTCGCGCAATGGCGGCTTTCACGCTCCTGCTCGTCCCTGCTGCTGTCTTCGGGTTCTTTCTTCTGAGGGTTCGAGCAAAAGGAAACGAAAAAAAAAATAACCACAAAATGTACATATTTACAGCACACGAGCGAGCGCGAAGTGATCGCCGGCCCGTCAAGGATCATGCTTTGTTGCTTTGCCGTGAGTCACCGGTGCGGTTTGGCGGTCGCCATTGCTCCAAGGATGGAATGAAGTACCTTGGGTGGATTTAATTGTACTTTGCAAAGGGGGGGGGCATTTTTCCTCATTCGTTTGTTTGTTTCGCCGGAGGTTCGCGTACGCGTTTTAAAACGATCCGGATGGAGATGAATGCGTTTGATGGTCAAAGATAATTAAGAAAAAAAGAACCTCTCGTTCTACCAGCCACCCTGGTCGACTCAGTGATGAATGTCCCAAAAATCACAGCGCTGACGTACATCGATGAGACGAGATATTGCGCGCTCCTTCGCAAACCTGCACGTGGGTTCCTGACGCATCGGACCGCGTATGTCACTGGCACCAAAAACCTGAGCAGCGCACTTATTAATAGCCAATTAGCATTAAATGCTGCTTTGTCAGCTGCAGGCAAGCAAGTTGTGGTTGAGATCATAATTAGGTCATTGTTTAACCTACCGGCGGCGGTTCCCATAAGTTGGCTGGAAGGAGCCGATTCCACCCAAGGCAATCTTTTGCGAGGGCGGGAATTGCCATGCGTCATAAGTCACGAATATTGAGCCATGGACAAACCGCCTTGATAGGTCGTCGTGAATCATGGTCGAATGGTGGTAGAATTGAGGGTAACAAAAGCGGCACGCCGTAAAGGTAGAACGTAATTGTGGCCACTCAGCGTCGAGAAGAGATGGTTGTTGATTAGGCGCTTCTTACGTCGAGACTGGGATGATGATTTGCTTTCTGTCAGTGACTTTTTTTGTTATTATATTTTTCCCGTTTCAATCCCGTTAGTAGGCACTTATCGATTCGTTTCAGCTTGGCCTACACAGACTCCCTGCAGGTGCTGGATCATGCTAGTCCTGAATTGTTTTCCATGAGATCATCTTCTTGCTGTATTACGGGTCTTAAAGAGTCTGATCGGATCCGGCAAAATCGCAATGTCGTATAAATTTAATGAATCATAAACATCAGAACGTCTCTAGTTTCTTTTTCCATTTGAAAGAGTTCAAGAAAAAAGGAAAAAAGCATTCCTCCTAGATGCATCTCAAGATGCAACGCAATAAACAGCGTCACAAACACGCTTTACATGACATTTACACCGCCGAACAGATGTCTCTCACGCCGCGACCAGAGTATTAATATAAAACGCAAATTAATAGCACAAGGTTCCCGTGATGCGCCCCCGAAAGGGCCACCTGCTCGCTGAGAGCTGGTTCCTCCTGACATTCCGTCCTGACACCCGGTGACTAATCCACCGATGCACACCGCGTAGTGTGTCACCGTGGCAAGAACAGACAGCACGCCCCAAAATGGACCGATTTCGTGACCATGCACGACGGGTGCAACGGACCCCAGCGGATGACTAAATCGGCAAGCCGGACATTCAGGTCATCCCAGCTGGATCTGCGTGGCCGTTGCCGTGACCATAAAGCACACATTTTGCATCCTGCACAGTGTGCGTCTGTCATCACGTCGCGTCGTGAGAGGCAACATGCGAAGCGAGAGAAGAGGGTAGGTCGTGAGAAAAAAAGTAATTCCCGCCGAATTCAAACCTGACAGTTTGCCCAATGGCCGCAGAACAGCACAACAAAAGCGTACGTCATCGTGTGACCTGCCCGAATCCACCCAAAAGAAATCGCCCTGTCGTATGAGTGTGTGCGCGCGCGCCAGATTCCGCACCTGTCACAGGCGACGATCGGCGTTAATCACCGGCACCGGATCGTTGCTCTGTCCGCGTCCGCGTCCGCGTAGTGTTTATGCGTCTGTGCGCATTCCATCAGCGGGATCCTCGAGGCTGACCGTCCGACCGGTGGTCCCACCTTGGAGTGGTGAGGTTTTTGCTAATTTTAACAACAAAAAAACCCGCTTCCGATACGATCGCTTCGCCTGACAACCTGCGTGATCTACAACGGATCGGCAGACACGCGAACGCACGCATACACCCGACCGGCGTTAGCCCCTAATGAGCAGTGGCGGACCATCGGTTTGTTGTTTTGTAGCTGCGACAGCTCTTACGACAGAATTTTATCACCTCTCGGATGCGAACATGCGTGTGTTAAGCCGGTTCTATCGTTTTACCGAAATCCGTCGTAATCCGCGACTCAGCGCGACCGAAACGACCTGAAGAGTGTGGTAGTAAATTTTCAACACTCGCCGGGTGGAGAGCGCACGATCGCGCGCCCCGAAAATTGTGACGGAAAGACAAGACACCAACCGTGATCGTGACGGGGTGATGGTTGCGTACGTGCGAGGGTTGGTTGCGTGCTGATTCGCTTCCGCTTGGCTGATTAGTAATGCAGCCCGTGTTGCGCCCCGCACACACGGGCACGTCAGTAATTTCTTTGATCTTTCGAGCTGTGGTGACTCACTAAGAACGCTCGATCTTCGGCTTGATCGTAGCGATGGCTCACACCGTTGGAATGTGTGAGCACGGGAGCACGCGGTGTGTTTGTCACCCGAGCAAACTTGGAATCCTTTTTCCTGCTCGATCGAAAGACGCGCAGACGCATCCGATTTTTCGTTCGACGTTTCGCTGATGCCAGATGGTTTGCGTCGTTTGCATATTTTACAGGGGGTTTTGATGGGCGCGTCGGTGTCGTCAACCCACCGATGTTTGCCGAATGCAGTCCTTCTGTGGAGGTCGGGCAGGTGTTATCCGCACGTGGATGGTTGGATCATCCGCTGGTGGCTTGTTCTTGGGGCCGCGTGGGGGTGGTTAATGGCCACCGAATTTGCCACCCAAGCCGTCTGTCTGACGTCACCTTTGTCAATGGTTAGTTTTTTTTGGGGGAAAACACGATCCAAATGGATGCGGATTATGAACCACGACAAGAAAAAACCCAATCGCATATTGTGGCTTTTTTCGCTAGCCGTTGGGCCTGTAGAATTTAGAACTGGAACTAATTCCGGATAGGTTGTGTTAGTTCGCCTCACACATTAGCTCGCAGTCTGCGATCGTTGGAGTTAAAACAAAAAGGAAACACTCATACGTCTAATGACACAATTAATCACTACTCTGAGAGCGTAATTATACCTCATGATCGGACAACGGCGAGTAATGATGTGATTTTTTGTAAGTTTTTTTCCTCAGGTGAGCAGGAACATATTTCCATAACGGACAGCTATGATGAGGGAGTTGTTTTTCCGTGAACGTTGTTGATTGATTTCATAGAAACGGTTTCACCTGAGAAGGTGTAATACTCTGAGATTCGTAATGTGGTCATGTCTCTCCATTAGGATATGTCAGAAGTATGCCATAGATCCACGAAACGATCCCAATGACTCATCTGTCAACAACTAAACATAAATCTCCCATAGATGAGATGGAGTCATGTTATAGTGTGCATTTCAGTAGAAAACATCTCGAGCGTCATATTCGCAAATGAAGCACGTGGTGTCCATGGCTGTATCACGAGCCCTCTTCCTGAACAGAGCTGCCAGAGCCAAAGATTGTCGGTTTCAAGAACCACAAACGGCTCAGCTACAAGGGATGAATGTAATTGATCGTATGCTTGAGGCGTGCTAAGAGAACCGTCCCCTATACACCTTCCGGATTGGGTAGACGGCGCCAACGGTTTTGCAAAGCTTGCTTCCTAACCCCCGTACACGGTCACCTCCCATGCTCAGGTGACCATGAACGATCGTTGGGGTAGTAAAGCTAACAAAAAAAAGAGGGTGTGCGTACGGGGCTGGAATCGGCGATAAGTGGAAGTCACCGCCGATGACTCAGACCAAAGCTTGGTCGTAACTTACCCTCGAATGACCTTTTCGCGGAAGCACGAGCCAACCAAGGACGCACGGGACTGGTTCTGGTTGGGTCCGAAGGAAGGCACTCGACGATAAAACCCTAAATCTCCTGCCCCTTCACCTTTATCATCGCCCTGCCTTCCCGGAAGGAGGCTGTGGGGGTAGAAAGACGGAAGCAATTGGCGAACACTCGGCGATCTCGGTGGAACGCCCGATTAAAGAAGGTGTCCACCTGCGAAGGTCAGCAAGTGGCAAACCCTCCGAGGAAGGTGTACCTCTTATCGACCACCATCACTTCACGCATCTGTCGAGGGTGATTGTGAAACAATGGCAAACCCAACACCTTCAGGATCGACCGATTTGTGGGTGCATTGATCGGGCGGGTGTCACTGAACCTATAGGAGCCCGCCAGGAACTGGCAATGCAACAAAACCGAGGTTATGTTGCTTCATGAATCACAGCGCGAGTTGGGAGATTAGTGGGTTTTTTTGTAAAAATTTTATGGCACTCCGATTCTAAAGAACTTTTCCTTGGGCACCTCGAACCCTCGCGATGGGGGATGATGATTCAGCTAGATCGTAAAATTCGGAATCCGACGGATCGGACGGGACGGATCGATATTTGGGATTCGACCAGAGACGATCAGCCCAGCAGCGTTACGCTTTAATGGGATTTTATACTTCCCCGGAATGGAATTAGAAATTTTAATTAAGAAGAGTTTGTGTAACCGCCGTCTCGCTTAGGACTGTACGGGTTAACTTATTGGGTTGAAGTCTACAGGATTACGTCTCTCTTAATTTACGCGCCGTTGTTAATGTCGGCAAATATTTCATAATAACAGTGAACGAATACGTTCGTTAAATCTCCCTGTTATTTACCCGACCAGCTGTAAAGGATTGCTATAAAACCGCTCATGATCGCCATTTTCCTCTTCCATGGTATGATGCTTTTATTGTTGCCGCAGAGCGATGTTCGTAATTTAAAAATGCATTTTAAACGCAATATGCAAACACGTGGATGCTCTGAACATGCTGCATTCAAGCGGTGATGCTGTGAGATTGCATCGGTGGAACTGACCTCAAGGTTTACAACCCAGTCGCGCCGAAACCGCACCCACTAATTGCATCGTAAAAGCGTGCCGTGAAGAAATCTGTACGAGAAAAGGACTACAACCGGACGTGAAGATTTAATTAGATATAACTTCAAGGCAACAATTTCCCGTGAGAAGATTGGTTGGCGTTGCCATTTTCATCTTTCCTTGAATACAATTTTTACTTCCTATGGAACTAATTACAATGGAAACTAATTTTACAAGGTATCCGCAAGAATGGTGTATGAAATTGCACTCCAGGTATATAATTAATTTAATGCCAAAAGCATAAAAGCAAAGCTGTAAGAGCAACAATATTTTTAATTATGTTTTGGCTCATTACGTATACGAAAATTGGGAATATTTGCTGCAACACATATGATGATTTATAATTGTTGTGAGGTTCACTATATTACATTTTCGCTCTTCGTATATTTTTGAGGCAATTTCAGGTTGTCTTAATAATTTTAAATTTTAATTCATCGTTGCCTAAAGATTCATCGTGTGTTTTGAAGATTGTTTGTCGATTTTATACTCAAATGAAGTGTACAAACCTCTGTTTAAATGTGAAACAGTAATCCCAAGCGAAGAAACATATCCTATGAGCAAGTACATTTGTGATAAAATTCATTAACCATATTAAACCTGATTAATTATCAGATAGTTCGAATTATCATCGATCGAAGCGAACTTCCCGAGAACCGAAGCGAACTTCCGGTGATCTAGAGGCCACAAGAGCAAGGACTCATCACGAGTGACGGAAGTGATCTCACTTCGTATGATCGCTAACGATGTCAATTTCATTCCTCATCGTCGTAGCACCTGCTACATTGCCTGACTCATTGCGGTGCACGTTCTAGTTACTTCCCCGAACGTGATTGGTTAATCCAAGCAGCTCCAGTAACGGGTTTGATCAAGCGCCAGCCCCGGTTTTAACCGCTTCGGCAAGGCGCTATCGCGAAACCACGATCACTACAAACTCGCGTGTGCGTACTGCATTGGTTGATGCTCACGCGTCGCTACCATATGGCTTGATAATCGCAAAGATTGATTAATACTCGGGCGGAGTATTTGGGAAGGCTAATCGAAAAAAAAGGAAACCACACACTCATAGTCACACTCACGCTAGTCGCGCATGTCCCACAGGTGCATCAAGTTGAGCCCTCGATCCGTGACTCAGAACGGTGCCCGAGAGCCCGAGTCGTTATGAGTTTGCAGTTAATTGGTTCCGGGATGCCGGGCCAGAGGTGTTTGGTAATTAGAAAAACATCTTTCGTCACCCGTCGTGAAGGTCGTCACGCGGCAAGTGCAAGCGGTCCGAACTCGTTCGGGGCGCTTTCGCTTGAGCCGTAACGAAGTCGGCGGGCTCCACGTTCTAGTTCACACCCGGAGGTGACTCACAGTATTGCACGAGACTGCTCGATTGCTGCAAGTGAGCCAAATTTGTTGCCCAAAACTGACTCGCTTAGAGGTAGGTGATCGGTTAGAACCTAATATTGTTGCTACATATTGCGCAGCGTTGCGTCATTGAGCTAGCCCGATCGCAGGACCACGTGACGAGATGGGGATGAGGCAGATTGCTGTTGGGGTAGCAAGGGGTAGCAGCTTGACGAGTTCCATGCGCAAGCAGCTGATAACTCACGCTTTCGGTGCACGTTATCGACGATGGCTATCATGCTTGGGCACCTGTTCGGGCGTACATATTGCCATCAGGGAAGGGAAATTCCCTCAACTATTCTCGCTCTTACACCTGTTTCGTATTGCCGAACGTTCCCGATGCAAGAAGAGACAGATAGGAATCGAAGGCCGTGTTTCTATGAGTCAACTTGGTTTTTGATGTTCTAAGTAAATTTTCCATCATACATACACATGCACGGAGTCATAGAAATGGTGGTCGATAATGGCATTAACTCGTAAAGTATAATTTCCAGGTGATATCTACAACATAAGTCAATGGAAGAGCGACTCTAAGCGAGCAATTGGAATGCTGCATGGAATTAAAATTATGATTATTTGTCTTTTTTTAAGGTAAAATAGCATTAATGGCGTTATATGTCTTTATATAGTTCACAACTATGATGGATTGATTTATTAATTAAACCGCAAAATTGTACATTCATTTTTCCAAAGATTGATAAAACCATGCATTTAACGAAAGGTTTGGTCTCATGAATGTATAACAATATGGTAGATCAATATACGCCTAAATATATGCAATTGATGCTCATCTATAGGCTAGTGATGCTGGCGCTGAGTTAGATATCATTTAGATTTTTGATGATGTTTCTAACCCGTGTTGGCATGGAAATATTTTATGTTAACATTAGCGGTTTCTATCACTATTCTCAATTTAGTATCAATTAGCATCCAAAAACCGAGACATCATCGTAAATACCGCATATGTCTGTCGAATCATCTGCAACTCATAACTGTGTTATAATCAATGTACTAGAATTAATTCTGCACAAATTTACCTGCGTAAATGAGTATCGAGTGACGACGAACAGCTTCGCTGCAGTTAGTTGCACCGGCTTTTGGGCACGCATCACCATGAAGCCAAAATTGCGTTGACTCTTCGCGTCCTGAGTGTACCATTTGCTGCGATAAATTGCATCCGCTACTGCAGTACTCTCCTCAATGAGCTCAGATCCCAGATTTGAGAAGGCGAATGTTTGAAACAAGCAGTACCCGAAAACACACGCCATCGTTATAAGAAGGTAAACATCTTTGAATGCCTGTTCGTTAACATATGGAAAACAATTGGTGTAAAAAATACAGTGACGACATGCAAATACATCGAATAACGTACGACGGACATCACAGACATCATCAGGCACAATGCAAAAATCGTTGACATGAATAGAAAAAGTATTTCGCCACGAAGGATCTCTTCCATTTTTCCGGCCGACCTGAATAACATATAAAGGACGAATGTTACGATGGTGTTCCATGTCCTGAAATAGATTTTTTACCGCAACACCGAATTATGTAGGACAATGAAATTTCTTATGTCTGTGGAAGATTGACCCTTTCGTTCATTGCCCACGAGCTGGTCGGCTTCGATTTGCAGGATTCGAAACAGGCATGCTGTACCATGAAGCATATTCCATATGAAACATTCTATAGAAAATAACATTACCCCGTGCATCAGCAGAATAACATTGAGTAAACAGTCAAACGGAAGCCAGATCCAGAAGTTGGTTTGATAACCTGGAATGAAATAACTTTACGGCGAAAATATTAAACATCAATGTGGAGCGTGATCAGAAGGATTCTTGCAAGCCTACTTTGCTTCCAGTGGTGTCGCAAGTGGAACGTTGTAAGATCCTGTAACAGCATACTTTATTACAACGAATACCATCGGAGCTAATCCGTACAACGCACAATCGAACAACATAACTGAAACATAGTATTTGGTAAGGAATCGGGCCGATTTTCCGACGTGTCCCAAAATCTTTTGAATCTGTACATCAGTATTCTGAACGACGGAGAGGAACGCACACTGAATATCGTAATACAGTTGCTCCCACTGCTGAAATTTTTTTGCAAAAGAATACATCTTGTAGAATATGGCAAAAAACACGATCTGTTCGTTGACGGCTTTTAGTAGCTTGGTCACGTTGTCCCGAGAGGTAACTATAAACGTGCAGCTAGGAATGATCCACACAACCGGATATAGTCCTACTAACAAGTAACCAAACCAGGGAAAAGGTTGGCCACGCGTTCCGTTCCAACAGTATATCCTTCGCAAAAGCTGAACAGAAAGCTCCATCCAGAAATACTTCTTAACTGTTCATATACTAAAACTATATGATACTGAAACGAGGATAATTTAAAAGTTGAGCAACAGCAATTGTGGTCGCATCGGTCGTTAATACAGCAGTTTGAGCAGTATCTTATTGTTATCGTTGTGATATCGATTACGTGGTATATGCTTTTTGTTTTGTAATGTTAAGGAAACCCTAATGGTGAATCATCAGCTGTAATGTTTATCATCAACTGCTATTTTTTTATATTATTACAGGACTGTTTTTATAGCCATACATTTTTAATGACTCATGGTCATGCAGATAATCCGACTACTACATCGATATTTCTGTATGATGGTTTACCTTGATTACCACCCTTTTTATTGTTGGCAATACGTAATCCGATTAACTGGAGAGTTTTGTCGCATCGTTATACAAAAAGTACATAGTCATTAAATTTTTTTTCTCGATCCTGAAATATGACGATTCTGTGTGATTAAAGTTGTACATTTTTTTTAAGTGCCACCGCAAAATGTAATATACACGTTCCCGGCATTTGATTTGTTTCCGTCGGGCTGTTTGAGGAGCGAATTGGTGCTGCAAACTGTTGAGGGACAATTTCAATGTACTACTCATTGTCCTGAGTGCTTCTGATTGGCGTTTCTGAAACAGCGGCCTAGTTTTGGATCATTTCAAACTGTTTCTTTTAAAATACCCTAATGCAATCTACTGTACACTTTTAGGGTAACATCCCTTACTAATTTCTAAATACACCTTTCAATCTTTTTTTTTGACTAAATTAAACTTACCATACAGTTTCAATAGATGGAGAAAGCGTAAAAGCAGTGATCATATTTTATTTGTAAGTGTTTGTGTTTTAGTGCGTAATACTTGTGATTGTGGACAAATCAACTTGGAATATAGGTTGAGCTCATTTTCACTTCATACCAAATACCATGTAAAATAAATGCTGAATCCGTGCTATTTAATCCAGGTGTACTTTTTAAATTTCAGTGTTATCCAGAAATTGGGACATTAGCGTGAATATTGTATATGCCTGTCTTATCACCTGTGGAACAAAAAAGAAAAACGTTTAAATACTCTCCTTCAATTTCAAAATAACTGTTGGCTTTGGGAGAAAAATAAATGCTCATCACCTGCGTAAACGAATCTCGAGTGACGACGAACAGCTTCGCTGCAGTTATTTTAACCGGCTTTTGGGCACGCATCAGTATGAAACCTAAATCGCGTTGACTCTTCACGTCCTGAGTGTACCATTTGCTGCGAAAAATGGCATCCGCTACTGCAGTACTCTCCTCAATAAGCTCAGATCCCAGAATCGAGAAGGCGAATGTTTGAAACAAGCAGTACCCGAACACGCACGCCATTATAATTAAAAGATAAACATCTTTGAATGCCTGTTCGTTAACATATAAAAGTCAATTAAGATAAGCAATACAGTAATGACATGCAAATAGATCGAATAACGTACGACAGACATCACAGTCATCATCAGGCACAGTGCAAAAATTGTTGACATATACAGAAAAAGCATTTCGCCACGAAGGATCTCTTCCATTTTTCCGGCCGACCTGAACAACGTAGAAAGGACGAATGTTAAGATAGTGTTGCATCTACTGAAATAGACTTTTTACCGCAACACCAAATCATGTAGGACGATAAAATTTTGTATGTCTTTGGAAGATTGGCCCTTTGGTTTACTGTCGCCCAGCTGCTCAGCTTTGACTTGCAGGATTCGAAACAGGCATGCTGTAGCATGAAGCAAATTCCATATGAAACACTCCACAGAAAATAACACTATCCCGTGAATTTGCAGGATAGCACTGAGGAAACAGTCAAACGGAAGCCAGATCCAGAAGTTGGTTTGATAACCTGGAATGAAATAACTTGGCGGCGGAGATATGGAATATGAATGTGGAACGTAACCTGAGGGATTCTGGCCATCCTACTTTGATTCAACTGGTGCCGCGAGTGGTACATCGTAGGATCCTGTAACAGCATACTTTATTACAACGAATACCATCGGAACAAATCCATACAACGAACAATTGATCAGTAAAACTGAAAAATAGTTTTTAGTTAAAAATCGGGCCGATTTCACGACGTGTCCCAAGATCGATTGAATCTGAATATCGATATCTTCGTGGACGGTGTTGAATGCACGCTGTATGTCGTAAAACAGTTGCTCCCACTGCTGAAAATTTTTTACGAACGAGTACAGCTTGTAGAATATGGTAAAAAATACGATCTGCTCGTTGACGGCCTTCAGTAGCTTAGTAATGTTATGACGCGAAGTAGCTATGAATAACCAACTCGGAATGAGCCAAACTATTGGATACGCTCCAATGATGAGATAACCGATAAAAGGAAAACGTAGACCAGGTGCGTCGTTCCAGCAGTAAACCCGCTTAAGCAGCTTCATGGTTAACTCCATCAAGGGAAACTGCCTCTGTTTTTTAGCAACTTCCATAGTATTAATAACCAATTGATGTCGCTTCACTGAGTACAAGGCACAAACAATCACTTACTTTATCTAAAATTCTATTTTATAGGGCTTCCAATTAGCGAAGTACAATCATTTGGATAACGAAGTTTTCATCGCAGTATTGGATATTCCGATAGGGAAAGATGAAGCATTTCTGCCAGTCCAGGTTTTCTTCCTAAGAGGGTAATTATAAGGTGTAAATAGTAAATTACTGCCGTCGCTTACAATTGAAATTAATTAGTCACTTTTGTTTATACAGATAACGAGTGTAAAGTGCATTCTTTCAAATCGCCAAGAGTACATCGGAAGAAAGTGTTAAATTATTTGTAACTATTGATTGAAATTGACTAGAACTACAATTGCGTGCATATATGTTGATGGAACTCTCGTAAAGTAATTCGAAATAAACCGTCGCGATCGCCAACACACTCTTTTTGATAATGAGAACATGAATGTAATTCCAAAATATTTCGTTGTACGTCTTTTGATCAACCACATATTTTGTAATTATTTCGTTGTGTCTAAAATTTTTCAAAATTCTGAAACTGACCATGGTTAAATAAGTTAAAAAATACATATATGTTCGTTGTCTTGTTCAGGAACATATGGCGCACCAATTGTTTGGATCAAATTTGAAATTTGAAACTTTAAAAGTGCTGTCGAAAATTTGAACCAAGTTATTTATTCAAGCAATTATTTATACTATTCTATAGACTAAACGCTACCTAATTTATTACCCTGTCAACTAAATTGATATATTATTTATACTACACTAGATGTGATGAATTATTGCCTCATTCAGAGAAGTGTAAGTATATGCCTTTGATTAAAATAGCTATTTTGTTTGGCTAAGAATATTTTTCAATCAGCTACTATTCAAACAACAATGATTTGTATAACTGTTGTGAAAAGTTGATTTTCATGTGGATAGAATTTTCATCTTTCTCTAGAGCGTTTTCTTTTTTTATATAAGGATTTTTCCATGTAGCTTGGCATTTACGTTTACTGTCAAACCGCTCCTTGAGCTTTTTTTCAAATGTCAAAACACCCCCAATCATTTCGCCCTAAACTTTGAACATATGCTAAGGGCAACCAGGCAAGTGTCAAAACATTCTCTGATAGCAAAATACAACTTAAACTCTGATAATGGAACCAAATTATCACGGTAAAAAGCCAATGAATAATTTGGTGTAATGAAAACAACACCTGGAAGCGAAGTTCTTCATTAAGATACCGAAGAAACTATAGTGAACTAAGTGATTGTTCAGTTACCTTTTTACTGCTACCAATCCAAGTGAATCCATAAAAATGAACGTAATACGTGCTGTGCAATTGTACATCGATAAAATGATCGCTGATACTGGACCGGGTATGAAGATACTCATGATGGATCGAGAAACGGTAGGAAGCTGGCAACTGATTATGGTATTACGATCAGGAGTTACGTTTCAATCCTCTTCTTACTCTTACCCCCCAGATTAGTGTCGTTTCTATGGCCTTTGCTCAGTCGGAAATGCTTCAGAAGGAGGTGTATCTCTTCGAACGCCTCGATTCGGTACGATCGGATGAAAAGCTAAAGTACTTGAAATGCATCGTATTTGTACGCCCCACGCGTGATAACGTGCTGAGGTTGCAGCAAGAGCTACGGAGTCCGAAATTTGGATCCTATTACATATGTGCGTACACGTGTCCTGCCACTCCGTGTACTGCTACTAATGGAGTTCTCTATCTAAAGATTTCAGTAACATTATCCCCCGAACGGACATCAAAGCATTAGCCGAGTGCGATGACAGTGAAGCCGTGCGGGATGTGAAGGAACTGTATGCCGACTACCTGCCGGTCAATCCCAACTTGTTTTCGCTGCACATTCCGTCTTGCCTACAAGCGCTCAGCTGGAATCCGGAAGCACTGGACCGGGCGACCCAAGGTTTAGTAAGCGTGTTGCTATCATTTAAATTTCGGCCGGCCATCCGCTATCGGGCGGGATCAACCGCGGCGCAAACGCTCGCGAAAAAGGTGCACGAAACAATTAATAAGGAAACGGCTCTATTTAGCTTCCGACCACCGGAGGACGGAGCGGCACCGCCGTTGCTACTTATACTCGATAGACGTGACGACCCGATTACACCTCTGCTTAACCAGTGGACGTATCAGGCAATGGTCCACGAGCTGCTTACGATCAAAAAGCAGCGCGTCGATCTATCGGAAGTAACGGGCGTCCCGAAGGATCTCAAAGAGGTAGTGCTCTCGACGGAACAGGACGAGTTCTACGCAAATAATTTGTACGCCAACTTTGGTGAGATTGGAACCACGATCAAGGTGCTCATGGACGAATTCCAAAAGAAAGCGCACGATCAACGAAAGATCGAGAGCATCAGCGACATGAAAAACTTTGTCGAAACGTACCCCCAGTTCCGCAAAATGTCCGGTACTGTCACGAAGCATCTGGTGCTGATCAGCGAGCTGTCGGTGCAGGTCGGTCAGCAACAGCTGTTTGAGGTGTCGGAACTGGAGCAGGAAATAGCCTGTCGAGCAGATCATTCCACCCAGCTGCAGCGGGTGAAGCGGCTCGTGTCGGAGGGCAAGATCAGCACCGCCAACGCCTTACGGCTTGTTTTACTGTACGCAATGCGCTACGAACGACACGCTAATTGTGACACGTCCGGTTTGTTGAAGCTGCTGCAGGATCGTGGCGGCCGGGCGCACATTGTTCCACGGATGCTCGAATACATTAGTACGGTCGCAAGGCAGGAGCTGTTCAACACGGTAAAAATAACCGATGCGGTCAAGCTAACGCGCAACCTCATCAAAGAGCTGAAGGGTGTCGAAAACGTGTACGCCCAGCATGAGTGCATGCTTAAGGGAACGATCGAGGAGGTCGTCAAGGGCAGACCGCTGGACGCACAGTATCCAATTATGGGTAATGAGGTTCCGTACCGTAGGCCACCTGCGGAAGTGATCGTCTTCATCGTTGGTGGGGCCACGTACGAGGAAGCGCTGGCGGTTCATCGGTACAACCAGGAAGGCTGTCGGGTCGTGCTGGGAGGAACGACGATCCACAATTCGGAATCGTTCATCGAGGAGGTGCTCGCGGCTACTGTAGGTGTACCGTTTAAGCACTCGCGATCATTGCAACAGTTCCACCAGGCTCCGGCCGGCACCGCTTAAGTACCGCGGGGAGGACGAAAAAAGGAGACATATGGGTAATTGAAATTACATGATTCGTATTTAACACAGACGTTCCAAACCTCCACACCGCAGGTGCTTTTTTTGGAAACGCGAACGTGAGTGGTGGGTGTATCTTATTAGCTTATTTATTCGGATGGCGACGAACCTAGATAAACCAAGATTAATGTACTATTAGCGTTTAAAGCAAATAAATTAATCCAAAAAGAAAAGTACCCGATGTATCGCTTTATCATCATCTATTTCTCACGCTCTCGCATCGCGGGTAATTTGGTATGGCTGTGTAAGCAGGCTTATGCAGTTGAGCAGATAACCCTAGGACTTAGTGCGCTCTTCCACCGAACGTGTATTTCAATCGTTATTGAAATGATACTAGTACCCGGCAGGCATAACAAAGGCAGTGTAAAACATAGTTTAAATTAATTATCATCCTCGTAGTCACCTGGGTCATCATATTGGATGAAATGTCCATGAGTGTCTTCATAAGGAAGCTAAAAAATAAAGATGAGGTTTAAAATGCAATGCTGGGAAACGCAGGGAAGTTGTTACTTACCGTTAAAATACCATTCAGTACGGCAAACCCAACCATAGCTACCGTTGCAACCAATCCGGAAATAATGTACCGCTTTCGCCTTTCCTTCGGCCCGTCGTCTGCGTCTTGCTGTTGGCCGGTGTGGAACTCCTGCTTGTTCGAACTTTGGTCCGACTTTGCGCCACCGGATGAGGAGGACGAGGAGGAGGAGTTGGAATCATTTGGACTGCCGGTTGCATTTTTCTGCTGACCATTGCCAGTCGTCGTAAAACTATTAAAGCCTTCCTTTGAGAAGTACGTTGTCGTCGTGCGATCTACGAACTGCACCAGCTTCGGACATTGACGAATGTGGTTCTGCAACACGTTATTCGGAAGGGATAGTTTTGATAGAACGGATAGGTAACCGTACAGCATTGCATCGATCTCTGTGGGACGGTCGGCAACGAACCAACGGTTTTCTTCGAACTTCGTCGCGATCAAATTGAGACAGGTTTTGGCATTATGTGCAAACTAAAATAAGATTAAACCGTATCACTTGTGTTCCCGGCTACGTAGCAAAATGAGCTTACTTCGGAGACTTCATGAAATTCAATCGAATCCTCCAACGAAAAACCGCTTAACGATTGCGTGATATCGTTCGTCCGTAGAACGTACTTCCGCGGGCAGTAGAAATTGAATGGAATGGGAATGCGTTTTGCATACACTGTCCTCGTAGTGTCGACATTTTTGGGATCCCCCCACAGCATGTACATGAAATATGGATGCAAATGTTCCTGCACGTACTGCATGTATCCGTTTATGTGGGTGGCATAGTTATCATCTCCCATTTTCCCGGAACTTGCCGCCGATGGACAGATTCCAGCTGCTGACAAATGCTCTACAATTCTCCCATACCCGGCGATCTTCTTGCCATCTGCAATCATGTACGGTAGCATGCCATTTGGAGAGCTGAACGGATTACCGTTGTAATTAATCGTCACTTTGGCGTTGGAAAATTTGAGATACGCCTAGAAGAAAAAGCAGTTGCAAATTATGAAAACGGGTAGTCATGTTTCGTAAGCAATCTGGCTCAATCTGAAAAGCGACAACATACCAGCAGCCGGCTACATTCGAAGTCTATGGAGGGAAGGCCCCACTCTCCGCGATAAACGAATATTTCCATGGTGTACGGCTCAGTAGATACGCGAATAAGTGGTCGATTTCCCGGTGGCCAGCCTGCAAAATGTGTTTACGCGTTGTGCAACTGCGAACGACCAACTACCAACTGTTCCCGAAGGGGGTGTAACAGCTGTCAAACGATTGACATGTGGGAAACAGCAGGAAGAAGAAGCATTATTATCAAGCACAAGAAGAAGAGAAAACAAACAACAACGCTATCGTGTCGAATTGAGCGGTCGTGAAATACATCCTAACTAATCTCGCTGATCTGCGAAAAACTGCCAAACTTTTCCCGTGCGTCACAGTGAGGCTTTTTACACCCGTACCAACCCCACTCAATTGACTACCATGAACGTGTCCATCGAAAGAAAGCGAAACGATTGTGTAGCTCTGCCGAAGGGCTGGCAGCGCGAGGAGGTTCTCCGTAAGACAGGCCTTTCGGCTGGGAAAGTCGATGTTTACTACTACAGGTAAGAAACGTTTGTTATTCTATGCGTGATATTAATTTAACAGCTAGGATCTATTGGTTTATCAAAATTTGGCCTATTGGATAGTAGACGCGAAGAATTAGATGAAATAAGAGCGCTAGATTGGCACCACCATGATCCACCACGGATTCTGTCGTCCAAATTCCGTTATATTCGCGCTCTAGTTTCATTCCGTATGGCAACGAAAAGAACAACGAATTGGCGCTAAATTCAATTGCGAGGCATCACCGCCCAGCCCTTGTGGGCTAGTTAAAGTAACGTAACGTAATTTCACCCTCCTCTAACTTGTCTGCCAAAGTCCGACGGGGAAAAAAATCGATAGCAAACCTCAGCTTGCTCGCGCACTCGGCGATACAATCGATCTGTCGACGTTCGACTATCAAGCGGGCCGTATCATAGCGCCACCTTCGGTAGCCGCGGCCCAGCTGCTACACGCCCACCATGGCCCCGGATATCTGTTGCTGCAGGCCAACAACTGCACCCTGCGCCGAAAGCTGCCACCAGCGTCACCGCTGGGTGGAAGTAATTCACTCAATGCTACACCTATTAGCAGCGGCTGTGGTGGGAAACCACCACATCAGTACGATTACAGGTAGATTCAACCTATGGCCGAAGCACACCAAGTTTCTTGGCTTTGGTCAGTCCTGGCTTCCGATTAAACACACCGTTGGGGAGCTTGTTTTAAAGAAAGTTTCTTCTGTTTGTGTGCTCCTGCCGTTCGTTTGTTTCTTATGATGGTATTTTTTTGCATTTCGATTTGATTCGTTGTATTATAGCCTTTTTTTCGTGCATGCGATTTAAAATTACTTCGTAACTCATGAATTTCGCTTTATACACAGCAGAGGAATGCGAGCAGACACATCATTAATCCCGCCGATCCGACAAACGGCTTCGATCTTTAAACAACCGGTGACGGTCGTAAGATCACAGGAAACCGACAGTAGCAAAGTGAAGCGCGAACTCCAGCACGGCAGTCAGGTTAAACCGAAGCAACTGTTTTGGGAAAAACGTCTAGAAGTAAGTTTGATAACGTCGTTTCGCATATTGAAACAGCACTAGCATGCATTTGGTATCCTCAAACGTCTTATTTCGTCGTTTTCTTTTAGCAGAACCTAGGTGCTAGCAACACGCACAACGAAGAGATTGGCACGATCGAGCTTCCGAAGCGGTTACGGCCGATTGGGCCTGGCATTCGTGAGACAACGGTCCTGCAATCGTTAGCGACCTCCCTGCATCACAACACGCATCCCGTTACCGGACAGACGGCATCCAAAACGTCTCTGAACACGAACGTCGGTGTGTTTATCAACCCGCACCAACCGCTAATGACGAACGCTACTATCACGGAGGAGGATGTTAAGCGGCAGGAGGAACGTGTTCAATACGCTCGATTGCGACTTCAAGAGGCTTTGCGGGCCTAGTTTAATGAGTGCAAGCAGTGGAACCAACATTGCCACGTGTTTCATCCGTATCGGAGTACCAACCTTACTTTAGCTGGTCGATACACACTACTTTACTGCTAGAAGTGATTCTTACTTTTTATTATTCGTGTAAGCATGCCAGACGAAAAAATATAAACATATTCTGATATTTCTAAAATGTGTCCATGCTGGGATATATGTTAAGGAACGTTGTATGTAGTCGTTGATTTTGCTAATGCTAATGCAAAAAAAATCTCCAGCTACTGCTTAGTGTTAATAATTGAATGATTTGGTAAATTAATCAAAAGATTTGTTAGAGGTGCAAATTTGAAATTCGTCGAGGAAAATTGCTAATTTATGAAACCACGTGAAAACATTTCCTTTGGAAATTTTGTATTTGGAAAATACTATACATAAATAATCACACTGCCCTCAAGCGGCAGCTAGTGAAAGCTGTATATAAACATTTTTAAGGACACTTTTCTAGTTATTTTTTGTTTGCAGATAGTGAAACCCGCCTCTGTTTTGTGGATACTAATCAAGAATATATCCTTATATTGTAAGTTCATTTTAGGCGAAAAAACATTGTTTCTGCACTTGTTAATCGCAACATATTTGCATCGTGGGAAGCGGCAAAATTTTGATACGTTCCTACAGGGATCTGACATACCATCATATGCATGCGTGACAGGCGCGCTTTTAATTCGTGCAAGTCAAAACTGAAGCAAAGGTCGGCTCATGCAATACGTTGCGATTGCAGATATTTAGCGTGTTTGGATTTAAAGAATTTGTATTGTGGATTTAAAGTGAATTTACAACATATCTCACGCATCTATTGCCAAGTGTTTGCGGTTGTTAAATTGATTGCACAGTGAGCAGTATATACCATAGTGAGCCAACCTCTTGCATAGTTGTACTCAAACTCGCGAGAAACTAACATCACGGAAGCGTCAGCCCACAGCTGCGTTTTTCTAGAATTGTGAAAAAAAAGTCCTTCCCGCGATCCCGGTTGAAGGTTAACGGTGTTAGAGGTGAACAAGATAGCATCGGTGCATCCGTACCAGTGCACCTTTCACGCTACACAGCATAGCGTCCTTTCGTGACCCCCCACGGAACAACGCCAAACAAGTGTGTGCAAGGTGGTGCATGTTCCACTGTGTTCCATTTTCGGTTTGAAGCATGTCTACCACGCGGTAGATCAGAAGCGGATACGTGCATCACTCGCAGCAACCCGAGAAAAAACGGTTGACTCCCGGAGGCAGTGGTTGTCGTTAGCGCTTTGTTTTCGCAAGTTTAAGTAAGCACTCCGGAGCGAACTCGAGGTTGCGATGTTCGATCGGAATCGATCGCATGCGAGGGGGAGCGTGGAGGCGAATCGGACGAACTCTGTTTCGCAATCTGTCAGTGGATCCGGGTCCGGGTCACCAGCAGTAAACAAAAGCCGAAGTTCGTCGAGTCTTAGCTTCTTTGCAGGCGGTGGTGGGTTGAGTCGAACGCTCAGCACACCGCCGATCGCGGAATCGACACATATAGGCAATTTTAGCGCGTTCTTGAATGGAACCAGCCACGGCAGTGGCCAATACAAACGGAAGCCTACCTCGCCGTTGCAGAACAATCGTACGCTGTTCAAGAGCAGCGGGAACCTGTCCGGATATGGTCGAATAAACTCGCAGTGAGTAGATCGTTTATCTAACGGAGACCCAACGTCCACACCTTTTGGGGACATTGCACTAATACTGATGTTTTCGCTGTTGTTAAATGGCCTTTTTCAGAGTGCTTACGGACGCGCGGAGTCCCGGCTTGGTGAACCGGATAGTTCGGTACCACGATCGTGGCCAACAGCAAACCCTGAATCGTTCGCAGTCCTTATCGAGCGTGTACAACAAGCCGGGCCAGTTTCCGGTGGTGCATCTGCGAAAGCAGGAACTGCGTTACACCGGCAACAACACGCTCCAGCGGAAGGGCAATTTTAGCATGACCCGTATCGCGCCCCCGGACAAGTCGCTCTTTCAGACAAATAAACGCAGCAGCATCCTGCGAACCGGTTCGTCGCTTCTCTCAACTGCGAGCGAGACGAGCAGTGAGGCGCTGCTAGTTGGCCGGAGCGGAATACGCAACGGTGCGGTTGGTGGTGACGAAGCGGACGCGGAAAACCGTGTCATCACACCGTGTGCAGAGCTGGAAGCAACACCCACACGCAGCGTGCTCGACGCGCTTAAGGAAATCTCGCGAAAGCGCATTAACAGTGAGGAACTGGACGCGGATCGGATCAAGAAGCAGTGCCAGGAGCTATCTGAGCTTGATGCGGCTGGTAGTGGGCCACCGTCCTCGACTGCGGCCGTCGCAATCGGCACGCATGGGATCGCTGCAAAAAGGAGCCGAGAGCAAGCGACGGGCAGCAGTCCATCGTCACCGTCGGAGACAACAACTGGTCCGGGGCTTGGCGGTGTGGCACGGGCACCAAGTTCCGGTGGAGAGCAACAGGCGCAAAAGAAGCGGCTTTGCACGAAAAACAACGACATCCTCAGCTCACTCAGCTCGAGCACAGTTGGACTCAACACACCTAAACGGTACATGGTTCCGAGGGTTGAGCGGCGGCTGAATCTGTACCAATCGCCATTGGCATCGCTGTCTATGCCTCCCTCTTCCTCGAGCCTCTTCGCTCCGGTTACGCCCGAAAAGTTCCACAGCCGGGTGTCGGGCAATTCATCGCCTTTGGAAGGAAGTGACAGTGGTGGATCGGGCTCGATCAGCAGCACGGCCGGAGCAGCAGCAGCAGCAGCTTCGGAGACACGGACCAGTACGAATAACGACCGATGGGAGCCATCGGCACGTGCGAGTATAGAGCACACGGATGCTCCAGTGTTACCACACCGTGTACAACCAAAGATTACGCTCTTCAACCGGCCTTACGAAAGTACTGCGAACGGACCGACATCCGGTACAAATGGCGCGCAGCGGAGTGCCAGTCGCGTAATTAGCAGCGACGAGGAAGAGGATGAGCACGGTTCGGTAGCAAGAAAGGTACATTTCGTTAGGCCGAAAGAGAAATCGCCCCACGGAAGCGCCATTCTGTCGGGATCGGGCTCCGTTGGTTTCAGTTCCTCACGTAATCCGCTGAAAAAACCGGCCCCGTCTAAGCTCACTGTGATGTTGAAATGCCTGAGCGGGGACCTGGACGACTACGAAGAGGAGGAAGAGCCAGTGCAGCCTCAGGTTTCTCGACCTGCCGAGGGTGGTCCGGCGCGTAATACATTCACGTTTGGTGGTGCAACCGTAAGCGATACCGTTGATGCGGCCAAAAACCCAACGCCTGCAAATAATGGCCCCGCGAAGTCGTCAAGCCTTACGATGCCAACGAACGTGTCGACGACGGTGCCTGCCAGTGCAGCAGCTTCACCCACAGTCACAAGCAACGGATTGTCGGCGTTGATCAACAATCTGATCAAAGATGCGGGCCTGGGTAAGATTGGCCCCGCAGAGTCATCGCCAAAGGAGCCTCCGACACCGGCGAGTACAACCGAAGTGAAACAAACCGAGGAAGAGAAGAAAACGGTCTCCAAACCGTTGGTTGAACCAGCGAAACAATCAACGTTCACGTTTGGAGTTGCTAATGTGGTGCCTGCGGTTGCAACTTCCTCCAGTACGGCCACCACCAGCTTCGATTTCTCTTCCCCGTTGAAAACGACGATCTCCTCATCTACGGCACAGAGTACCACATCGGCGACGGTGTCCACAACCACAACAACTACAACTACACCGACGACGACGCCATTCACTTTTGGTATTCCGGCACAAAAGCCCACCCAAAGCCCGACCAGCAGTCCGCTTTCTGGGCTGGCGGCCTCGAATTTAATTTCCTTCTCACCAGCTCCGGTTGCAACGGGCGCCAGTTTAGGATCCGTGTTTGGTAGCAACACAGGCAAGCTTCCTTCGCCGGTGGTACAATTTGGAAGTGCGACTACAACGACCACAACGGCTACACCAAGTGCACTGACATTCTCGTTCACTGGTGTAGCTTCCACAATATCCACAACAGCGGCCACATCCACGGTGGCTACAACGAGCATCAGTTCGCCCACCTTTGGCGCTGGGTCCGGTTTCGGTGCGTTCAAACTTCCCGCTGCGTTACCGGTTCCGGCCACCACCACAAATGCGCCAAACAGTAGCAGCAGCAACAGCACAACAACCACGACGACCTCCACGGGCACACGGATGTTTTCGCTTCAGGCGCCCACAACGACAACAACAAGTGTCGCTTCAACGGCCACGTTTACTTTCGGTGCTGGTGCTGCCGTCAAAGCCACTCCAGCGCCAACCACCGTACCGGTGTTTGGAACCGGATCGTTACCATCCGGTGGTACGCCAAATTCCGCATCGGCACCGACACCGGCCAGCAGTAACAGCAGTTTCACCTTTGCTACCCCGAAAGCGCCCTCGGCGGGATCTATGTTCACGTTCGGAGCATCATCCGGTGGAATCGCCTCCTCGTCGACGACTGTCGCTACTGCTGCTACCTCTTCCATCACTACAGCTCCAGCGACGACATTCCCAACGTTCGGGGCACTCGCCAGCAATGCCAACAGTGGGACGCCACCAACAACGAGCGCTCCGGCAACGGCCACTCCAGCGCAACCGTTCGTTTTTGGCAGTCCAAAACCACCATCGGACCCCACCACAAAGCCGGGAAATCTTTTCGCTGCCGCAACCACAACTCCAGCTGCCGCCTCGACCAATCTCTTCGCAGCGGCGACTCCTACCCAGCATCCAGGTGGCATATTCGGTTCAACGGTCACGGCTGGTAGTGCACCAAGTTCGACCGGTGCCGTCACCGGTGGTCCACCGAAAGAGCCCGCCTCTTTGTTTGGTGGTGCCACTGGAGGGGCCACATCTAGTCCGTTTACGTTCGGTGCCGCTGCCAAACCATCACCGGCGGGTACGGCGAACAACGGAACCCTCAGCGCTGGTTCGATCTTCGGTAGTGCCTCATCGATTTCATCTCAGACAGCACCATCCGCTCCTTCGTCGACGACGGGTCTGTTCACGTTTGGGTCCACTTTGAGTCCCGCCCCGGGAACAGCGGCCAACGGATCACAGGGTAGTTTGGCAACAGGATCGACACCACAACAACCGAACGTAGCCGCACTTCCAGCAGTACAGAATATGCCGCGAACGGTTGGTGCCGGTGGTTCTGCGACTACCGGTTCAACCGCCAACACAACGCCGTTCACGTTCGGCGCCGCTGCTGCCAAACCACCGGTCACTCTAAATACGGGCTCCATCTTCGGATCGATGGCGTCGAACGGTTCCAGCAACACAGCGGTCGTTCCGACGTTCGGTGCAGCTGCCATGAACGGAGCATCTCCGGTACCAACCTTTGGCAGTGGTTCGTCCATCTTCGGCGGTGCAGCGGCAACGACAAATGCGGCAGGAAACACGGCCACCCCAGGGAACGCACCGCCAACCGGTTCCATCTTCGGAGCGCAAACTAACGGACCTCAGAATGTCACCAACAACACGGTGGCGGCACCCTCACCTGGCGGGATGTTCACTTTCGGTGCAAGCAACACCACCAACAACAGCACACCCGGAACGTTCGGTGGTGCCGGTGGAACCTTCGGAGGTTTCAATACCACGCCAGCCGGTCCCGGTGGCCTTACGAACGGAATCGGTGGTACCGCAAACGCGAACAAACCGTTCACTTTCGGAGCGACCAGTGCCGGATCGATCGCGCAAGCCACTCCGGCCACTCCTGTCGCACAATCACCTGGGGGATTCAATTTTAGCCTCGGTTCGAACGCCACCAAACCGTTCACCTTTACCGGGGGCATGAATGCTAACGCAAGCGGCAACGTGATGGCCTCACCGTCCATGTTTGGGTCACCGGCCGGGACCAACCCACCACCCAATGCGTCACCGTTCACGTTCGGCGGCAGTACCGGTGGCACGAACAATTCAACCGGAACCAACGCCACGCCAACACCCGGACCCTTCACGTTCGGTGCGAGTCAGGTGGGTGCAGGAGGCGCCCCTTCTACGGGCATGTCCTCGCCGTTTAACTTTTCCGCTGGAAACGTTGCGGCCGTTGCACCCCAACCACAACAGCAGCCGCAGCAACCTGGAGCGTTTAACTTCAGTGCCGGTGGTCAGCAGCCGTTTGGTGTTCCGAATCCCGGTGTGCCTGCGTTTGGTGCCGCACCTACTTTCGGCGCACCGGGTGTTGGACCCGCTGGTGTGATGCCAACGTTTAGCATTGGAACGAACTCCACACCGAATGGACCACCGGCTGGTCAGCGGCGGATAAAGGTGGCCACGAGACGAGTCAAGTGACCGTAAGTTGCTGATACGCTTCCTTTCGTTGGTCGGTGCGAAAGTTCCCGCAGTACGCGACCAACGGACGAATGCTGTAGAGCAAGGAGGTGTCAGTGTCGCGTGAAGGACTCGCTCATCAACGTTTCCAGAATTCACATGCAAAAAGTTTGGTTCCTCGCTTCTCCCCCTCCCCCCCTCCCTCTTTCGGTTCTGCCTTCCTAGCCAAATATGAAGATTTTAATTGTTTTTGTTGGTGTATTATTCGTCACATTCGTGTACCATTCCCTTCCTGTGTCCAGTTACGCTGTATTCAGATCCTTTCGATTAGCGGACTGCTCGTCAACGTGGCTCCATATTTCCGTTTTGCTCATTATACGCAGAAGCCGAAACAAAAACGCAAAGTCGAGTGTATAGAACATAGTAAATGCTAAATTTGTAAGAAAAAAATAACTAAATAAAATTACAGCAGCCAAAACGCAAATGGAATTCATAATACAGCGCGTGTCGATGTAATTATTACAATCCTTCGATGATAGTACGCGAACCACGTTCTTGTGGAGCCATCCACTGTGCTTATAAGGACATAGGCTACTTGAACTTGAATATACGATGGCATCGCAGCTCTAGCTTGAAAAGTTTCTAGTAAACTCCCATAGGGTCCATACGCATAAACGGAGCTAGTAAATGTTAATTTCTCAATATGTTCACAATATAAAGCATCATATAAGTGTTTCGTTCATTATCTACGGAAGAAACATATACTTCACTTTGGAATACAATAGATGATTGTTGCGAATGATAGATTTGTCGTGTGCGTGCACTAAAACTTGCTGGTGGTTTCTGTTGTATAGACCGATCGTTTACTCAAAGCGGATGGCAGATCCGCCGGATCCCTTCGATCTGCTTATGTCCGCTGGCGCTGTTTAGCACAGTTTTTTATGATCCGTTGAAAGTTCCATTGCAGCCCCAATCCAATCAACCGCAGTGGCCCCAGCAGGTAGAACTGCATGAAACAAAGCAATGGTCCACGCCATGGTGCCATACCGACGCACAGGATACTCAGCACCCAACTCTCGAGTCCCATAATCGAGAAGAAGGACCCCTTGAGCGCATCCTGCACGATCCGCTTGCCAACGTGCTCCGGTTTGGCCAGCCCGCCCGATCCGGAAATGATTTTCGTTTCTTCCGGCTTTGTGCGGTTCTCGTTTTCAAACCCAGGCGTATCCGTGTCGGCCGGAAGGGCCAGCGTCACACTAACACCACGATGGCGCGCTTCCATAGCGATCGTTTCGGCTAACCCACGCAGTGCGAACTTGGATGCAGCGTACGCTCCGTAGCCGTAAATTCCCATTAGCGCCGCTTGGGACGCCGTGATGACGATAATTCCGTCACCGGCCTGTTTCATCTTCGGCAGAATGTGCCGGGTCGGGTAGAAGGTGGCAAAGTAATTCACATCCATCAGCCGATGAGCGTCCTCGATCGACGTGTCCTCCACGCTGCCGCAGATGGCCATGCCGGCGCAGTTGACCAGCATGTAGATTGGACCTACGGATTGTTCCACTGATTCCAGGGCTGCTGCCACCGCATCGTAGCTTCGAGACAAATCCAATGAGCGGAACTGAATCTTTTGCGAATCGCGCACACGCCTTTTTTCCAGCTCTTCTTTGGCTTTCTCTAAAACACATCGGACTTGATTAGTTGTACATAATGAGCCACGATGCATTTCAATACCTACCTAGCATGGGTACGTTGCGTGCAATTATGGTAACGTGTGCCCCTAATCGGACACACTCAATCGCAGCCCAAAGGCCAATCCCGCTGGAGCCACCCGTGACGACCACATGTTTTCCCTTGATCAGACGAGATTTCCGCGTGAGGAAATAGAATATTAATCCGTGCACCAGGGCGATGCCGGCTATGGTGAGTATAATTTCCGTGGAGTGGTCCATCCCTTCAGTCGCAATCGATCAAACTGCACTGGAAATGCTGTGCGGCCCGTATCTCCGTGAAATTGTGGCTTCACTTTTCTTTCTATTTGTAAAAAGGATCTGATATGATATCACTAAAATATTCGCGCCCCGCTATTTAGCCGATTGACAGACTGATGATTTTAATTCGTTTCTGATAAGAGATATAGGTGTGCGTGGTTTTCGTGACACGCAAGAGTTCCCGCATGTCTACTAAATCTCTTTTAAAATATAAAATTGTGTTTGTTTTGCGTGAAACCATACGAATTAGAATATATTTTTGTGGCAATTCAAATTTTCTGTGTTGAGTTGAGAGGCATAGTCTTGTAACGTCAAAAATTGTCATTGATGCTAAAAATGTTCGTAACATGTTGCTTAAAGGCAGCATTTCGTAATTTTATTAATGTTATCAGCTTCAATGCATGAGGCTTAGTATAATTCAAAATTTTTTGGTACGTTTTGGATTTAGCGTGTTTACGATATAATTACAGTGCCGGGGTATTGTAAGAATATTTTCACCGGGTACGATGCAACAACAGCACAAACATGACATCTGTCATTTGGACGCTATGTTACGCACCATCGAGCAGGTCCATCCTTGTGTTTGTGGCTGTGCGTGTGTGTGACAGAAACTGTAGTGCGATGCGGTCGTGCGCGATCCGTCCGCGAACCGAAAAACCGTTCCAAAATAGTGAAAATCAAAGTGAATCGAGAAAAAACGACCTGCAGGTTGGTTTTCTTTGCTCTGAGAATGGTACTCATTAGCGTGGTAGTGTCTTCGCGCGGCAAGGCTTCGACAACGGAGCCACGCAAGTAGCGCAAGGAAAGAGGGGATAAAGAAGGTGTAATTCCATTCGAGCTGAATGCCAGAAACACGCAAAGAAGAGCGCGCGAGATAGAAGACGGAATTCTTATCGCGCTGGAATGCAGTGTGTGCAAAAGTGCAGGCGTAGCGTTCGATGGTCGGGAATTTCGACTCCACCTTGCGCCTGAAGCGTAGGGACGCGGAGAAACGCGACGAGCTGCTATAGCTGGCAGTCGAGTGAGTATCGGGTTCAATGGTGGTTAGTTGTTGAAAAATTGCCACACAATTTCGGCGTCGCCTGTTTCTTTAGCGTAGCGTTCTTGAGGTGATTTTTGCGGCAGAGTAAAAGTTCCAACGGGAAGAAAACAAACGCGTGAGCGGGGAGCAGTGCTCGTGAGATGTCCGCCACAGTGAGCTGAACGAGGGGTGGATTGTGAGTGAGACAAAATCAAAATCCCATTAGTCTGTGACCTCTGCAACAAGTGAATGGTTTGGCTAATAAAAAATGAGTTTAGAGTTTTTTTTCTGTTCATTATGTTTATCAGTTATAAGTAGTGATATTTTTAGCGCAGTTGAAGTGTTAATTTGTTTGGATATTACGATCAGATGAATCACATCATCTCGTTCGTGCCCTTCTTCTTCTCATCTCATCTCATTCATGTATTCATCTCACGTCTTTAGTTTGTCTGTCACGTTTGGGTGGTGAAAAAAAACTTCTTTCTCTTTCCTATTACTCAAAGGTTGATTCTCTAATTTCTCGAAATGCCCCGAAATGTTCAGTATAATTTTCCAGTGATTTGGAGTGCACTTAAAAATATTGTTCAAACGGTACAAAATCGTAACTGTCCGCTATAATGTTTAAGCAGTTGAAAATGGTGTTCCATTAATACAATTTGATAGCATAGGGTTTTCGCTATGAGAAGGATTTCACTTATTAGCTCAATAACAAATTCCAGCTTGTATCTATTTCATTTTGCTGCGAACAAAGTAATGATTATTATTCAAACCTTAGTTATGCTGTTCCAATTGTGGGTTGGAGGTAAACATTGTATCCAACTTGAACTCTATCTGGATGGGTAGGAACACCTCCTATTCCAGCAGTCTGCCAAACAGCCCTCACTCCATAAAAAGGTGTTAAAGATGCTATTTGTGTAGACTGTGTTGACAAGAATGAGACTAGTAACGTTACTATCATTTATCAAGCAGCGAGGGGAATAAATTGGAAGAATTTATTGACTGTTATAATACCCCTCAAAAACACTGTAATTTGTCGCATGTTTGTATTTTGCCAAGTTAATTTAATGCACCGTTTGCAGTCTACTGCACACCTACCCGAGAGAGTGTGATGGAATTACCTATGCAATTGTTTACTTCACTCAACATTTCCTACAATTTCCCTCTCTCCAGTGTGTATGTGTGACTAGGCGCTAAGTTTACTGCGGTAAACAACGTACTCCCAGTGCGCGAAACGCGTGAAAGAGTATCATATTGTTTGTGGGCTCGATGAGTCACGTGTGTGTTTGTGTGCGTATGTGTGTGGTGTGAAGTAGTGTACTACGGCGGAGTGCAGTGTTAAATTAGAATGAAAAAAGTGAGCGCATAACTTGCAAGCAAAAGAAAAAAAGAAAAATAGGTTCCGTGTTCCGAGGCGAACCCGCGTATGAGCGTGTGTAAAAAGTTCGAATAAGTTGAAGAAAAAAATGCACAAGGGGTGAAAATTTGTATGTTAATTCTCCGCACGAGTTCAACAATACGTTTTATGCTGCACATCGTCGTGAAAAAAAAGTAGCAGGCCTTGAAGGTGAAAGCATCGAGAAAAGTGTTTCTGCTTCCGTGAAATATTTATATATCTTCTAAAATAAACCGTGCCCCTGGCGTCGCGAGTGGGCCAGATTCTGTCTATTATTTGCCCTACTGGCGGGTTTGATCGTTGGTGCAGCAAAACGGACGAGTAGTTTTCCGTCGTCATTCTTCTTCATCAGTCTACTGATTGCCGAAATAATTTCCTCGTCGACAGCGCGCAGTAAGGTAAGGTGTAACACACCCGCTTCGAAGATAACCCGGCCAAAAAGGGGTCGGAAAATGGATATTATTAGATGGTTCGTCCCCACGACCGAGAACATCTCCGTCTGGCCCTGTTTTCGTTCTTCTCCTCCTTTGAGACACTTTTTAAATTAAGTGCAACTGCGCAAACTGACTTTCCTGCAGGTTTGAGCATTGGTACCGTGTTTTTTTAACCATCGGAAGCGCTAACGTTTGTTCGCTGAAACGCACCATGACAATGGCCGGAAATCGATGAGTTTTTTTTGTGTGAGATTGCGCCAAACTAAACCCCCCTCCCCCCGTCCGATTTTTTCTTAGGGGGGTTTCCTGCAAACAAGACAAACATGAAGTCGATATATATTTCGTATTAATGACGACACCGGAAAGAACAAATTATTCATTTTCTTGTAAAGTAATGGCGGAACTCGACGTGACATTAGCACATGGGGTGAGCCTTTATTTGTTGCTTTTGACAAAAAAAAATTAAAAGAGAAGAAAGAACGCAAACGTTTTTCTCGCCCTTATTTTTAGACGAACAAAGTACGCTCGTTACATTTCGCTATTGGTTGAGTTCAAGAAGTCGGGGACAGATTGGATCGCACCTAGAAAAGGAACTGCCGCAGAATTGTCACATGCGCGTGCTAATGACGGTAGAATGCACAAAAATGCAATAATGGGTCTCCTGAGCCGGTCGGATATTGTGCTGGAAGCGAATTAAGCAAATGCCATTGCACCAAACCGTTCCGCGGAGGGTTTGTTCTGATCTATTTTTAGCACATTTCTGCAGTGGAAATTCCCTCGATAGAAAACGTGGGAAAGAAGTGTGCTTTCGGTGGTCCATAATTGCCATCCAGTGGAAAATGCGGTTGCGATTGCTTACGGTTGTATGCCTAAGAAAAAACTCACTGAACAGTTTTAGATTAGTTAATATTCAGCAAAACAGGCGAATTAGGCAATTTTGCTCGAGATGTAGCCAAGGATGTGTGTTTATCAACAACACTTCTGGGTACGTGATTTTCGATAAATTTTCCTAAGCTGCTAGATGCACGGAGACGTCCGTTTAGATGAATTATTATCACTACTGTCATGATGTTGTTCCTCATCATCATCACACCATGATGCATCGACTTCATCGCGGTGATAAATTAGCGCTTTTCGCTCATAAATCGTGGTCAGACGGATTTGTCCCAACCGAACTGACCAACTCGATTAGCCCTGCCCGTGGTGAAGAGATATCGAACTTGTCCATCGTGCTCTAGTTTTCCTTTTTCTTACCGTCCCATGGTTCGGCCGGTTCGTGGCTTTTTGGGGTGGATGTCTTTTTTTTGTCTTCTTCTTATTTACCACCATTTCAAGCCTCATGCGAGATGCTAGATTTGCATAAAATTATTGATACGGAACTCCGGAACGGTTCGAAATCACCAGCAGGGGTGAGAGTGGGTCAAAGCGCTTTGCGAGCTTTTCCTTGTCGATGCTCACCTCAAGACCGAACGCTTTTCGGTGGGCGATGTGGGCCGGCCATTATTTGAGGCCACTAATGGTGAACGAAGCAAGGGGATGAAACACACACACAACACACAGTCCAAAACAACAGCCAGCAAACCATCGTGAGCATCACCGACAGTTGATTTTATCATCTCCCTCCGGTGGTTCCGGGCACATATTTCACGATAAGAGCGTGCGTGCGTGTGTGTGCGTGTGCTGCGACGCCAACTGGCCGGGTCACAACCAACGTCTCACCCTTTTGACTCACCCTTAACCCAAAACCCCACCCCGTCGTGCGGAGGTCGAGCGTAGGACGGGAAAAAGGACACCCTTTCCGCTTGCTTTGGGGCTCGCTCTTTGCGAAAGTGAGCCGGTTCCGAGACGAGGACAGCCAGCACTCCGTTGGGGTGGTGGGGTGGCACTCATTATGATGGGGAGGTGGGGTGGTGGTTTGTTTGCCCACAACCGCCGTCGTGCCAAGGGACGCTTGGGTTTCGTTGTTCAATTTGTCGATTTTTGCCGTTCGTGGCCGGAGCGTCAAGTGCTGGGGCTTAGCTTTCTAAAGAAACATAACGCGATGTTCGCCGGTTTCGTCATCACCCACCCAATCGGCAAGGGGAGGGGGGGGGGGGTGGCGTTTCTCCGTGCTTCGACCTTGCAGGTTTTCGGTTTGAGGTTTTCAAGGAGGCATTTATTTGACAACTATCGTTTCCGATCCGGAGGCGGTGGTGCAAGAATCGACGTTTTAAATGAGCGTTGTATGTTGTTTGAAATAAGCTACTTTAATTGGTTGCAACTGTTAGTGGTGTTGCAACGTGATAATTATGTTGCTGTAGGTATGGTTTATGTTTATTATAGCTCCAAGGTAAATTGCAAAAATTGAGCTTATTGGTTTGGGTTTATTTCGGTCCTGTGCTAGAATTGCGGAACATCGTCTGGGAAATTTGTTGAAATTTCGAACCATTTTTCTGTTATCCTTGCTCTACGTTAGGATATGAAGTAAAAGATCATCCCACTCGACTTATATGAATATTGTTAAAAATGCATCTTATTTTTTGTACGCCCTGCGTAAAGTTCGTTTTCCATTCACTTCCATGGGAATTTCTTTCGCCCACGAAGTCCGGCTGCCATGACCGGCTGGTACGACACAAACACAAACACGCGCCAAATGACCCAAGGACACACACCTACGCGCGCTCATCCCGTCAATCGTTATCGCGCACAGGCTGCCGTTTCCTTGCCAGCCGCCACCCTTTTCAACAAGGACACACTTTCACCAGCTTGGCTGCGGGCGCGATGAGAGTTGAGAATGGACGAGGACTCCTGGCTAGGCTTTCGATCGCTTCAGCGCCCGGTTCCAGCCGTAGTAGCGGAGATAGTAACTACTACTAGCGGGAAAACATGCGCAGTAGGCAGCCGTTACTACGAGGGCGAGCAAAACACCCGGATGCTCTCATCTGAGTGAGACGCTGCTTCTCATCGTCCAGGCAAATCTCATCTCTCGTTTTGGGTTGGAATTTGTTTATGGTGTGTTTTGAATTCTTTGAGGTAAAGAAGCACTCTTATTGCTCGGAAAGTTGATGTAATATACAATCCTCTTGTTACAGTACTTAAAAATATACTGTACAATGTTGACTCGCTAGGACGAATGAGCGTAATTTATCACGAAATTGTGCTGTTCCCATACTCGTGTTCCAATAAAGCCTTATCGTAGCGTGTTTGCTTTGGAAAATTCGATACAGTCACACGCACATTCATATTTTCATCACATCAAACATTGCGCTAACCCCATCGACTATCTCATTCTCATCAAGACCTGCAGGACGTGAGCTCTCTGTGGGAAGATGCACCTTTTTCCTGCAGTCCGGCTCCGGTTCGTTGAGAATTGTGCCAGGATGGAAATTTTTGGACGATATCCCGAAGTTGGCTCTCGTTTTCTCCTTCTCTCTCTCTCCCACACTCTCTCTCTCTCTTTCCTTGCTCGCTGGGTGTCGAATTTGATAGGGCGGGGCAGACAAGGTGCATTTTCCCGATGCATCCCGATGACGGTCATCAGCTTGCGCACGTACGAGTCGCTGCGTACGGTTGATGCGTATTCCGCAAAACTACGCACGTCCTCGTACGTTATGCGTATCCTTATTTTTTTGTTTTGTCCATCGTTCATTAGCCGCTCAAAAGACCGACCATGTGTATGTGTGTTTGCGTGACTGCCGAAAATCCAGAATGAACAGCAATGGGGCATTATTTGCGCAAATGCAGTATCCTGCCGCCATGCTGTTCTGTGCCGAATGTGCAATTGGGTCGTATGTTGGAGCCGATGCAGCTGCCCTTTAATCGATCCGCGGCTGGTGTGAGAAGACAGTATTCTGGGGACCGTAGGTATATTGGGGTGCAATTAAAATTAAATCTACATTTTCCGAAGGAGCAAAAACCGATGGAGCGTTGGGTTTAGGTTCGAGGGGAATTTGAGCTCATGAATATTTGCATAAACGCATCGAATAATTGTTGTTTATTGTGTTTGAATTCGGCTGCTAGACCTTTTTACATGCATTCTTTTTCGTTCGACTCTTATGTATGAAGCTCAATCATAAACATGCGCTCAAATGATGAAATGATTGGTCTAACAAGTTTGGTTACTTTATTGTTTTGCTTCAACAAAAGCCGCACATCGATGAATTCGATTCCCAGCGTCGATTTGTTGCTGCAGGATGGCATCTCTCGACGTTTGAGAAAATAAAGGCACCACGTACCGTTACGTCCATAATTCGGTGTTCGATTGGGAATCAAAAAAATCGAATGATGTTTCTCACAATGTTTCGTTCGCCACCGGGTGTGAAACCGGTGGAAATATGCCGTATGTGTTATCCGTTGTTTGCTCGACGTTTACGCTCTACGAATTTTGAAGTAGGTTAAGAAGACTGAATGCAATCCAACGATCAACACTCGCAAGCATAATGGCTCGTTAGTTGGGGTGCTCTTGCCGTGAGCGGCTCATTTCACAGTTATTAATTTAGAATAGCTAGGGCCATTCGGGAACGAAGCGTGGAAAATGATCATGTCCGCAAAGCCTTGGTGCAGTTTTGAAAGCTGAATTTTATTGCTTCGAATGTTTATTTCGAGAATGTGCCTCCAACGACTACTGGCTATTATTGATTTAAGTTAATCTATTGCGGAAATACAGTGGGGCTAGTTAGGGGTTTCTCAAAAATGGATAAAATTTGGGTTAATGGGGCAAAGATTTAACAGCTATACATAACGAACGACGCTCGATCAATATTACAGTATGAAACAATGTTACGCATTTCATGGTTGTATTAAGGATATAAATAGAATTATCCAGAACCCTCTATTTCAAATGAATTTTGTATCACTATTGACTTTATTTCCCGTTCCACGTAAATGCAAAAGTTTGCCTCAAACAAAGCCATCAGCAATGGACTATTTCTGTTATCTCAACTAAGGCAGTGGAATAAAGAGTAACCCTGAATCGACATGATTCACTGTGGCAAAACGATAGCCATCTCACGGTGGTGCATTTCGCTGAGGGAGGTTTTTTTTATACATGAAACATGAACACGCGAAGCAAAAGTGCCACACAAAGAATCCTCGTAGCACCATTTCCTCGTGAATGGCATACAAATGTAAAATGAAAAATGACGCTTCATTATGCTATAAAAATAAATCTATTGAAATGATGAGTGAATGAGGCTTTGTTAAAGGTCTCAACATGCGGCAGAGACGGGGCAAGATAGGCCTCAAGGAAGGAATCTCTCCGTCGTGTGCCCTGATTTCTATTTCCCTATCGTGCATCTTTTCGCGGGTAATCGCAAAATACACGAGTGTACGCTCTTGTTTTTCTGCGAAAAATGCAGTCCTAGGGTATGTCGATTGCATTTTAACACGAAGTGGAATGTTGGAAGGATTATTTAAAAGGGCCTCATCTATGGAACTGGAATTAATTTTTGTTTTCTAATCCGATGAAATTTATTCGAAATCTATCGTCACCTTAATTCTATAAGCTAAAAGTTCTTTTTTGTTGATAATCCATAAATTAAGCAATATTTACTTGCCACATTTCTACTTTGTGTGCATTTTCCTGCATTTCATATTTCAATAATTATGAACTAACTTATTTCTCCGTTTCTTTCTTTCTAGGTATGTATTCAATGGATTGATGTACCGTGGACGTTCCTTTCAAGCAATGCAATGCGTTGTGTATGATTTGTAAGTTAAGATCGTTCTATTACTAATCACATTTTTTAATAAATACACACTATATGCATCAAAATATGTTGTAAAGCATTTTTATTTGAACAATTCTTTCGTTTGGCAATATTATGTGTAATTCAAACACGGATCAATGTAATGCCAGGGTAAATTTGTGCGTTTTGCTTTTATTTGTTGATTCAAACAGTCTGACTTCAATGATCTTCAATCGTCTACTACGAGGACTAACGAAGGACAATATGTTATCAGCCAACAGAAATATTGATGCTCCAGAAATCATTCGTTCAAATCAATGGATGAATGTTTATATTCATAGCCCAACCTTCGGGTTTCATCCATATTAACACATTTGTGATTTCATATGTGCTTAATATTTTGTGTTTGAAATTTGCATTATATAAAAATCCTAAATTAACCTGTAAATCTCTATTTATATTAGAGTATGCCTTGTTGAGCTTTTTGTTTCCGCATGGCGTAATGTAAACGACCACTGGTCATTTATTTTCACCTACATATGATGAAAAACACATGATCGGAGGGTTAGAAATGGAAAAGAAATGGAAGCGCTTTTCACACCCCTCTCACTCGGGATCAATATCCATTTCTGCGCCGCCGCTGGTTGTGTGGTATCTGTAGTATTTTGTTTTTACTTTTGCGCCGTTGTAACGTTCCACTCTTCAACCTTTCCGCCTTTTTGCCACCAAAAATCCGGTCCATGACGTCACAACCCATATGTGTGGTGTCCCTCTGTTTTCCTCCACCAAATATCAGCACTCTCTCTGTCTCTCTTTCTCTCTCGCGCGCGCGCTTTTGGATATATCGGTGTGTTGGTTGTATCAGGGTCTCTCTCACCCTTCTCCAATCCTTTTCAATTCCACCACCCCTCGCACTTGCAATGATCATTTTCATCTCGCGTGCCTGCCGTGGGCCCCAAATGAACCCAACCCTCTCCCTAACCAAGCCCCAGCAGACGAACTCCATCCCCCCGGTGTGTGTTTGTGGGGCCTTTTTCGAAACAAAATGAACCCCCAATGCTCGAATGATACATTTTGGCGGCCAGCACGTCGAACGGGGTTGAAGATGGGGGGTTGTTCTGGAATGTTAATTCATTGCGCCTTTCTCTCTAACCCTCCGCTCTCCGCTATGGTCGGGTGTCTCGCGTTCCACCTGCCTGCGCCTGCGGTGGTTTTGGCGAGACCTCGCGCGGAAACGCGAAAGAATGTATGCCGCCGTGCTGATGGTGGTGAAGGGTGAAGGGACAATCAGAGGGAGGCTGGGTGGGTGGTGCTGCATACCACCACCGCGCAGTCATCGATGACAGGCGTGTCCCCGGGAGAGGCTGATTGAAAATAACAACAATATGCACACCCATACCCATACTCTATGACATCACCACGCGCGCCGAGTCCCTCCAGTTCGCGATACACCGCGTGTGGAGGTCAGGTGGAGGAGCCTTTTAATATCGTTGATTGGCGTTTTGGTGACAAATGTTTTGATACGTGGTTGGTGGAAGGGGATCTTCTCTCTATAACCGAATTATATTGCACTTTTGTGTAATGGGCATGATTTGCATTGTGTATTTTATCTATATTAATTTTTTGATAACCACCGATGTAAGCGATGGATATATTGCTGCATCAGGATTTAAGCTAGCAAAAGCTGGTGCCACATGGCACGCAAATAGGCACGATGTGTCATCAACGCGCGCGTGTGCTGGTCGATGGGAAGAGAGTGAGTTTATTTGCTGTCATTTTGCTGAAAACACTGGCTCGGATTACGGCTGAACAAATTGCTAGTCGGCTCCACGCTCCAGTGTGCACTCGTGTGTGTGTTTCTCGATGCCGCTGCCTGTGCTCGTGTACAGTACTTGCTTTTGCTTTTGGTGGCGTCTCTGTTGGCGACGCGCAAAAGCAAACCACACCGCGTGTCACCCGAAGCTGGCTAGTTGGGCCGTTGAAGGTCAGCTTCGTAACGGCGTCGATGAGTCGCCTCGCCAACACCAAAACACGGAACCGCTTCATCTTGCGATGATCTTCGAACTGACGCGTGAGGTTGACACTTGATTCTGCTTGCTTTTTTGTATTTCTTCTTCTTTACAGCCTGCTAGCTCCCCTAGAAGTGGGCATAGTTGGAAAACAGGGAAACATTGCGGGGGCGGGCACAATAATTGCACCCGCTTTTGATCGGGATGACGATAATTCCGTTCTCACTCTTCGCTGCACGAGACGGGGGGATTTTTTTTGTTATTTTGTTGCACGAGTTTTTCTTGATTGAAAAGCGATTCACCTAACAGGTTTTTTTTCGGAGAGGGCGGCGTTCTGATGATCTCGATCCGTAGTGCCGGAAGTGGACGGAAGCATAGATTCTGACGATTATAGCGATGCTTGCCTCCATCTCCGGAAGGAAATAGATGTTACCGTCGGTTGGACCGTACGGCTCCGGGATTCCCCGCCGCAGGAAATGAGGAAAACAAAAGGCAGCAAAGGAAACAAAAAAAAACAGGGGGCCGAGAACAGCAATAATCACTCATTAATTCCGTGGGGTTGTTCTCTGGCGTTCGCCGTCTATGGCTGCCGTTGAACAGCGTAAATTATGGCAGTCGAACCCGGCGAGGGCATCATCATGCGCGCGTGGGTTTGATGATTACGTGTTGATCCAATTCTCGGCCCTGAGGCATGAGTCTGTGATTTTCTAGGCCCCTGTTTGCCTGAGCCTCTGCGGAGCCTTCATGGGCGCATCCCCGTTTATTGGATTAGTGAGTGGTGGTTAGTTTTGGGCGTAGCGTTTCCCCATCCGGCCCTGGGCCGAAACGAGAGGAAGAGTTTAATTTGCGTGCCATTGAGAAGAGAACGTCTTTTTTTCTATGTGTGTCGGTTTCTCTATTGGGATTGCATGCTTTTTGGAGCAACCGTTTTGTGTTCTGGAGGGAGGAGGATCATTGATTGGAAGGGGCCATTCAGACTCAATTATTTTGTGATGATTACAGTTTTGTTTGGGGCGCATGCTGCCGGTGTGGATAAAATCAGGGAATGAGGTATAATTGGTTGTGAAATTATCCTTTCCAGTTAGCTGTGTAGAAATGCAGTTTTCATAACAATGAGAAGCTTAAAAAATAGAATGTATTTCACTCGATACACTTAAATAGCAGACGAAATAGCTGACAAACGCGCCTTAGTTGCCGGAATGATTTGGCTCCTGAAAAGCTTTTCCAAAATTCACCCCCAAAGCTTGTGGCTTGCCGACTCAAAAGCTCCTATTTAATCCACCATTCTCTCTTTCGAAAGAATCGTGAGAGCTGAGTTGTAAAAGCTCTCGTCTGTAGTTCGAGAGCCGGTCTTTGCTGAGCTTTCGATGCGCGAGAGCGCTTAGTAGTGAGAAGCTCGCTCACGAGTGAGTTTTTTTTCTTCTCACAGACGTGATCCGTCTGCCAGAAGGGTTAATTCCACAACTTTCTCCTCTGAGCAAAAGCCTCGGGGTTTAAAATAGTTTGCCGTAGTATGGAATCCACAAAGTCATGAAGTCACTGTGGCCGGGTCGGTGCTTAGTGAGGCTTAATGTTGGCTGAGCCGTTTGCGCGCCTCTCTGACATTCCACAGTGAGTTAGATTCTGCTCACACTGTGGCTCACTAAAGTGTGTGAGAGTTATTTCCAAACGCTCACCACCGAATTGCGCTCTCCACCTGTTTTATGGAGACGACTTAACTTATTTCATTTCGATAGAGTAATATATCGTTGCATGTAGCCTAAAGAATAGTTCTTTGTGTTAAAAATAGTCGTCACTACCCGTTCAGCGTAGGTGTAGTTAATAAATTGAAAATATTTATTTGTTCCATTTTAAAGTGTATTAGTTTTAAAATATAATTCGTAAATAAAGGCTTAATGATAATTTTATCTTCTTTGAAACAAACCGTTCACGAATATTTATTCTCTCGCAAACACTTGCCATACGCGAGAGACGCGTAAGCAAGATTTTCAGCTGTTTCAGCTGAGAGCGAGAAAGAGTGAGAGAACAAAAATAAACAAAAGAGAGAGGGAGAGAGAGAAAGCCAGTGGGCCGCATCGGATGTGGTGCGAAGCTCACGATCGCTCGATCGCGAGCCAAACACTTGCCCGTAACCTTTTTTATTCAGTTTTCGAGTGGTTCTCCGCGCGTCAAGATGATGTTGGTGATGGTTCCGTAGTGCCCGTCGCTGGAGCCATCGTGTTTCGGTTCGTTGTGGTGGCTTTTTTGTGTATCCGCCTGATCCGCCTTCAAGTGTCTGCTCGCGATCGCGCTATACAAACGGACAGGCCTGAACGTGCGGTCGCGAACGAGTGTAAGTTTGCGTGTTCCTATGTGTGCCTTCCCCGGTGAAGCTAAAGGATCTAAAGGGTGCGGTTAAAACGATCGAAACGATACACCGAAATCACACCGTGTTGCTTTTATAATGCTTTGCCCGCGAGGGTGGTTTGGTTTTGTGATGGAAACTATATTTCCCAACGAGCTCTAATAAATTGTGTTGAGCAAAGCAAAGCAACTCAACCCGTTGATGATCGTTGCGAACGAAAGTGAAATTACAACACCCGGTACCGGGCCGGATCCGGTGTTAGATGTGGTCAACCTTAGCAAAACAAAGCCAGAATCGTAACCGAAAGGGTGATGAATTAAATTTAGATTCTCGCGCCCATGTGTCGTTAAGCGCAGCAGGATCCGTTTCGATCTAACGCAGATGAGGTGACTTGGGTGTATTTTTTTTTCGTTCTGCGTCTAATCGAAGATCGTACGATCACACGTTCAAGGTGAAGGGGAATTTAAGAGGAATTCAAAACAAACGCTCTGTCGAGGGGGAAACAAAACGTTTAAACCCGCTGTTTGGATACTCCCTGTGCGTTCGAGCGCTTGAATTGCTCACTTCAAATCAGCCCTCGAGCCGCGCAAGCAGTTAGTGTCGTTCTTCGATCGACAAAGATCACCAATCCATCCTATTTGAGAGCTGAGGTGCGAGAATCTCACCCTTATTCCAGCCAAATCGTGGCACCCTGACCAAGCGTTTTGGCAGCAGTTTTCCCAGCTCACCCTTCGAGACGATCGCGCGCACCGTAAACAACGGAGATGTATTTTTTACGCTTTTGCCAACGGCAGCCACCGGCCTACGCAAAGTTCTACGAAGGTTAGTGGGCGATTCGATTGCCTGTTGCTTTCTGCGAGCCTGCCATAAATGCCGCACCACTAATACACGCCGCTCGATCTCGCAACCTGCCGAAGCAACCGAAGGAACCCGTGTCCTGTGTGTGTGGCGTTTCTTTTTGGCTTCCTTTTTTTTCCCCGTCTTCAATGCTGCATGTCCACCCTGTCCGCTGCCTAGTGTGCCCCTTGCTCGTGGCAGTTGTGGTAACACATTTTCGCGAACGATTACTCCCCGGATGCGTTAAGTAGTTGATAAATTCGTTTGCGGAGAACCAACAGAAGAAGAAAAAGAAGATCGTAAAGGTCATTTGTTGTGGAGCTTTTATTTTGGCTCGCTTTTATTGCTATCGTTGTCCATTTTGTGTAGTGCTCTGTGAGTAACGAATTGCGTCTCCGTTCGATTGCCTTGGGGTGTTTTGCGTTAGTGAGATTTTGGTCCGTTTACGTGTTTTTGTTGTTGTTGTTGCATGGCTTTTTGCTATACGGCTTGGAGTTTGTATAACTCGTTTTGCTATAACTCGCAGCTATAAGCTCGTTTTGCTGTCGGTATCATTGAAGCTGCATGTGGTCGTAAAAATATAAGTGAATCTTCAGTATGACTCTAACGCGGATGTTGTTCAGCAGCCCTAGCTGGCCTTCCAATTTTCCATTTTGCATACAGTTGTGTTTCCGGATTCCATCATGTTGTAATTTCTCCCTTTTATGCATAAACATTTCATTCTTTGAATAAACATTACCACACTAGCTGTTACACTTCCATACCGTCCTATATTGAAGCTTCATTTTTATAAATTCTTATCCTTTTTGGGATCGTATTATTTTGATTATCGATCGCGGTCGACTGTTTACTCAACGCTTGCCTCGGGGTAATCCAAACAATTGGTTTCATCGATCCGTAAAATGAGCTCCTCATTCGAGGCGCAGCATCTCCTGCACGGAGCCATTTCGACCTCGAACGTCGAGAACCCCCACTCCCAGACACGATCATCGATCCGTTTGATGGTGTTGATGCTAAAGTGCACAAAATAATTCGCGATACAAAATTCACGTCCGGTTAGCATCCAGCGTGGTCTGCCTTTGCCGGAGATGAGCTTCCCTGTCTGGCGGATCGCTTCTCGATTGGCCTAGTAATTAGAGAATTACGACCAATTACTGGTCGGCCTTCGCCAATAATACTCATACCCTCCGCAGCTCCACATCAAGCACTGAAACCACGAAACGGGAAAGGTCGAAGGAAAAACCACCTCTCAGGAGCACCGAATTGAGAATTGTGTACGCACGGCGGAACACGCTGGCTGCGTTGGTAAATAGAATAAATTCTCGCCGGCGGTTTTGCAAAAGGTGGGGTTTGTAGCAAAGTTCACAACGTCTGGAGATGCCGAAGCAAAATCGGCTATTATAGACACCGGCATTTGGTTGGGTTTAATGCGAATTTAAACAACGCCACGGTTCCGTTGCCCGCCGAGAGTTGGGCGTTGATGGAGGTGGACGGAAATTAAAAAGGAAATTTTCGGAAATTAAATTCCACTCGAGAACGCCACCGGGTCTGTGGAGGAAGCTTGCAAACCGCCTCATCGCACAAGAGTTATCCAAGATGTTCTGTGGGGGGGGATGTATATAATTATGAGCTCCACTCTTTTCTGTTCCTTTTTTCCGCACCAATTCGGTCGGTTTTCCCTTCCGTTCGCACACACACTCTCTCTCAGCGGCTTTAGGATTTCCGTGAGTTCTGTACCTTTGGCTTTCTGGCCTTCGGTTGCGACCCGCCACGGTCGCGTGCTCCAGTTTGTACGATGGAAGGCCAATTCCTACCCCTGAACCAAGCAGATTGGGGGCGAGATTAATTAGCTCGTTAGTCCGGCAGTCGTGGCATAGGTTTTGGCATTCAAAAAGGTGACTCTGGGGAGAAGCTCAGGAGAAGACTCTAGTTCTTCAACGAACGGACCCCCAAAGAGAGTCTAGTGGCCATGGGTTGGGCGTGCATTTTGTTGTGGGTTGTTTTTTTTTGTCTGCCAACTTGTTTTTGTGTTACCTTCGAAGATCCTCAGCTGCCCGCTCCTTTGGGGTTGGTGTGGCTCGTAATTCTCCCTTTGCACATGGAGCTCGGTGAGAAGTAAACAACGGTTTGCGGCCGCAGACAATTTAGTTCATCACCAAAGGGTGGCGTTGGAAAGATGTTTTTTATTTTGCACTGTTTGATGATTTTTTACTGTTGAGGTAACCCAAACACTGCCATTCGTTATTTGGCTAACAGTCGAGACATAAACAAAACGGAATTCCGAACCCGGGGTTTGTTGAAAAAAAAAGGAAAAAAAAACCACCGGGTGCGCGTGCACCGTTTTTATTCATAAACGTAACTGCCCTTTTTTTCTTGGTCTATTTGTTAACTTTCAACGGGTGCAAAGATAACTGCGCGATTTCCACCGTGGAAATGCACTTAACAAATATACTTTTGACAATCACGCAGATCAGCATGAGCAGTCAAACGTCAAGTTGTGACAGCTGAGCCAAAAGGCGATCGGTGTACTGCGCTTTTGTCAACTTTCCTTCTGTCTCACTGCGCACCGACCGTGGGACCACCCCTTGGCTAACCTAGATCACTATCATTTGGGCCCGTAATGGGGCTTAATTCTGCAAATGTACCTCTGTGTCTGAGAGTTTCTCTCATCGCGCAGCACCTCGCGGGCCCACTGGCCACCGGGTGTGTTCCGACGAAAAATTAGGTCATTCGGGCGCAAAACCTTCGAACCCCTCCGGGCTGCGAATGGGCTACCAGGCGGCGGAAGGTTTCGTTCCATATTTTCTCTGATTCGCCGACAGCAGCGAGGCCAACACTTGCACCATCGCGCCATCACCATCATCATCCCCCTTAACCTCCCTTATTCATGCGGCCATATGGGGTGTGTCGGCTGCTCGGGGATTTCATTCATCGTCACTGGAGCGCATCGGTGATGCGCGAAAAACCGTGCCTCTCACGGGGAGCGATCGTTTTGTTCCGTCGTCGATCCGTCTCCGAGAGGCCTTTTTGTCGGTAATGTTTCAGGTTGGTCAAACGAAACTGTACGCAACAGCTGTCACCAGCAGAGGGGTCATCCAAACATATCTGCGATGTCGGATTTGTGTCACGATCCGAAGGCCCATCGATAAACCTGCAACACCTGCACCATTTCGTTCCACTCGGTGCAAGTTACAAAAATTAGTTCTACCTTGCCCGGATGTTTGCGTTAAAGTTCTCCATATTTCTTGCCACCATTCGTCCCGTGAGATCACCTGGCTGTCACGTGATGCCTGGTGGCGATATTAAGCCGCATCGGCAAGAACCTCCAGCAACGTGCTCGTCGGCCACGACATGGCGGCAATCGATAACTGCGCGAAACTAATTAACCTTTTGGTCATGGTTCCGCTTCGTTTTGGCAGGGTGCTCGTTTGAAGCAGAGTGCTTAATTTGATCGTCTGCTCCAGCGTTGTGCTAGTGGCTGCTGTAACGACTGCTAGTGGGTAGCCTGAGCTAACAACAACACAAACAACACTGACAGCTGACAGTTTGCGTCGAGATGATTGCAACCTGGGACCGACGAAAAAGAGTATGCTGCAGCAAGAAATTACCGTAATTGTACGCCAATGCACAGGAGCACGCCAATGATAAGTGGTGGTAGTGTGTGTGTGCGTTTTTTTGTTGGTAAGTCTGGCGACCTTACGAGCTTGGCGAGTGCATTTTGAGCATGACAGTAGCCTAAACGGGGCACTGATGAATAAATTGTGCAAGCTAAAAGCAAGCTAAAACACACCGGCTCTGGTGTACTTGCTGGCGTAATAATGCGAGTTGCCCACCGGATGTGCGATGACCTTTATCGAGTAAGCTTCATTGCGTGTGTGAGGTCTCCTTTCGGATTTCGATTCAAAAGTCCCTCCCCCCCCCCCTCTTTGACGCCATTTTCCAGCAACAGGTTTCGATCGGAGTTCGGTGTATGTTTTGCCACAACAAGAACGTTCCAAAATCGGACAGAACTGGTTAATTTTTGGACAGCTGGCTCCTACGGGCGACTCTACTCACGTGTATGTTGTTTGTGTGTGTATGATGGGATGGAGTTTTTGGGTGAAAATAAAACCACGCAGCAGCACCAATAACGAATTGGCTGCAATTTTCTGCGCTCCATCGATCCGTGAATGTAAACCCGCACCGATTACAAGGCTTAAAGTTGTTGCGTTCGCCTCTACCAGACGTTTTCTGAGCTATGTCTGCAAAAAAAAATGGCACAAACTCGCCATCTGCCGCATACAAAGCGTATCCTATCATTCAAGTTCCATTTATTGACCTTCCCATCGAACACCCAACGGGATGAGGGTGAATTTTACAGCTTTGTGATGAATGCGTGTTGGCACGGTTCTCCTGTTAGTAGGTCCCGCGTTCCTGTTCCAATTTGTGCTCTCCGATGCTAGAAAGAGAGAGAGAGAGCGAATTACCGCACGCTTGCCTGGCTGCGTGACCGACTGGCCAATATACTGCCATTGGCCTCCTGCTTCTCTCGAAGTCTGCGTATTTATTTTGGTATACGATGGCGGCAATGTCGGCCCACTACGCAACCAAAACCCCTTCGTGATGCGTCACGGGCGACTGAACACTCGTACGCGGTTTCATCTCGCGGGTGGCTCATCTTCTCTCTCTTTTGCTCTCTCTTCTGCTTTACGATCCGCTTCTAGTGGGTGGTGACGTAAGCCGCGCATACACACGGGCGTGTGTCGGTGCGCTAAGTGATGCGCAAAAACATATCCTGTACACTCACCCTCAGCTCACTGTCGTGCCTATTAGCTCATCCACGTACTTAAGAAACCCCCACCCTGGTGGTTGGTGACTCCAAGTACGTTAAATTTTGGCATACACACACCGCACGCATGCGTGTGTTTGTTTTCGATTGCAGCCAATTGTTATTGTTTTACGCGACGTTTGGCAGCAGTTCGGTTTAGAGGCCAAACTCGGTTGCTTCGTCTATGCTCCCTCACCAAAGCGTTTTGAGGGATATCGTCGCGTCGTTAATTTTCCGCTCGAGAGAACACGCGGCTGCGAAAGATCGGTTCATTCAGTTTTGAACCTCCTGCGCCATCGAGCCCTGGCCTTGTGTGCGTTTGTATCGCTGTCGTCTCGCCAGCGCTGGCATCTCCATTTCATCATCATCACATCGTTGAACGTTCGATCGTGTAACCGTTGTGGTGATGCTATCATTGGGGAGGATGCTGTTGATGATGATGATGATGGGGTGGATGCCGATTTTACATATAGCGTTTAAGATTGATGTTCCTGAGAATCGTTTGGAATCGCGATGAGTAAGAACCGCACAGCTGCTGCTTGTTCTCGGCGCCATTTTTGCTCCCTCGCTCCTTTCGAGTGCTTTCGATGAGGGAGTGAAGGGAGCCACACAACCGAAGAGGCGCAATGTGGACACAATTCTACGCTATAGAGTGAGAATGTTGGAAAAGATGCCAATTATGGTAAAAGATCTTTGCACGCGAAAGCGATATAAGACGCTTCCTTCTCATTCTATCGCGAAACTATTCTATTTCGCATCCTCACACCACATCACCGAACCACCCACGCTCGGGAAACCCGAGCTTCAGCACAGATTCATTGAAAATCGCCGCACAACAACCGTGGCGCTGTAATTTAATGCCTTTCGTGGGTATCCTGCCAACAAGGATGGTTGTGACGTTCCGAACCGGGTCAGGAAGTGCACGTGAGTGAACAATTTCCCACACGACACCGCCATTCGTGTTCGTGGCGCCCTCTCGACGTGCTGAGTCATCGGTGATGACATTGGCCTAACCGTTTCCAGCCGTTTAACCAGTTCGAGAATCTAACCTTTAGCAAATGTGCGCCTGCGTGTCGCGTTGAATGCGCGGGTTGACACCAGATTTCCCAGGGTGATTATGGTAGATTGTGTCGTTGGGCGGCGTGTGTTTTTGTTTCGTTTGTATTTGCGCTTTTTCACGAGAAGGAAGCAGCGCGTGCTCATTTGTTCTCGGCTCGTCGCAGGCTGAGATGACCCTAAAGTGTTGGGGTGAATTTTTGCGCCACCAACCACAGGAAGTGGTGTGGGAAGGTTTTGGAAGCATCGTGGAGAAGACATTTGCTAATTAATTCGCTTTTGCTTGCATCTCCAGTACGTATGCGTAGGTTTCTGGGGGTTTTTGGGTAATTTAGTGTGATGGTTTGACAACAACAAAAATAATAAGTCTTGCCGAAGAAGGGTTGTCATGAATATTCACACCGTGCGTGGTATCGAGCACCTTTTCGTCAAATTGGTGTTGAGTCAGGGCCATTTTCTGGCGAATTTCCATATGAGTAACCATGCTATGGTTTCACACGCGTTCACAAAAGAACTCGACCACCAATCGCGAGAATGTGAAGCTTCATGAAGGAAAATGACCAACTCATGTGAACTCTATTGCTCTCTCCCCGGAAGTGGGAAACTCCTTGCCGTTATGAGCTGTGGTCATTTTATGTGTGACATGAAATCGATACCGGTGGGAAGAGAAGCACAAATAAAGCTAAAATAAACGATGAACTTTTCGGGAGGTTTAAAAGAGACTTTTTCTTAGTTTGCCAGTTTGCATCCTAAACCTTCATTTGAACTTCCTCGCGTTCGCGTTCATGCCCTCTTACAGACTTATGGGAAGTGTATTCGCGCCCTCTTTCATCGCTCCAACGCACCATGTTCGATGATTGTTACTAATAATGTGATTACCCTCGCTCCCAGTGCCTGACATTGATGCTACATCCTTCCTTCCACGCAGAGCGACACGCCCGACGTGTCTGTGTAGCCCGACCATGGGTGGGATGTAAAACAGCGGTGTAAAAGTGTAATTAACAGCGCGGCCGGAGTGAAGAAAGAAAGAAAGAAGAAAAAAAAAACAACGAAGCCAAAACAACGCGAAAACGAAAGCGCTTGGTCCGCTTTGGCTCTCGATCACTAGTGCTTTTTGCCCTTGCTTAGTGTTGTGCTCGTGCGCTCGTTCACCGTCCGTGCCCTTTCTCCCAACGCGGGAGGAGGAGGGAGTTATGTGTGTGGATGTGGGGCGGTGCCTTCGATGATGCCAAAAAAAAACGAGCGGGAAAACAAACGACGAAGCAAACGCGCGGAAAACTAGGCACCTGCCAACCGGTGGTGAAGGTGAAGGCAAAGTGTCAACAACTCGCACGAAAGTTGCGGAAAGTGTCGGCTGTGTAAAAAAAAGCGAGTGTGTCGTCGTAAAGCGCGTGCCGTCAAAACCCCGTGGCACGTGGGTTAAGTGGTCAACAAAAAAGAAGCGCAACATCTCGGTACAGGAGGGTTCAATGTTAAGAACCCGTGTTTGATATCTGAGTGATGAGGCGTTCCGAAACCGTGTAGTTGTAATGTATAAACGCTCATAACAAGAGCGACTTGCTGCATGCTGATCAAAAAGCGCAGTTTCGTTGATCTTCCCATGTTTACTTCGATGTGTTCGAGTACATGAGTACTGTTTGACGTCTGAACTGTCACTGTGCTGTCAACTAGGAAAGGAAAAGCCTCACACATTTACGCCTTGTAGTAGTTTTTCACCGTATTCGCGCCTGTGGTGGGAGGAAAATGGTGACGACGATTAAAATCACCGGTGACGGTGTTTTCATCCAATCGAATGGTGGTCCAGGTGGTGCGGCAAGACTTCAGCAACAGCAGCAGCAACAACAGCAACAGCAATCTGCCACCCTTGGCAACACTGCCATCGGGGAGGCTTCGTTGCCACTTCCGGAAAACGTGACGAGAAATGGCACCGCTTCTCCGGACACCGTTGATGGGACAAGTGCTAGGGATTCGAACAACAACCACAAAAACTACCGCAATTTCAACCACCGTCGGTATCAATCCGATGAAGGGCCAGGGTTTATTGGCGTGAAGAATGGCACGTTGCCCACAGGCCCTGGGTCCGGTGAAAGAGAAGACACGATCGGGGATACTGAAGCGGGTCGTAAATCGAGGGACAAATTCACTATCTCGTTCCTAAACACGCACCGATCGAGTGGGGGTGGTTCACAGAACGGTACCGGTCACGGGAAGAGTATGCTCAATCACAAGTTCATCGTGTACAACAGCAAAAAACCAAAGACATCCTCTGTGCTGCACCAGCAGTACTATCAGCAGAACGCTGCAGCGGCCACTTCCGGTGAGGGTGGTTCACCACCCTTACCGTTGCCGTACCAAACCCACTACCAGCAGTACCTGTACAACCGGTTACGTCCATCCCTGTCGACCTCGGTGTTGAGTTCACCTTCACTGATCAGTGGTACGATGGCGGCAACACCTCCACACGAACAAACGTCGTTGTCACCGCCACCGTCATCACAGCAGCAGCAACAACATCTCTACCAGAACAGCCTCTTCCACCAGCAACACCGAGCCCTGCTGGGAACTCCACCAGCAGCCGTGCCGGGTTGGGCCAAGTCAACTTCCTGTCTGGTGTCAGGAAGTTCAACCACAACGTCTACCTCCTACAGAGCTGGTACGGCATCACCTCAATTGCTGCAACCGGCTAAAGGACTATCCCAACCACGGCCAGTTCACTCCTCATCGTCCATCTCGTCACTCTCATCGCCATTCTCGTCATCACGCTCCTCATCTGCGGCCGGTTCTCCACCTGCTTCCGGTGCTAATTCATCCTCTAATTCACCTCCACCACCGGTGGCGTCCGATGTGCAGCAGGTGATGGCCACTCAAACGTCACCTCGTGGTGGTACGTCTGTGCCAGCAACACCTCCGTCGGTGTCTAAATCGTCACCTCCAACGACACCTGCACCAGCAACATCAACTACACCGACGCAGCCATCGCCATCACCACCACCTTCAACGTCAGCGCCATCGAATCTTGGTCAGTAGGTCTCTCATGGGAGGGATAGTGACACTTTAAGCATTACCGACAATGGGAAATGGGGGTTTCAGGAGGTTCTCGCTTTCTTTGGACAGTTGTTTGTGTGATAGAACCACGAGTCGGGCAGCTAACTATCAAAGAGAGAGAGAGAGAACATGAAAAAGAAATGCATTTTGTGGTGCTTTGGGCTGACATTATTTACAGGGGGTGTGTTTTTCTCTCGTGTGTTTTTTTGCGATTAAAAGTTCGTCAAGCTCACGCGGGTTTTAAATTGCGATTAAAAGTTTGTCCACGTTAACCAGTGTACCATTGTCTGCACACGCTTTTTTTAGTGTTTTAATCCACGCCTGCGTTTGTGCGCTTTTTAAGGCTTTAGCGTGTTTCGTTTCATGTATGCGCTTTCATTATCGGCTTGAGGCACGGGTTTTTTTTATTTCCACTGTTTTGCATTTTCCAGTAGTGTTTTGTTTGGTGCGTGCGTGCCCGTATTTGGCCCTTTTTTTGAGCAATCTTTCCCGCTCCCTCCACAAGCTTGTGCCAGTTAAAGGTCATATCAAGGGATCACCCGGGAGCAAAACCGAGTCGCTGTGTGAACACCAAGAATAGGTTAACGTCTCTTGCGCTTTCGACCTGGAAAAATGTGATCCACGCGTACCATCGTGTGCATTTGGTTCGCGTGTGCAGCTCACGTTCCGATTCCCAACGGCGGCATGCTGTACACGTGGGGAAGTGACACGAAACAATAGAATAAACGTCTCGCGCACCCACGCCATCTGGCGGAAAATTTCACACACCTGCGTGCCGGCCGTTTTTGTTGAACATCTTCCCGTCTTGAGACTACTTTGAGTTGCTTGTGGATCTCGTACCTGAGTTATGCCGAATTGTGGTTCTTTGGGGCATTTTGTCAGTGTGTTTGTTTCACTGATCTCTGGGTGGTTATGAATAGGGTGTCATCGCTGCAAGGGCCTCTCAGGCACGACCTCTTTGGAAGCTTTCTCCTTACGTACTTCTTTTTTTATTGGTGGTTTTATTTGCGTCACAAGTTGCGTGTTCTGTACCGCGTTTGGCTTTTATGTGCATAATTTATATCGCAGACCATCATTCGTTTTTTTGGGAACATTTGGGTGGGTAGAAATGGAACGGCGGGTCTTGAGATCGGTGTTGGTTTTATTGAGGGAAGAGGGTAGTTGGTTTTTTGGAGGGTAGTTTGTTGTTTTTTTGGTTTCATCTGGCAAGTTCGTTGTTTGGGGATCGTTATCTGGACGTAAGGAACTTTGTTCAGATAACCCTCGCTCATTGCTCTCAGTCCCATTGACCTTTATTCCCATCGCGACTCGGAAAATGGATTAAGAGATCCGTCGCAGAGAGAAAAAGCTGGTCACAGGGCTAGAATAAATCAAACATCATCATAGACTGCGAGCTCAAGGGTTGCTTCGATGTTAACGATACTTTATTCTGCTTCGTTTGATGATACGATTGTTTGCGTGAATAAAAAGTCTCGAGATCAAAAGCCACAAATTCATATCTCAATCAAACACGAAGCTTTTGAGGAGAAGGGAGAATACTTCGTTCAATGCGCCGCAAAGGAGATTACTTTGAGGCCTTTGAGTTTTGTGATTTTGAAGCGAAGTAATTCAATTCACATCAATGAAAGCCACCGTCGAGCGTGCTCGAAATTAGAATGCTTTCAATCCTTTTAAGCTCTCTGCTAAAAGAAAATCAATCTTGAATTTCATTTCATTTTTTTTCTTGAAGAACGAGGATCGAAAGAAAACACTACGACCCCCCGTTCCAAATCCAATGGTTGATCTGTTTGTGAAGTACACCTTCGTTTACACACAAACACACACCGCCCTTTTAGGGGAAACTTTTCACCGTGAAGGAACCGCTCTCTTCCCGGTCCAATTGTGCCACGGAGTCCGTCCGGTTCCCTGGTTCACGCTAACCCACTGAAACTAGAGCAAACTGGTGGCGGCACGCGTTCTTAATTTACGCACGGTGAGGCTAATAGGAGAAACGAAACATCTCTCTTCTTCCCTCTTGTGTTTTGGTTAAGAAGCAGCAAAAAAATAGCAGCCACAAAGCTGGTATTGAGCTCATGACAATTGGGTGAATTAAGATGGAATCGAAATTTCCGATCGGTAAGTGGAATGAATCGTGCACGAAACACGTGCCGGATGTTTGAGTCACTCCACGTGTAGCCTATTGCTTTTGAGGTGTTTGAATGCTGAAACGGCAAACCCCGTTGGTAAGGGCAGGAGGGTTTGTTCCGCGTGTGTTTCGTTGGGGTAATTGTTATTTCGAAACCATTTTTGCTACATCTTCCGGGTGTACCGGACGTTTCGCGTTGATAAATTGTCCAACAATTCATGCACATGTGAGATGCGATAATAAGTGCTCTTATAACGGTCGAGGCCCTAGATGATTAACCTATATCGTAAAGGAATTCGAGTCATGAAAAACAAATCCAGGCATTTATTTCCTGCAGAATTATCTGGCTCAAGTTGTGCTAAAAAATACCTGCCAGAGTAAATATTATTTTCCGCCACTAATTCCCAGTTGTGAGTATCGCGAGTTGCTATATTGTTTCGTAAAAAAACTGCTAAAGGTATCTGGTGTTTACATTTTGTACGCGTGATTGTTGCGAAATGCGAATAAGTGTACACAAAATCCCTTGTAGCGGACTTTTGGTTGGTAAATTTTTAATTAAACAAAAAGTATAAAATATTCAAAAAGGAACCACCCCAAAAAAAAATCAAACATGCCCCTGAAAAAGCTTCCCTCTAAAGCTTGCGAGCATTTCGCGTTATAAAAGTCTTTCTCACAGCAGCCAAAAATAATGCTCACCTTGGCCCGGTCGGCTTGAGCTGGAAGCAACACCGCACACATACCCACATCAATTATTCGCGCGTTGAATATGCGATTCTTATTTTGCGCCAATCACCCAACATCACGCCTTCCCAAGAACCCGCCGTGCGATGTTCTGAAACCTCTGAAGTTCTCGGATGAAGAAGCCTACCGTCCGGTTGCGAGAAGACCTGTCGCACTTGATACGGGTGCGTCCCATTCTTCACGCTTAGTTACGTATTTAAATACGTTAGTTTCTGCGTCGTGCCTGCTGGAGATGATGATTTGCAATGCAAAGCGAGAAGGGTGGCTCTGTGTGCCCGGCTCCTTCCTATCGGGACGGCTTTGGATCGCATCTCGTGCATAATTTGGTTGGATGTGAATACGTGTGCTTTTTTTTGACTCCCCAACTACCACCTCAATGGAATTGCCTAAGGTTCTCTGGTCGGGCTGTTTTAAGGGCTCCGGTCTCTGTCCGAAGGTGAAGATGTTGTGTTTTTTTTTCTTGAATCTTTCAAGCGTTTACTTTCCTTCGCATTGCCTCAGAACTCACGGTGGTCTTCAAGACGCACAGAATCACTCATTCGAGAAGCCTTCGCAACTATTCAGCCTCAGTCAGCCAAGGCGGATGGTTTATGTTGACGCCATGCAGATGGATTGTTGATTTTCCTCAACCCTTTCAACCATTCGCACCCGCTCACCGGTCGTTCAATTCGAAGGGATTTGGGTTTTTGTTTTGCTACTGTTGTTGCTGCTGCTACTGATTTATAGTTATTTTTTACCAAATCGCTCCTACACCCAGCAGTAGAGGATGAGCGTTTTGTAGCTTCCTTCAGTGGAATCGCGTTTTCGCAATTTCCTCGCACATCCGGCCCGGGTTGTTGATGGACTATATGATTTTTTTACGAGGCGCTGTGATAACGGAATCCAGGCGGTAGGGATTTAGTAAAACCCTACGTGATAGAGACCTTTACCATAAGGACGATTTGACGACGGCAGTTCAAAGATGGTTGAGATTTGTAACATTGTACAGTTCGCAGAGGTTGTGTGTCCTCGAAATGGGCTCTGCCTGTGTGCCATCTGTGAGCTCACCGGTCCATTTTCGGTCACTATTTTAAGATCCATTGGATCCGATCGAATGGCTCAGGGAAGCCTTTTCTCGCACCTCCTCCATCTGGCGTGTCCTGAGATTGCCTGTCGTAATGTTTCTCGAATCGTTTCGATTTATCACCCCACCCTGCGCGAAGCGATTCATAAATTATGACCTTCTTAGTCATCGTCCTTTCTTCCCGCGTGCCTGCACAAAGATTATGATGATTCACCCGTCTCTGGTGTGCCGTGCTGGCGACACTGGCGACCAAAATTTATGTGCTTCCGTTTTCCGTTCCTTTTAAAAGGGCATAAATTCTTTGGTGATGTTATTTTTAATCTCATTCCCTCTTGCTTTTTTGCTCTGCCCGTCTCGCTCTCGTACTCTTTGTTCGGCGCAAACCCGCCTGTCAACCGCGAAGTCCTTCATTTATTTTATTTCGAATCCGCCCTCTTCGGCAGCCCTTCCACGATGAATGTTCCGTGCAGTGGAGCATGGAAACGATTTCGAATGGAATTTTCGACCGTGAATGTGCGTGAAATTCTTGCACGCATTCGTTCGAATTAGTGCTCGAGGTTTTGCTCTTTTTCTCTCTCCCCAAAAGCACGAACGGTAAAAAATACGAGAGGACCCCTAGTCAATAGCGCACGTTCACGTTTGACGGTGTCGGCGTTGCATTGGAATGTTTTTTGTGGGTGTGGAGCATATTTGCGGGGGGGTGGCTTATGTTTCGCCGGTCGCCGGTGGGGTGAAGAAAAATGTAACCACACCAAACGCAACCAGATTGACAGCTCTCGATTGCTGTGTTTATAAGCTGGTCGTGTGTGATTTTTTTTGTGTCGGTAAAAAAAGATTCAAACAACCAGAGGGTAAAATCAGGATTAGTGTAATGGTTTTGCTTCCGTTTTTGTTCGGTTTGCACGGATTTCGTGCCAAGGTGTCGGAAACGTTTGGTGCGTTTGGAAACGTTGTTCTGCATCAACTGTGAACGATCATGTGTCCGTGCGTGCTTTCGTGCCACTAACGAAAAGCACGTTTTGTGTTGTATTTCCACCGAAACGATTTCGATTCACATTGGTTTGTTTTTTTTTTATTAATGTTTTACGTTTTTTTTTGTTTTTCTTTTTGCGGGAAAACATGTCAGCTCCATCACACGGTGCTGTTGTTTCAAAGTTACACCGAAAGTTTCCATAAAATTTGCTCATGAGTAACGCAATTACACGCAATGAGCATCGTAATTCGATATTTGTAATTTGTGAATTTCTCAGAAATTCTCAGTTACCATGTGCGACGTTTAACATACGTTGAGTGGTGTAACGATCATCGACAGATTTAGAGCAACGCTGAAATAAAACAGCAAAACCCCTAAAAAACATGTGCACTTCCACTTAAGTCTGTCTCTTGTCGGGCAGAAAATAAAACATTTCACATGAACTGGAGAGGCACAAAAAAAAACGGCGAAAAAGAAAAAAACCCTTGCTTCCTTCGTCGGCAACATCACGCGATCATGATCGTTCCTCATCGCGCTTTTCATCACCCGCGTCAAAACGAAGGAACGGAAATACGTTCACTTTTTTATTGCTCGTGCCCCCTAACCACAGCTCGACGCTACGTCTTCCGTCATCGTCGTCGTCGTCGTCGTCGTCATGCAAATGGCTGATGTTCATGGATGATGCTTTTTGGCTTAAACAAATTTGTTGATCATCTTCACTAACGGGAACGGAACGGCAAGCCGTACACAGCGCGCCGATGAGAGTTGTTATGTTTAGGTTTTGTTGCGGGGTTTTTCCTGTAAACGAACCGCGCCGGCATGACGAAATGACAACGGGCGTGAGTTGGGTTATGTTTTCTGTCAATATGAAACCGCTGGTAGCTGTCGAATGGCGGGAGTTTGTTTTTCTTTTATGCTGACCCAGACAGGTTCGATCGTTTGCAGTTAAAAATGTGTAAAAAAGTTGTTCTGTTCGTATTTTGCTTCGTAAAGTTAAAAGGAGAATCATTTAAAGCTCCACACGAAAGATTTTTCCCTGCACATGGGGAGATTTCTAACACCGCACGTGTTGTTTGTAAATAACGAGAGCAGCTCAATTTAAAATCCATAATTCATGCCCAATTTAGCTGATTCCTGTCGGCAGCGGTGTCCAATGGTCCGCTGTGAACGATCAGCAACTGGGAAAAAAGATTTATCGCGACGTTTTCGAGGATCGAGCAAGCTCGTTGCCCCATCTGACCTCACCGGACGTAAATTTAAATCACGATTGTAACTTCACCACATCCACACTAGCAACATGTCACTCAATGTGAATGTTGTTAGTAGCGTATCGAGGAAGTTCACAGTTGTTCCACACATCGCACCGTTTTCCGTGAGGGAAATATGCGGTTTTACCCTCTGCTTCACCTGCCTCGAGGTGGCGAGAAATGTAAACCAAAATTCAACACGTCGTCATCCTGACTTTGGACGTACGAATCGAACTGCAGGTCAAACTAGACTGCAGAGTTTTTTTTTTGTTGTATTTAATCTATTCGATTTCAACTGCAGCAGCAAAACAACTGGTGACTTGAGGACGATAAATGATGGTGCCTTTCTGGTGAGGTTTTAGGGACGATTTTACCAACCTTCCCATGCCTAATGTTTCCGATTTACTGCACTTTTTTTGGATCGTATTTTTTACCCGCATATGCATTTTGCTGTCGTCGTAACGTTGTCGCGATGCAAAATCCGTGTGCATTTTAATTTTCCCTGCACACCGGACGTGTAATGACTGTATTCAGTTCGACAATGACGCATGTAAAACGTGGCCTGTCAAGCACGCTTTCGTACGGGTATATTTGCATGCAATGGTGGAAATCGCTCGCGATCGTAAATTAAAAAGGCAAAACCCCTCAGGTCACCAACTGCACTAAATGCAGTAGTTTTCTTTTTGTCTTCACCTCGCCAACCCTCTTGATTCGGGTGCAAAAGCATCCGCACGCGGGAGGCGACTTTCGGGATGTGGCATTTTCTGTGCTTACGGGGTTTTTTTTCATACGTCGAAAATGGCACGGGTGGCCTGCTTTACGTAATAATTGTGACATCGGACGAATCGCGACACAAAGGAAGCGAAGAGAAAAGTTGACTTAAAAATTTAATTAGACTAATTGCAGCTGGTGCAGCTATTATACAAGAGACGGGTGGATGAGCTGAAATTTAATTCATATTTCGTTCCTCTTTTTCCCTGAATGTGGTTGCTTTTAAGATGGGTTCTGCTACTGTTCGTAGTGTGCGCATATTTTGCATTTAAAGTTTAGCCGGATAAATGTTTAACGTGTTGATTGCTGTGTAGCGTCTTGTTACAAACTTGTTTATTGTTAAAACACGACTCAAACACGTATTGTGGTTTGGTCTCGTTAAAAACACGCTCGTGCGATTAATCTTCATTTTCTTCATTTTCATAAGCGAAGCGATGCGAGGGTAGATATAACGAGCTGTTGTTATTTAACTCCGCATCACGAAAACACCATCTCCACTATCAACAAATCCCCTCTCATTCCCGGCCGGCTTTCTCTAGGATATCTTTTTTTATGGTAACAATTTCGGCAATTTTTTCAACCTTCCGAAAGTGCCCCGATATCAGGGAAAGGGCTTAAACCATCCAATGGCATATGCTTGTTGGTTATTTTCTTTGCTTATCTCCTTCTTCTTCTTCTTCTTCTTCTTCTTCTTCTTTCGCGCTCTGGTCGCTTATCATCCGCGGTGAAATAAAGCATCTCTCGCGGCAGGTTTTGCTTGATGTTAAAACTTAATTAGTCAAACGAATGGGTTCGATAGTCGATGTCGAAAAGTAATAAAAATCAACGAACTTTAAAGCCCAGGCAGGTCCCGTGCCATCGATCGCGTGTGGGGATGTTTCTTCGTCGTCTTTTTCTACTCCTCACACCCACCCACCCACCGGTGGGTTGAAATTGGTGGGGGCCCCCTTAAAAACATAATGCCATACCCTTTTTAAGCAATTTTCCCTTATAATGAAGACTCCATTACTAACCATGCGTGTGTGCTTTTTTCTTTTTTCTCGCTTCTCTTCCTCTCCTTTAGGTAAGTGCACTGGGAAAAAAGATCGGCCCCTCTCTCCCGGTTTCGTCGCTCTCGTGCCTCTCGTCCACGGGTCCGAAATTAAATCGCCAGCAAAATTGCTCACCACAAGCGCCTGTCCGTCCGTCCGTCCGTCCGTTGGGGACCACCTTACGGTAGCCATCACTCCCCGATCGGTTGGCTAATTGTGGTGAACTTTTCCGATCGAACGATTCCAGTGGCGAGTACCGATCGATCGAGAGTCGGTGGAAGGTTTGGCTTTATATTTCTCTTTCACTCTCTCTCTCTCTCCCTGTGTAATAGCTAGTGAAACGGGCAATCGAGAAGCTCTCTTTCGTGACGAAAGATCGCCCACCGGTCATCGATTGAGAAAGTTGATGCACCCCGGCGTCGAGCAATGGCGATAAAGTCGAAAGTAGAAAAAAAACTCACCGAGAAAAGAACCACAAACCGGTACACCATAACATGTGGCGCAGGTCTCTCGCTTCCTCTTTCAGGGCTCGCGCATAATTATGGGGAAGTCGCAGCAACCGTTTAAATACGCATGTTTATTAGCGGTGAAAGTGAAGATGAGGAGAGATTTGACACTGCCCGCAGCAGAGATGGAACGATTGACAAGTTTTCCGTGCCAAATGATGTTCGATTGTAGGGATTTTCCTGACACGACACGACTTGACACGGTGTTGAAAGTTTATCGAGGACTTGACAACAATTGAGAAGGTTTATTTCAAGTATGAGAATAATTTCCACATGGGAGATGGATGAGAATAATTCCTTATCAATGGGATTTTGCCTTAAAAAGTTTTTCCTTGGCAATCCCCATCCCACGAGTAAGCTGATATTTAAAAACCAACCTCTAGGGGGTTTTCAGACATCGTGAGACGATAATTTCGGGGTTATTGCCTTTCGTACTTCCCGGTTTCTTTGCCAGCTGCCCCACAAGTCGACGTCCGCACTAACATCTGCATTTCCATGTCTCTTTGACGTCGGGTGAAGGATGTGGTTCGTGCACGGCTTTTGTTGCACGTACGTGCGCAACATACGATGCACCCGTGAGGTCACTCTTCCTTTGGCCTCGGAGAAGAATTTTATCGTCCGATTTGCCCCGGCAGCTCGTTGCAGTGACACCTCGCACGCCTTCTGGTGGTGGCCTTCTTCGTTCTGTTACTTGACTTGGTCCGAGGTGCAGTGCGTGCCTTCATGTACACGCGGTCGTGTGTTAATGTAAGCATGGTGCTCTCGTCCATGCGCATGTTGTCAAGGTGCACACCAACACCCGCTAGCTGTGACCGTACGTTCGTCAGAGTGCGGGTTCAATGTCGACCACTGTTGGCTCCGGTTCGCCAAGGTATCACGTACGAGCGATGTTCTTTGCTTCACGTCTTGTCGAGCATCATTTCGTCCTCGTGGTTGGCGTCTTCATCGTGGCCAAGGTGATGAGTCATACTGGCGCTGTTGTCCTCATCAGGAAGTTGGCTTTCGTGACACAGCTATGGGTGACCTCGGACGATGCCACGGCACTAGGTACGTGGAACGGATAATGCATGACCATATTTGCTTGAGCATCGAGCAAAATATGCTGTCGTTTATTTTTGTTTTGTTTTGAAGTCTCACGGAATATTCGATAAGTTGCTAATGAATGCATACGTTTAACACGTTTTTTAATGAGATAATTTTGACTGTAGCTTTTAAGGCGATGTAAATGAAGCAGATGAATTCTTCTCCCATAGCTGCTTACATTTTTCTGACCACCTGGCTTTATCACACACAAATTTTGGCATAGTAAATATGAGAATCTTCTTTGGAAGCTATAGCAATTACTTACATATTACAGCCCAAACCTCAAAATATCTTGTACAAAGTATGGCTTGTTATTTTTAATACTTTTATTTTTTTTATAATTGGCTAATGATTTTTTTCAAAATTTACATTATCCCGATATTCTAAGGCTACGAAGCCGCCGTTATTTAATTATATTCTTCAGAAAAACAGTGCCTCAATGGTGAACCTTATTGGCCAACCTCCTAAAAGCGACCAAGTGGGAGTTGCAACAAAAAAAAGCAATAATTTTCTGCATCCGATCCGGTTTCGCAGTGCTCAGTGCTACACCAAATTAATCTCCAATATTCGATTCCACATCGCGTCGAATTATGGCGGGGCGGGAAAATGCTGGTCCCAATTTTCTCTTTCGACATATCCCGGCTGCTGCGAAATGGTGGTGTAAATTTGTCGCCCTGTCGCTGGCCGAAGCGAGGGTTTTTGGAAGGCCGGCGGTTTAGCTTCGCATTTGCGGTTTGCCAAAACAACGGCGGGGTCCGTTAGTTCCTCTACATCATACTGCATCAAATGGCAGCGGAGCACAAAAGCGAGAAAAAAAACGGCTCGAAAGGAGTGTGAGTACGCGATGCCGGAATTGTTTCATCATATCGACACCACCGCTCTACCGGAGATCTGGGCAGGTTCAACACCAAAACACAGCGGACATTGTTTTTATGCTGGTTCGCGTGAATTTTAATTGTGGATGTTTTTTTCTTGGGGAATACCTCGGCCTGGTGGGGGAGTGAGGTCATTTTTAGCATTGGGATGATTTCGGAACATAGCGGCCACTTTCGTGCAACCATCTGTTGATTGTTATTCCAACGCACATAGCACCGTAGCATTCTTTTATGCTTTTGGTCTAGAGGGTGGAATTTGAGATTGATTCCATTGCATTGTTTCGTTCGCTAGTATGCTGGCCATTTTGTTTTTAATTCCATCCCAACGGAAACGGCATTGTTAATGCTTTGTCAAACACACACTGCACACTGTGGTATTGGTCGATTAAAATTAATGTAAATAGAATACCTTTATCGTGACATGATACGTTGACACATACATAAAATGGGTTTTTTTAAACTATACGTTATGTTTATTTTATTGACTACTCTTTTTTAAATAACGTCTCTATTAGATGCTTGAGAAACAATAATTGAGTTGCACTTGAAGAGTGAATCAGTTCACCGTGACCTTAGGCCGTTCATTTCTATAGGTACTGAGTAAATTCATTTCGTGTGTTGAATCTTTCTCATGAAAGCCAATTCACGTTGCTCTCCCACCAGAGCTACAGAGCCTGTGTGCCTTTTTCGTTACATTCCTTTCCTGTAACTACGGCAAAACCTCTGCCTAAATTGCACATGCATGAAAGTGCAACATTCGAACTGATTACAAAGATGCCGGTATATGCTGCGGGATGAGATAAATTTATTGGTGTCACGCCGTGCAGCGATCACGGTCTCGTTTTCTATGGGAAACAAGCGCTCCAATCCTCTATGGCACGCCGCTTCCAGTGGTGTCTTTATACAAATCTTAATGTCATGTAAAGGGAAAGACCAAATCTTACCCGAACGACGAGCAAGCGTAGTGCTGCGCGGGTGAATTTTAAATTAAGATTTTTCCTTCCGTCGCCTGTCACGGTGAATGTGGCCATTGTTGGCGTGGTATAGGTCATACTGCGATGCCACCGCATGGCAAACATGATGCTTCTTGCACATTGACACGATGATTGGGGTGCCATCACCTTGCATGCCGCCAATCTCACTAGCGTCGACGGTGGAACGCCAGCATTATGCCGCCGGATAATGATTATGATAACGAGCACTGGTAAACTCGTTAAAGTACCTCGTGGAAACAGCACATCTCGCAAATAAATAATCTAGCGGCTTCCTGGAGCAAAGGTGGTCGAGTGTCACGCTAACACGACGGTAACAACCGGAAATTGTTCGAGTAAACGTCGCAAGAATCTTCTGCGCCAATAGTGCTCGATTAGTGAAACAAAATCGTGATACCGCTCCAGCTATTGGAGAAACAAGTTAGCCCATTTAATGAGTTGTTATTCGTTTCGTATATTCTCATCAAAATGACATATAGAGTCCTCAACCTTTTTGTCTTTGTTTTATATCCAATCCAACTAATAGGGTGACGTGGTTTGATCGTTATTTAGAAAAACTCTCAAAAATGTTGACCAAATTAGAGGGTGTCAATGGCTAACATAATTGCAGGTTTTTTATATCTTAAATAGCATATCGTCACGTTGCTTTGGCAACATCAATTTGATAAGCGTACGTGCCAGAGCACCACCCCATAACACCATGGCAACACCTGTGGAAATCATCACCATGGGGCTCTTTAATTGGTTACGGAACGTTGCACACAACTTTGCGCACGCACGTGCGGTTTTCGGTACTTCGATGACAAGATTTAATAGGCTCGATCTGTCATCCGAAGGTCGGAAAGGCCGGGCGGATTCGCGTTCGACTTTGCAGACCTTTAAACAACTTCATTCCGTTGATGACATAACCACCATAGCCCGCCGTTGATCGATGTCATCTCGCATGGCGCAGAGATGTTGAGAGTGCAGGAAAAATCGAAACATTAGTGTTACACAGCCGTCGCGGTTGTTATGTTATGGAAACATATCAATTAATGCGATGCGCATTGCTGAAGGCAACACACGACACGGAGTGCGGTTGCCAAAATTAGGTAAAACCTTGTGCTTGTCGTTCCAAAAACCCATCACCAAAATGGTAAGGTTTCGTTCACGCCTCCATGAAACACTTTACCAGCGCTTACGGGTGATGCGATGCGTTATCTTGTGAGTGCTTTACACGCTCAAGATACGATTTTGAAATGGATTCAACTGATCACCGCGGTGGAGCTTATGTTCCAAAAACCCATCCAACTTTGACATTCCGTCGCGTCAGTATTATAGATCGGTTGTACTGATGTAAGATATCAGCAACAATGGCATGCCAGATGGCTTGCTTTTAGGGTTTACCAGATCTCACTTGATCCACTTGTCAGTTGCTTGTTAATTGAGTGTGTTCTAATAATAGAACATTGCTCAAAAAATGTATCAGAATCAGAATGTGAAGAAAAAAAAACTCGAACACTCTTGAAATCGAGCCGATCGCCACCAAACAAACGCTTCTGTTTAGAAAGGAACCCAAGACCCTTTTGACGTCCATCATGAAGTCTCAGAAATGATCCTCACGAAATGGATACTTCCCTGCTCCCCTTACCAGCGGCTCGTTGCCGTATTTCGCCTGCCCAAAGAACGTGTTACGGGGCACATAATGCATGTAATAGTGAGTAACCCGATACCGGCTTCGTATTCACCTCTGCCTCCTATCTACGGCAAGAAAGAATCCTTTCGACGAGGCGTCGGGATGCAAAAGAAAGGCTTCCCCGGCTTCTCGGTGTTTTGATCAGTGCGCATCGATTTACGAAGTCGTACGAGGCGATGGGTTCCATTGTGCGCCATTGCAATCGGAGAAGCTTTTACCGTCAGTTCATCAGGCGGCTGCTTGTTGGCATCCCGAGCCTAAAAGACGACAATTTGATACTCTCGACACTCTTCTTTTTTTTGTGGAGTGCCTCATTTTACAACCCGGCGCCTTTTGGCTGCCGCATGGAAATGTGCAACATCGCTTGTGTGCTTTCCGCTGTCGGTTGTAAACGATCGCGGGGGAAAAATATGTTCATCTCGATAAACGAATCAAAGGGATCTTGCTCATTATGTGTGCAACGTTCCGGTAGGAGCTGGACGAACAGGAATTTCTTTTCGATGCAGCGCCGGATTTTCTTTGTTAAGGGAAGAAAAAGGGAGACTCATTTGCATAATAATCGCACCTACAATGCCGCACCGCTAGATGCCGGGATGAAAGGAAAAACACTGACTAAGGGAGAGAGAGAGAGAGAGAGAGAGAGAGAGTGAGCCCGCAATGCAACAATGAACAAAAAAAAACCACGATTCAAAATGACGGAACATTAAGGGCCCGTTTTTCCGTCACCCACGAGGGTTGAAGAGCTGTTGTTTTTTTAGTAGGTGCCGGCAAACCAGATTTCGGTCACCGACGGGACAAAGGAGTCGAAAAGGAAAGTTTCATTTTATTTCTCCTGTTTTGTGTATGCTGCGCGTGGACAATTAAGGCTCGTCGGCACTTCTTCTGTGTTTTATGCCGTGGTGTCGTATCGTCTTGCATACAGCGTTTTGTTAACATGTTCCTGACGCCGCTGCTGTACATTTATTTGCAACGGCCAAAACAGATGCTTTCGAAAGTGAAACATACAATAGCTCGAAAATTTTAGGGGCATCAAAATGAGGCTGAAATGTCCTTCTCTTCGCTCCAAACACATCATTCCAACCCACATAAATTAATCAATTGAAGAGCTATACATTGTGTAAAGAATGATGAGTGATAATCCATTTTAAAATGAATCCATTCCCATTTTTCCCATTTTTCAAGTTTCTACACGTTTTTAGATGGATTTCTTTTTTTTCAGATCGCTAATTGCATTGTGTATTTTTGTTTTGTACAAGCTTTGACAAATCAACGAGTTACACTGATGGGAAAATTAAAAGTGAAAGCTGCTAGAACACTTTCCACAGTGTTGTTTCACGTGGCCTATGCTTTTCGTTGTTTCTCTTCATGGCAAATAGTACGCATGTTTTTTCACTTCCCAATCTCGCCGTGGTTGTGGGGCAGAACAATGGAGCGTTTTCCAGCACACACAAAATCCGGTGAAAATGTACTCATTATTCGACTCGAAAACGGCCCGTGATTGAAATACTCAACAACAACAACAAAACTGCCACAATTAGACTACCATTGTTTTTCGTTCTCTTCTTCTCGCTCTCCAGTGCGCTTTGTCTCTCCGAATTCACTTTCTGCTTCGTTCTCAACCACCGGAAACCGGATGGAAAGGGGTGTGAAATAGTGTTTTGTTGTCGTTGTTTAGCTCGTCCGTTTGGTGCTCTCGTTTTGCAAATTTTTCAGTTCCACCGAAGAAAATCGATGGCGAGCGAACGTTCGTGACTTATTTGCTGTTTTTTTTTTGATCGAGGAATCTAACCTCAAAACGAAACCGACAGAAGCGGACTGGAGGAATGATATTCCGTTTGGGGTTTTCCGCGCTTAGTTTATGCACTATTAGCAGTGAACGGAAGCGACAGATTTAAGTGCAAAAAAAAGTAAGAGTGAAATTCAATCTGCCACATCAATTGGCAGAGTGAAATCCAACGTTGATAGAAACGAAACGAAAATCCCAAAACAACAACAAAACGAAAAAGGTTTTTTTTGTCTTTAATTTCATGATTGTTTGTGAATGAAGTTGGGTTCGACGTAACATGAATAGAATTTCAACAAAATTGACGTTCTACCAATTGATACATCGCTGAGCTATCTGCAGGTGTGATAACGATCGACTTGTTGTGTGGTTTCATTCCTGCTGTAAAGTCCTAATGAAAAGTGGGTTCTGTTGCTGCTTCTCCTCTACTTTGTTAGTGCAACCGCGCCTGATTGGTTTCTCCAATATTGGATGGAAAATCGATGTTAGATGCACAATGCAATAGATTTGATCACGATAGCAAACCTTGATAGGATGTCGTATTAGACAATATCAACGATACTGATAATGGTGATCATGATCAATGTTCACTGATAATGGTGATCATGATTAGCACCAACATTTCACGCCATGAATGGCCAAATGAGACCATGTAATTGATGCTACAAATTCTTTGCTTGGTTTTTGTCAAAATTAAATGTCTGAAAATTACATAACCTGCAAAATGGTTCAGAACAGTCTCTAACATTACCACAGCTTATCAGAAATTTGTAAGTGCACATATAGCTGCATTATATTGCCATGCCATTGTTCGTTGTTCCATGTCCTAGTACGCTTTCTAATGGGAAATTTTCCTCCTCTTAAGCGGATTTCCCTACTTAATACCGTGGGGTGACGTTACTGCCATTGCCGTTCATTGCTTGTCCACTACGCGTGTACGCTCGTAAACATGTCCATCCGAGAAATCGCAGTTTAATGTTAAGTTCATGGCTCCGTCTCGGGATGCAACTACTGCAGAGTGTACTCGTTTGCCTTGCCTTTGCCATGTGGCATGAACTCATTTGGATTGGTGAGAAGAAGGAAAAAAAAGACAACCGTGTGGAGTTCGGTGTCCTCTGACGCAAAGCTCAGCTCACCTAAACCCAGCCAGCGGCCGTTGTCGTTGCCAAACCGGCCTGCGAAGATGAGCCTCTCTCGAATCGGCTTTGGAGCTGAAATTAACGACGCCGGCGAGACATCCGACATCCCAGCTTGACCTTTTAGTCTTCCCATCCGTGACCGGCGGCGTTTGGACATGTCGAAACGGAAAGTGAAAGTCATGCATGTATGATTGCAGTCTCGCGCAGATTACCAAGATGACCGGGGGGCTGGTGCGGGAACCGACGATCCGTGGTCAGTTATTAAGGTGTCGGGAAGGACGCAGAAGGGAGTGAGAGAGAGAAGACCTTGCGTCAAAAGGCGGAATCCCTGGAGTTTGTCTTCGTCAGGGACGGAGAAGAGGGTGTCCGGTGCCGTAGGCGATAATTTGAGGCACACTTCCATGGGTGAACTGCATCTTATGGTGGCGTTGGTTTCTGAAATCGATGGATCAGATTTTTCCAACTAATGATCGCTTTCCGTGGTGTCCTTTTGTCACAAGACGATTTCAAAAGAGATTTTGTACATGGATGTAAAATTAATCGCATATCAACCATCCGCAACACCCCAAACATCTGAGGTCCAGTGTCTATTATGTCTAATGTCTATGTTTATAGCTTTTAGTAATCTTTTCGTACTGGTTGAAGAGCTTTTGTGACTCTATTAAACCTCAAGATCTTATGATCTTCTGCTAACAATGATCTTCATCATTTTAATAATCTTTCTTTTTCTTCCTCAGGTAAGCAACATATGCGATGACTCGAAGGTCGCTGAGTAACGTTATCAGAGACGTTTACGAACTTTGGTAATGAGGCGCTACGATCAGTCAGGTATCATGTTTAGATTGCACACAATTACGAACCATGCTGTCAGGTACGAGACACCTCCATATAGATCTTGCCCGAGAAGAGATTTTGCTTTTGATGGATTCCTTTTTCTCGTTCGCGTCCAAAGAAGGAACTCCTTCCTTCAACCGGTTTCACATCTGAAGCCACAACCACTGTCTTCGAGTTTGTCTTCGTCGGAACGAAAAAGAAGTTCACCTAGTTTTATGCCTACGATGCCTCGAACCGCGTACCGTTGGCCTCTTGCTACCGGATGTGTCTTTCGCCTACAGACGGAGTTCTCCTCGCACGCCTCGAACTGCCCCACTTCATTAGCCCGCAAACACCAATCGAAGGCCACGGTGCGATAGTGGCATTAGCCGCACCCGCAGTTTGCTGTACGTCTACGAATGCCGTGCTTCCGTGCTTGTTAATGCGCACTTTCTTCTGGTGGAAATCGAAGGTGGCTGACGTCCACACGACCCCCAAGGCACATATGCGAGCGTACTCGTACGCTCGGAAGTCGGAGCCAGGTTTACGAACACTTTCGGTTTTTAATCCTTCCTTCTCGCCAGTACATCTTCATGCTGCTGTACGCGCGTCTCTGGCTTATCTCGCTCCCTCCCGCGGTGGGCACAATCGCTTCAATCTAATGCCGCCGTATGCAATTGCAAATTGGCGAGATATTACTTTCCTTGCTTATGCACGGAGGCAACTTTCTACCCAGCGCGGTTTGGTAGGCAGATGAAGTTTTTAAATAATAGTGAGATAGAGAAAGCTGAAAGGAAGCGATATTATTGATGATTGGATTGATTATTTGCCTACAATTAAACGCGCTATCGGTGGAAAACTTCCATCGCCATCTTGTGGCGCGTTTGCGAATGTGATGTCTTATCGGCGGGAAAGTGGCGCTTCGTAAGTTTGGGAGGCTAATTTTTTGGGGGTAATTTTCGGCGTTTGGCTTTCATTCTACACGAAAGTTTTCCTTTGGCGGCTGCGCTTAAAGCACCACAAAGAGTGGATTTTCAGTTAACGGTACCACTCATGATCACCCGCGTCAGCTGTTGTGACCTTTTCGGTAGAGTTGAGAAATAAATTCAACTCACACACTGTTGAGAACCGTGAAAACGAGCGACACCTTTTGCCTTCGGAAGTCAGCGGAACCTACCCTTCGCTATGACTAATTGCCGGTCGATTCCGGTTCCCACTCACCGGAAGCCGGTTTCTTCTCACCACAAACACACACTCTCTCTTTCGCTCTATCTGACTCTTGCATCTTCCGGCCCATCGATCATAGAACCGGTTGACCCGTTCCCGTACCCGCTGCAGAAAGTGTCAGTGGTCGTGGCAAGTGAAATGGCTTTCAATGGAAAAACTGTCGATCGTCGGTCTCCGATTAGCAAGCCAAGAAACAGGTGGCGGCTTTGGGGGCTGTTGGTCCATCGAAACAGGTTCCCAACGTGGCCGCCCAACGAGGTTCGCTTTCGTTCCGCGAACGAAACCAGTTGTCCGAGCCGGTGGAAAATAGCTTAAATTGATTTCGTACCAGCTCTGTTGGGTCTGTAGAGCCCCCCTTGGGTTGGGTAGACGTATCTTGATTTTCCCGATTTGATGGGGCAGTGGTTTTGCTCCAGTTTCCAGTGCCCGCTGGTTTCGCCGGCGACTGGAGGTTCTTCGGATGATCCAAACGCACCCGGCAAGATGCGGCCAGTTATCGTTGGGCTGCGATTCACGATTGATCCCCTGCCCTGGGTCGGGTACGTTCTTGTGGTTGTTTAGTGGCGGAAAAAACTCGGTGAAAAACAAACAAAGCCGCTGCTGACAAAGCATGATGGATTTCGAGTGCATCAGCACGGTGTGGAGGCCGTGTGTGGAATTTCTGGATTTAGGTAGGCGCTGCTTTTGAGCTACTGCATTTTTTGAAGCATAAACAATTGGAAAAGTGACGTGTGTGTTGAAGTTTGACGTCTATCATTGCGTTTTTTCGTGACATAAAAGGGGATTTATTTTATTGCTAACATGCAGCAACTCTCCATAGAAATGTGAAAAATAAGCATATGCCGCTAAAAACTATCACAAGTGTGAGGATAATTTTAATAACAGCGGTCCATGATGCGCCATTTTATAGGCTAAACAAATTGTATTTGCCATCGTTTTTTTCGAACAGCAACACTTTCCGTACAAGTGAATGGATTTTATTTCCAATCCTGTGTAGAAGTTACCGCCAAAACGATCGAATGGCTCACGGCGGTTCAAATCTCCACCTGGGGGGCGGATATGATCAAGGTGCTTTCCGCTCCGTTTCCGGAAACAGTCGATTGCGGGTCATCGTTTTTGTGCATCTAAAGTGTATCCGCGCGATACACTTCCTGCAGCATGAGGACGCAAATTGAGGAAGGAGCCATTTTGGGAATGTTTTTGTTGTTGTTGTTGTGCTCAATCAAAAACCCAACACTTTTCACAGTCGTTCGTGTGGCCACAGTTTTCTAATACCATATTTTGTGAGACGTTAAATTGACCCCACGGCTGCGCTGTTGTTTCCTTCTTGGATGTCAGTCTTCTCATCCCCCCACACGATAGAGGGAGGGCACGAAACAAAGGTCAGTCGTGGTGAAGGGGAAAAGGAGGGTTTTTTAAAGGGTACAGGCTGTCCCGCAGATGGCCATCGATCTTGTGGTGGTGGTCTGCCGGCCGTCTGCTGCTAATGTGCGCGCGTTAGCGAAAGTGAAGAGCCCGCGCGATGAGACGAGAAAAACCCTTTCGAGGAAAAGGTCGAAACCCGAAAGGCCCTCATTTTTTTGGGCCCCTCGCGCGCGCACACACGTTGAGAAACCCGCGATTGGGCGATGCGTGGCCCCTTCACGGTTATGGATGGCTCCGCGAGCCCTTGGCAAGATTTATGTGGTTCAATGGAAGGTTTTTTTTTGTTTTGGGACAGCGGGGTTTGTTCCTTTCGGTTGATTTTCCCATGAACAACCCCGGCGTGCGTGTGTGCGGCGCTTGATTATCTAATGTTTTTTTCTTTCACGCATCTGAGAAGGAAAGGAAGAGGGTTTTTCGTTTCCGAAATGCGTGAGCCGCTACGATGCTGTGTGCGTTCGTATGAGGCGTTCCACATGACGAGACGTTCGCCATTTATTTGTTTCACGTCGAAGTGCACCGCCCTGGTGCCACCGTGGCTAATGTTTCGTTTGCGTTTTGCTAATGGATGATTTTTAAGGGCACTTTCAAAATTGAGAAAAAGGTTTCTAACACACAACCGGAATGCCGCCCTAGCACGTCGCGTAGGGCTTTGGACGTAATTTAAATGCGTTGTTTTTTTTTTGCTTTTTTCCTTTGGCTTTTATGTCTCAACGTGACTCTCATTTGCCATGTTTGATAAGATTACGGCAGTGTTGTGCAGTTGTGATGCATTCCACCCGGCGTGGACGATAGCGCCATTAGTAAATTATTCATGTGAAAAAAAAAACAACCTGCACACATGGAAATGGAAATCAAATATTCAATTGATTCGTTGTTCCACATGCATACGCCGCCGGCGAGTGCTCGATCGCGTAATATAAACGGTGGCGTACGGCTAGGGCCTAGATTGTGTGTATTTCCTGATTGTGCACGAAGCCCCCTGTCATTATATGCATTCAGTAGCGAACGCGATCGGAGCCAGGTGCAGCGCAAACCACCACCGATTGTAAAGCGATATTGAGCAATTTCGATAATTACACGTTTTGTGCGGCGGGAAAATCGAAAACACAGGAGAGCGGTAGAAAATCAAAAAGTAGCCACTCCACCCAACGCGCGAACCATCAATTGCGCCAAGTTACCGGCGTCACACAGCAGCGCGGGTCCGTCTTCTACCGCTCTAACAATCGCTCTAACCACATGCGATCTTGTTCCCGGAATCGAGATACTAGGTGGAAAAAAAAAACGCGCAAGCTATGGGCCAACAAATGAAAAACCTCCTCGTTATGAGTTGGAAACATACGCTTCCCGCCGTGCAGCCATAATGTAAACATAAACGATCGGGCGAAGAAGGAAACGCACACGCACACGCTAATGATAAGGCGCCATAATGATAATTGGTAAAAGGGAAAACTCCGAGACCCGTGGCTGTGCGAATGTAACAGACAGAAGGGTGCTGTTTGTGGGTGATTGAAGCGATCGATTGTAGCTTATGGGGTTTTGTTTTATTCACAACCCTATGACGTTGACGTGTCACTAAGCGTTTGAAGGGTAAAATATGCTGCCAAATGCTATCCATGGAGCTTTTCGAATTGGCTGCGTTATTGAATTTCGCGTAATGAAATTGAATGGTGAACAAGAAATGGGATGCAACGTCAGCGAAATCAACCTGAGTTTGTTTTAACACTTGCTTTTAGACATTTCTTCAGCAAGCCACTAATATTTAGAATGGAATTATTCAAATAACCTCGTGGCTAGATTTTAAACATCAATGTGACTTCCAAATGAAGTCATCCTACTGGCCTGAGTCATCCCAATCCGAGCGTGCTTTCATGTGTGGTTTGTTGTTTGCCGTTCCGCGATAAATATTTGCATTTAGTAACACGACAAAATGGCGTTGTCGTATTTGAAGCACACGTAAAATGTTTGTATATTTTACGCCCTCCCTATCGCACGAGGTTGCAACTAGCATGTCAAAAGGTTAACAGTAACCGGTGACTGCAGCCGCATATACCAAATGGCAAATGATTCGCTGCTTTGGTGTCGCGAAAATAACGATGACATAAATTTAACGTTATGAAAATGAATGTTGGTGACGCATACTTCGACGACGTTGGTGGTCGCGCAATTCGTCCGCCAAATGTCAATCGAAAATATGGCCAAAGCTCTGGATCCCTCGCGCGTACTGTCCCGAATATCCTTTGCGCATTCGAACTGGATGGAATGTCAGTGGTCGTGAACACCTGCCGTGGACATTGCATTATTCCGGCCTGCGATCGTTTATCGGCTGTGATGTAACAGGCTGCCCTGGGTAGAAGCGTGTCACCACTTCCTTGACGCGTGCGTCCTCGAAAGTGTCCTAGTGAAAGATCACGAATGGCGAATGGCTCTCTTGGAGTTTAACCTTTTCGTGGGTTGCTTTATTGGCTATTGCTTACCAGTGCTCAGTAATCTGCCCCTCCGCTCAACCCGTGACAGGTTGACAGAGTCAGTGCGCCTCTCGTGCATTCCAAATTCCGTCAATCATACACCTTCAGCGTGCCTGGGTTGTCGTGTGCCGGTTGTTGTGATCTCGCTTGTCCGTCTAGCCGCTTGCGTCAGGTTTTCAGGGCCCACGAAGGTTATTGGATTTTGAGAAAGGTGTCCGAACGGCCACTCAGCTAACCGGGGCAATACCTGTTTGGTCTGGTTGCGACGACGACATTGCGACTGGCTCTTTATAGGCTAGTTGAACGGTGATTGAACCTCCACACCGAGACCATGTTTGGAGTCTCTAAACGCAATCAATCGCATGGTACCTAGTAACCCCCGGTCCCAATGCAGACTGCTGGAAGAGAACTGCTCGTGGAGCTTACGCGGCTCGTTCCAAACTGCACGTTATAATTCGACGACAAGGGCAGAGCAGAATATGAATGCCGATCGGCTAGCCGATTTGCTCCTTTCTCGCGGTGTTCCCTCGCCGACAGTGATTAACGCAAAACTAGCTGAGTGTTGGTTTCGGGTTGCATAAGTAGCTGAGTTAATTGCGCGTCGAATTGCATGGGTAGTTCTTGGCGACGTTTGGCTTTTTCGAGCGCGCCCAGCCGTTTAGCCCCGTTTTGCTTTCGTTTGGAACCCGCACCATTGTGAGATGCTGAGTTATGTGCCGGATAGTTCATGAGGAAGCATAGGTGGTGCTTCGCGGGCGGTAACAACTTTCAAACGCTGACCTTATGGTTTGTGAGCAGGAGCTCTTACGGAACACCCAAAAGGGTAGTGTTTGCTTAATCTACCTGCCGTACAAATCATCAGCCTAATGTTCTTGTGAACTACTCGCGAATAGCGAGGTGTAGCTGGAATTTATCTGTGGTAAAATATTGCAGAATAACATCCGCCATTGCATAAACGCAGCATAAATCTTAGACTTCACCGCGTGAGAGTCGAAGGAAGTGGTCTCAAAATGACCGCCAGCAGTGACCATAAAACGGAATAATCGCTCACTTTATTCGCTCGTTTCACGTCGGAGAATACTCGGTGTTGCGTTCTTTTCCTTATTGCACTCGTCCCCTTTGGCGGACGGAAATCGGTACTAGGTGTACCGGCCATGAGGAAGTGGGCGCGATTTCCGACCATAATCCAACCGTTGGCTATTGTCTTTTTAAAGCCATAAAAGCACAAGCGATTCTCAGCTTTTACAAGCCACCATGGATCCGGAGCCCAACCCAACGTGCACGTTTTTTTTTTTGGATTGGCTATTAAAGCTGAGAGCATGCTCGAGATGACGATTCATCACACGGGCAAGATCATGATCGTTCATAGCTCTCAAAGTGATCACTTCTGAGAGATCGTCCCTTAAAATGGCATGATCCTAGAAAAGGGCAGGCTTTGGGACGGTTATCGTCTGCATAATTTGATCGATTTCCGGCTGTATTCGATCGACGACACCGGATGGGTTGATGGATGGCCCAATAGCCCGAGTCGTTCCCGAGATATGCCGCCTCGAGATGATCGCAAATTGGGAGGGAATCGCTTGATTAAACACAAAATCCAACCGCCAAAGACATCCTGCTTAACGTCACGAGATGTTTGCTCTGCATTGGGAGGGGCGATAGAAATTGCCTAGCGTTGCCATCAGTCCGGGCTGCGATTAAATTGGCTTCAAAGGTCCAAGACGTGGAGGTCAGAGAACAGGTTTGTAGGTCGTCCCATCATGGTCAATCTAAGCTAGATTAGGTCGCACGGTTCAGAACGGCCGCGATGTCTAAGAAAGGAGTAGATTAGATTTCGTTTCTTGATCACCCCGACCTGTTGACCAGCGATGCTCACAAATTTCGCAGCAAAACGCCACCAATACCACGACATAGCTATTCTGAGCGGCCACATTTCTGCGCGGATAGCGTCGGCACTATCAAACATTCTTAAGCGTAGCCCGATGGAGAGCAATTAAAAAACAATTACAGCCCGAGATCCGTTGCCATTTACGAAAGTTTTCATTAGTGGTGGAGCTTGCCATGTGGGTTGGGTAACAAAATCAAGAAGCGAGCCTTTAGGTTGATCTTGAGATTGCCTTAAAAAGCAATAACGCTCGTTTTTTGGAGCATTTTTAAAACGCTTCGTTAAGTTTAAGATGGCCCACGAGCTGAGGGGAACCAAAGGTAGGTAATGACTAAATCCTCGTAATTCACGCTTACTGGCAGGTGTAAGGCACTACCCTTAATCAGAGTCAGAGCACCTGTTTCTCCGTGGCTACCGTGACCACAAGTTGGCTTCGCAATTACTTTTCACAGCGGGCCTTGGTATGCGTTCTTGTCTCACGGGTGTACTGTACCACGACGATAGAGCGTGAGAATTTAATTTTTTCCTCCAACTTCGTTTCTTCCCAACGCCAACGAGACGCACCGATATTGCACTGGTATGTGTCTTAGCCATGTGCAGAAATGCAAGACCTCAGAAGTCTTCAGTTCTCAGGCTCTTGTAGTCGTGGACGAATCCTCGCGTGCTATGAAGGAGGTAACAAGCCAAGTTTTGCGATCCTTTTCTAGTGTTGATCTCATGCTGAAGCTCCAGAGAAAGAAAGCCATTGCGTAGCTGCGTGATCACCACGAATTCCTGATGAAGGAATGTGGCATTTTGCCGATCGATCATGCAGCGATAATTGAATCACGTACGATCATACCCAATCGATCTCCCAGAAGATCTCTCAATTGCCGACTCGCCACGAATGCCCCTGTCAAAGTGCGCTTACCAATAAGACTATGAATGTCCGGGAAAAAACCACCCAGAGAAAAAGAAGCACCTTCTGGGTCGAAAATGCACACAATGTTGCTCCTGTGCAGGAAAGTGCCCTAATCACCAGCGTTCGTTAACGGAGCGCCGGGATCATCCGTGATTCGCTGTGGATCGAATCGCTAAAGGCACGATTCGCACCGAAAAGAACCCCTCCAAAGTGAAGCCCCCCAGAACCATGGCTGGGAGTAATTACATGCCCACCGCCACCACACCAGATTGCGTGATGCGTTTTCTTTTGTTCTTCGGTGCGCCAGTGGGAACCGATTTTAAACCCGCGCGATCACCATTCGATGCATTTGCAGCTCCGTCCGTCTGGTGGTTTCGTTAATCACAGAATCGTGCCTGGGAAGGGAGGCGAAATTCCTTCACGGCTACGTTCGCGATCCAGCGGAACATCGGGCGGTTTTCTAGCAGAGACATTCGGCGCAGGGTCGGACGTCAGGTTCCCCGGTGTTGCCAAGTTGAAGCCGGAGCTGAAACACGGTGAGCGATTATGCTTCCTCTGGCCATGGTTGGGCGCCGGGAAAGGAAACCCTAGTGCTATCTTCATTTCGTGCCATGTCGTGCTCATCGACATTTGTCTTCCAAAAGGCAACAGTTGCGACCTCTGACGTGGAGCTGAGGAGATGATTCCGGCTTGGGGGCTTTGAATTGTTTCAGAAGGAATGGAACCCATCGAACCGAGAGGAAGAGAAAATGAGTCTGGAATTGAAAATATCGCTGATTGGATTGATATTGTGGTGGTAGACGGGGGTCTTCTGCGAATAAACGAACAAATCAATCGAGGGCACTCGAGCGGTGCGATGTTAAAGGTCATCTTGTGCCTTTTACCTCCTTGGGGTTAGGGGATTCTTTGGAGAGCTTCCAGGCACAATAAAGGGTAGTATTGCACAAGTATGCTGCATTCGTGCGCTTGTGTAGGTTGATTAATTTTCTATTCATGTTCATAAGTTTATTCATTTTCTTTGCTATGAAAACTTTCATACATCTGTAAATGGTGTGTGAGCTATGCGGTAAAATTGTTCCTTAAACTGGAAAAGTTTTAAAATGGGTCTGCTGAAATAAGGCCTAATAACACAACGCCCTTGCACAAGCCGGCAATTTGGCATCCCAACCAAGCGCTCTAGCGTGAAAATGTGTGATTACTATGTCAACCCTGCGATTAGTGAAGTCCCTCCGCGCCCGTGGCCACTTATAATAAAAGTCGCGGCCCAAACGAACAGCCTTAAGCAAGCTCAATTCGATCGAACACGCGTGCGTTTAGCCCTCTGCGAAGGTATCATGCCCTTTCCAGCCAACCGAGCTCCATTGCACCATAACGTACGCTAGGAGATCGATCGATATGTGTGTGGAATGTGTATTAAGTTAAACGCACCAAAAAGAAGGCCATCTCCATTTCGCGGGCACACATTTCAGGGGTCCCGCATTTTGAGGGCTCGGGCAGCTCATCTTTCCGCAACCGCCATTTTGGGGTTCTGCCATTGCAACACCTTCATCGGGTTGTGTCAGAAGAAGAAGGAGAAAAAAAAACCTCCCCACACTTGCTATGCACGATGAGACACTCTCTTTTGTGCACAACCCCGTTACGATGGCGCGTTGACAAACTCACTTTCCCATCGCATCATCATGAATATGGTAAGTTTTAGGCACCGCGAAACAGGTGCTCCATATTCAAATCATGAAACTCGCCAGCTTTTGCGGATAGAATGTGCGTTCGTTAGCCGTGTCACGTAAGCCGATGGTGGCGACGGTCTCGATTCCGCCCGCAAGAATGCGTGTTGCTAATCTTTCAATTAGTCCACTCGGTGCTGTTTCACGCCATTTTCTTCTTCATCACCACCTCCACCGTTCGCATTCCACACTGATTGACCGTAATCACCAATTGATTATGAAAATGTTCAAATCCACATTTACACGCTGTAGGTGGAGCGTGTGTGTGTGTGTGTGCTCCCTTTCCGTTGCTTCCGTTGCTCAAGCGTGCCCTACGGGTTTCCAAATTCCAAGCCTTCGCTTCCCTTAAATTCCTTGCTTTTCCACGCTTGATCGTGGGGTGGTTCGCGAACTCTCACGGTCAAATCGCACCACGGTTGCGAATGCGTGTGTGCTGGAGGAAGAAAAGGAGCTTATCCAAATCCACCCACCCACCCTTGTTTATGATTTCACCTCGACAAGGGGGGGTGTTCTGGTGAAGTGCAACACCACAACACACCCCTTTTGCGGGGTTGCAATCGCGATCACGCGCGTACCTAAAAGGTTTCTCTTTGCGTGACCCTTCCAAACTGCGTCCCGAAAAAAAAAATCGGCCTCCCAACTCGCGAAGGGTGAGATTTAGTGCGCGGAATTTAATAACCCACCCCGCGCGTCGGTTTCTGACCCCCACTGGGGGGTTGCTTCCACCAGCTTTTCGGGGTTTGCGGCTTTTCGTTATTCCGACGCGCGTAAAACTCGCGATTGCGATTTAGTTTTACTGTTTAACCCACATCTTTGTTGTTTCCCTCCTCTCCCTCAACCGGTTTGGCTTAACTTACGCATTTTTTGTTTCTTTCTTTTTTGAGCTTTTCACCCCCACCACCCCCAAGTGGCAGGGGTTGGTTCCACACTTACCCTCGGACACGTAACGCTCGGCACCTGATACGGCATGAAAGTGGCGTATCGCATCGGTCGGTGTGTTTAATTTAAGAGAGACAGAAAGAGAGAGAGAGAGAGAGAGAGAGAGAGAGAGAGCGAGATGGAAGCGAAAAAAAATGGCAAAAAAGGCGCCTACCGAAATGCTGTAATTCGCGGTTATTTAATCCACGCCTCTGCCGCCGCCGAACCGTGCCCTCATAAGCGAATTCGGCTGTTAAATGGCTGGGGTGGTTTTTTGAGTTCCGTTTTTTTTTTCGTCTGCCCGGTACGCGGGGGAGTTGCTTTCGTTTCGTGGTTTTTTTTCCCCGCAAGCTGGCGCTGAAGTTGCTTACGGGGGGGAAGAGCGCAATATGCGCATCGGCGTTGCCACAAGTCGTTTGCCAAATTTACGTTGATTTGTAACGGCGTGGCCACACCACGAGGGAAGGAGAGAGAGAGAGGACGGTGATGGGAAGAGGTGAAAATGCAAACCCCTTCTTGGGAAGCCACCCACTCCACCCCTGGGATCCGCAAAAGGGTGCGCTTGCGATGTTTGGATGCAATGATGAATCATTTTACCGTGGGCGAGTTCGGGTGAATAAACAAAACAAAAAGGTTTCATTTCCACACGCTTCCCGTACAGGTGATGGTAAATAAAGTGCTATAAATGAGTGCTGAACATTTTAATTTGTTTCGGCTTTAAATTGGAAACAGAAAATCAGCGACAGCTTTTACTACAGCTGTACAATCGTGTGTACAGTAAAAAGAACCAAATCCGTGTAGAGGCAGATAATACAAAGGTGGTTCTGAAAAAAGAAAAACATCATCGATAATGTTCCTAATGCCAGGCGGTGTCGTCATGGCTGTGAAATGGATTTCATTCTCGTGGATGATAGCGATCCATCACTGCGAGTCCTCCTCGACATGCTTCGAGAACCGGACATATGAACAAAATGGATGAACGACTCGTCATTATGGCGTATGTTTCACAGCCAATGGAAAAAAAAACTATGGACGTTATGTTTTTCTTAATGACACGTGATTAATGCACATATCGCGTGTTCGTTGTAAAATGATATGTGCGCGCTTTTACTGTATTCTGTTTTTATCACGTTGGATTAACAGAAGATACGCTTGAACGCTAGCCGACGCTGTCTCTGTTCGCCTGATAAACTTCTTACCCAGTTAGTACTAGCGTTTGTGAGCAAATATTTCACTTTGTTTTTTCATAAGCAAATGTTTGAAGTGTTCCTCTCTTTATAACCAAGCGAACTTTCATGCTTTCACGTAGCAAAAACAAACACGATTCCGTTTTTCCGTGTGACCAAAATTTCGAAGAAATTCAATTAAGTTATCTCACTCTCGTTCTTCCTGCAGCCCTTTTCTCACTCGTAAAACAATGCTTTCGACATGCTGTCGTGCACGATTCTACCCCAAAATGGCTCCACGTACTGGCACAAAAATGCAGCCGCACGTTGTTCTGCAATTGCACGTTGTTTGATTGTTTTTTTTTTTTGTTTTCGAACCCCGGCGTGCGCCACAAAGAACACTCGTTTCGTCTCGTTTTGGAGGAGCAAAAATAGCAAAAAATAAATGCCCATATGCTGGAAGGCTTGCGCGTTGAACCGGAAACAGACCGAGGGCGGTGAGAGTTTCCGTTTTGTTTGGTTTTTTTTTTATATCTCCCCTGCTCCAGTAAAGTCCCCCGAGTGTTCCAAAGGAGAAGGGGCTGGATTGGTGTTCCTTCACATGGGCTGTTTGGCGCACCTAATGACACTGATGAGCCGGCAGCTAGAAGAGCACACTCGTGGGTTTCCTTTTTCATGACCCAAATGCACCCGGGCGGCTGGACGACAAGGTTGACGGAAATTGAAACCCATCATTCGATCAGTTGGTGTTTTTTTTTACCTCGCAAACGTGTGTGTGCATCCCGAGGGTGAGAAGCGAATACGCCACCGTAATAATAGCGAGACAGACGGCTCGTCGTTCTGGGGTGTGCTGTTGCAATTGCAATTGCATCGCCTGCGAGGCGGTTCTCAGTTGTGTGCAGTTTTTGCTGCCTTGTGCCGCTTATCGGTAAGCACAATGTTGCGTGTGCGCGATTCGGTTTCAAGTGGCAACAGTTTACAGCCTTAAGGGCTAATGGAAGACTAACATAGTTTGCAAAGTGGAACCCGAGTTGAGTCATGTGTTTTTCAGCAAACAAATACTTACTGCGTTTGTGAAACGAGTAAATCAAAAATGAACAAGATAAGGCACAAATGAAGGATAGAATAATTACAAGGAATCTGTGTTTTGTTTAAAAAAAAATGCCCCCAATACAGTGTGCATAATTCATGCAATGCTCCGGCAGAAGAACAATTCCCGTTGCTTTGTTATCGGGGGCTAGAAAGATACGGACGATACCTGTTACAATCTGTTCGCCTGAAAACGGATCCCCTCCAGACGCCTACGCAAATCCAAAAACCGGTAATAACGCAAAATACAAACACAAAAAAATATATAAAGGCCCACATGATCATGCGGGCTTACCATGGGAAGTGTCAACAAAATAAACATTGCGCAAACACAAAACTGAGAGGTCCTCACGAACGGCCCCGTGCGCAAATCTTCCGTGTGGCATTTTTGCCTCTTTTTGCTCATCAAGCTAGACCGTGGCAGCTCTCCGGCGGTTCCAATGGCCAACCGCCCCCAGCCGATCGATGCCCCTTGGTGGTTTTTGGCGACTTTTCGCGCCCCCGAGGATCTTTGGGTGTAAACGATTCGTCATCACGCACCGATAAAGCGTCATTTGTTTGGTTGGCGACGAGCGAACGACACCTTTGGGTCTTGCTGAAGCCACGTTTCAGCTCCTTTGCAGTCATCGGATTGACACGACTTACGATGACGCCCACCCATCGAACAGAAATTACTCACTCAGCTGTGTGTGTGTGTTTGTTTTCCCCCCACTCTTACAGATGTCGACGTGAGGGGTGTTCCGCGGTTTGACCGAAACACCAAACCATCCGGCATCGGGAGCGGCGATCAGCAACAACAGCGGCCTCAGTATCAACATCGCTTTCCGCAGCAGCAGCGATCGTTCGATCTACAGCACACGGTCTCTGCATCCGATCAGCAGCAGCAACACCGGCAGCAACAGCAGCAGCAGGTAGAAGAGGAACAGCAGCACGACAACTCGCTAGTCTCGCGCCGCAACTCCACCGGAAGCAGCGTGGCGTTGAACGGAATGAACAGCCACACGGCGGCGATCAACCTGCAGCATCCGGGCACGACGGGACAGACGGCAGTGGTGGGGCACCATCGCGGTTTCTCGTCAACGGTTGTGGCCGCCGCCAACTCGGCCGCCGCTTCCGCTTCCGCCACCGACTGTTCATGGTTTTTGCCGCACCCGATGCCCCCACCTCCGACGGCACCGGCCCGCCAGCACAAGCGGCCTGCACCACAACCCGGTGGTGTTGGAGGCGGGGGTGGGGGTGGTGGTGGGGTCGGGGCCGGTCTCGGTGGACCCGGTAATCACATGCAGCCGCCACAGTTTATCAGCCCACCGCCAGCACCGCAACAACAACAACAGCAGCAGCAGCAGCAACAACAGCAACAACAACAACAACAGCATAGTCAGCAGTCAGCAGCGATCGTGCCGCCACCGCAATTACCTCCGCACAGCGTTAACCCGGGTCACGGTTCCATCCACCATCCGGTGCAGCAACACGGTGCGTCTCAGTCAGCACAGCAGCCACCGATACCGCCACATCCGGTGGTGCATCACATACCAAAATCTCCCAACCAGCATCATCCGCCACAGCCATCAGCACCGTCCGGGATTCAGCCCTCTTCCGGTGGTCAACCGCTTAATGCAGCCGTAGGCACCAGTCATCACCCGGCAGGATCATCCTCGATCACTGGCAATGGTGCGACCGTCGGACAACCGGTTGCGGTGGCCGGTTCTAATGCCACCGGGTTGATGTCGGCTTCGATGAGCAGTGCTCAGTTGCAGGGACACCTGCTGGCCACGACGGCACACTCCATCCAGCAGCAACAGCAGCAGCAGGGACTGGCAGCAGGAGCACCTCAGGTGCATCACATGTCCAACTCGCTGCACGGTCCCATCGGTTTGCCACCGATGGTGGTGTCTCCGGCGGCCAGTTCCGGGCACGATGGTGGCGTAGGAGGTAGCAATGGGATTGGCGGTGGTCCTGGTAGTGCTGCACCCGGTTGGAACTGCGTTCCGGTGGGGTTGTCCTCACCGACCACCTCAGCAGCTGCGGCCGCCCATCGGAGAGCGGAAGTGAACGCGAAACTCAACGCCATGCCGTAAGTAGCCGCTAACGGAAGATCACCGAAAACGCGTTGGAGAACGGGTTAAAACTAATGGGCTTTTTTGTTTTCCTGCAGCTGGTTCCACGGGCGAATAAAGCGCGAAGAGGCGGAATCGTTGCTGAAACCGCGAGAGGACGGTCTGTTTCTGGTGCGCGAATCGACCAATTTCCCGGGCGATTACACGCTGTGTGTGTGCTTCAACGAAAAAGTCGAGCACTACCGCATCAAATACGTCGACAACAAGCTCACGATCGATGACGACGAGTACTTTGATCATCTCGGTCAGCTGGTGGAGGTAAGAATGCACTCTGCCCCCGGGCGGTAGAAACAACGATTACACTCAAAATATCCTTTTCTATCTTTTCCACCCAAAAAACCCTAGCACTACACGCTCGATTCCGACGGACTGTGCACGAAGCTCATAAACGCCCTGCCGAAGGAGGAGTTCTGCGTGAAGGACTTCCAGGACAACGGCTGGGAGATCAAGATGGAGGATCTGCAGCTGAAGGAGAACATCGGCAAAGGCGAGTTCGGGGACGTGATGCTCGGCATACTGAAGGGCGAAAAGGTGGCGGTGAAGGTGCTCAAGGATGCAGGCCGAGCGTCAAACAAGTTCCTCGCCGAGGCTGGTGTGATGACGTAGGTTTTAGATTCGCGAACTACGTGAAAATAGTGCGCAACATGCTTACTGATGTCGAATGTTTTATTCATCCTGCATTAGGACGCTGGAGCACGAAAATCTCGTCAAGTTCATCGGGCTAGTGTTTCACGACAAGTACATCTACCTGGTGACGGAGTACATGAGTAAGGGCTCGCTTGTCGATTATCTGCGATCGCGCGGACGACAGCACATCACCCGGAAGGATCAGATCAACTTTGCCTAGTGAGTGTCCTTGCTGGAACAGCCGGAAGGGCATGTCGGTTATTAATGGTTTGACTGTGTTTTCGATCAATAGCGACACCTGCTGCGGCATGGAGTACCTTGAGACCAAAAAAGTGATCCATCGTGATCTGGCCGCCCGGAACGTGCTCATCTCGGAGGACTGCGTGGCGAAGGTGTCCGATTTTGGGCTGGCACGGGACGAGCGTTACACCGGCGACAGTAGTAAGCTGCCGATCAAGTGGACGGCCCCGGAAGCGCTGAAGGAAGGCGTAAGTTTTGTTTGTCTAAACGGGTGGACTTTCCAGCGAGCGGTTAAATAACACGTTCACTTTAATTCGCTGTAGAAATTCTCCAACAAAACGGACATGTGGAGCTTTGGTATTCTGCTGTGGGAGATCTACTCTTTTGGGCGCGTACCCTACCCGCGAATCGTAAGCATCTTTCGTACTCTATTGTTTGTTGGTTTGCTCGGACTAACTCCTGACTGTTTCTTGTGTTTTTTTTCCTTCCTTGTTATGTGTGTGTGCGCAGCCCCTAGCCGATGTAGTGAAGCACGTGGGCAGCGGATACAAAATGGAGGCACCCGAGGGTTGCCCACCGGAAATCTACGAAATGATGCGCCAGGCGTGGGATCTGGTACCGGATAAGCGGCCAACGTTTGCAGAGCTGAAACGACGGCTGTACAACTGTAAACGGGAAACGGCCAATACATACGTGACGTAAAATACGCGTAACATGGGGAAACTCTCGGAGCAGGCGAGATCGACGCAGGAAAGAGAAATTAATCGCGACAAACCAGCATCCTAAACCCTCTGTCGAGCCTCCCATATGCGGACAAAACATCCGGTATAATCGAAGGGACGGGACACGTGGACGGATTTCTACTGTACGGACGAAACGATCCATTGGAGAACCAAAAATTTCCTCATTTTCCGTACGAAAAACAAGAAGAAAATGACAACGGCAAATACGATGCGCTTTATCATTTGTAGATTTTTAAAGCTTCATCCCGCCCGTCTTAATTTTTTGTCCGGTGTATGTTGCATCTAGTGGCATTGGAACACCCTTATCAGAGGGTAATTGAGCGAGATTGCAATGCGTTTCTAACGTTTTGAACCCGCAAACGACATAACGCCTGAATGTGAAAGCAATCACATGCTTTATATCAAGTAAATCGTATCGGCTGCATGGATACTCACGATTTGTGATGTTAATTTTTTATTTCCCATCGGCAGTACGATATGAAAATGGTTCGAATGCAAAGGGCGGACAGAGACAACATATAACCGTTAATGTATGGTGTCAAAAAATATCCAAATGGGCAAGCATAGAACGAACGGCAAACAATAATTATCGATATGATATTCATATTTGTAATTTATTTTCATCAATATTTGTATATGGCAGCAAGTATTATTCCTGCAAATGTGTGTAACGATGACTATTTAGTTCGGCCCGGTGAAAATGCACTAATTGTGCCCTGTGCGATATCATCGAGGCGTTGTGTGCAAAAGAAAGTCGAAGACAGTACAGTTATCAAAATTATTCCGATCGCGCAAATCCCCCAACATCTGTTGTAACAAAAAGAAACAGTGTACGATGCGGTGTTGATGTGTTAGTTTTAGTCAGGAATGCCGCGAGATTCATGATGATAAGAATAACTTAATTTTAAAACAAACAAATCATGATAATAATAATAATTCATTATTATTAAAACGATGTAAAATGAATCAAACAGAAAGATGGTGCGGGAAAAAAAGAACAGGACATAGGAAAACAAAGGTAATGCTTTACTCCTCATAAATTCCTAACGTAATGCTGATAGTATTTAAACCAGAGAAGGGTATCCCGAAAGCAAAATCAATCCACTAAACTAGGAAAACAATCGGTTCGTGTAAAAATCCATGGTTGGTTAAATTATTAATCGTTTTGTTTTATATTTTTATGCTATTACGTTACAAATTTATTCCATTACGTATGACTGAGAATCGCGAAAGGCGAAAACGGCAAAAGGGATTACGTTTGTATAAGTCAGTGTTTTGTTTTTAAAGAGTGAAACGTGGCTTGTTTTGGTTACTTATGTACCGGTACGCGTAGTCTAGTTTTAAAGTGAGTGGTGTGTACTTTAATTCATCGCAATGCCCGTTCAGAATGGGAGAAAGATAGCTCCTTTACTGGGCGTTCGTACATCGTTCAAATCATTTGGTTAACTATTTTATTAATCCAATCTGCGCTTACAATTCAAGCTACCAATAATACTAGGTTAGACAAATGCTCAAAGTAGCGCGCAAAACGGACGTCGTCGCCGTGGTACGGGAATGTTTTTAGTCACCAGCCAGGACGCTAGCGATAGAAGCGAAGAAGACCTGCTAATAACGGTCTCATGCAGCATTTTATTTATAATTGTAAAGGGCTCTATAGCTGATAGTGAATCGGCACGTTCTCTGTTCCTTTAATATGAATCTTTCCCTCCCAAGCACGTGTTGATGGTGTGTGCGTATAGTTGCCGGTATTTTTTTAATCATTGTATATAGGTTCGATAAGTTTGGAAAAAAACATATATATATTAATGACATCAAATGTGTAGCAGAGAATCAGGGCATTCACACCTGTATCGCGGGATGTGATGTACCAACGTGAGAAGATAATCCAAGAAGAAAATGATGAACATTAAAGCTAGTGATTGTTCGCCAAGAACAAGCTCTGCTGGAGCAGAAAGATATACCCGTTCGGCGATGGTGGCATGAGTCTTAAGAAACGAAAAAATATCCTCCTAATAGCCTTGTTACCATTCCATGTGAACACGAAGGGTCGTTGTGAGAACACGTGCAGCGACGATAGCGCATCAGAGCTAAACAAACACATGCAGCAGCATTGGGTGAAAAAAAAATGAAACAATTACTTGCATCACCTTACTACTTTGGACGCTTCAAAATGCGACAAAAATATTCAAAATTCCTACTTAAACTCCCGACTACGCTCTATAGCACTCCGAGTTTTGCTGATAGTCAAGTTAGCTGAAGAAATCAACCTGCTCGTGAAAGAGAAAACGCCAAAATATCACTAATCCGTACTTGAGAAAGCCTATGTCATGGGTACGAAGGAGCTTGATTTCAGGATAGAATTTTATCCATTGAATAGAGTAACCAGTATGATATAATTACGAACTAGTGAAGCGAAACCCAACAATTCACAGTAATAGCCATGAACTCAAGTCCATAGCGCCATGTGCATACATTGCGGTAGAAGAGTCATACACGAAATAGTACACGAAACGAATATCAAATGAGAATCATCAAATAAGTCGTAGCATAACGAATCAACCACACAACATAGTGTCGAATACAAACTCTTATACAACCGATAGTTCAAATTTCAACATAAACATGCAATGTGTAGAACGCATCCTGATATAATGTTTGAAGGAAGAATGAAAATCATTGAAATACAGCATGCGCCATTTAGCAGCAGGTCAACGAATTACAAGCAAAATGCAGCGGAAAGCAACGCGCAACATTCATTATCAGGCACAACAACGCAAACAAACGAGCTAATGATTTAATTATGCTCCTCCCGTCACTATTTTTAGCTCCACTTTCATTAGCTCAGTAGGCGACTGAATGCAGGAAATATGCAACCATAATTACCTTATTACAGAGGAAAGATGCGAACGAATGCTCCCGGAGAGAGGTTTATGGCTCGGAAAACGATGAAAATCATAATAAAGCGCAAGATTGAGTGGATGATATTAGTGTGTTCATGATAGTATAGCGACGGGGTGTGAACTAGTGAAGAGCGACACAATCAATGGTTGAAATGCAGCAGCGCTGTTTTGAAGCGAAGCCAACACATCTTAATCAGTGCCGAATATGGTACACGGATGAAAGGAACAAGTGGATTAATGTTAGCAAGGAGCGGCATGAAGAGCGAACTATAAAATTACATTCTATGCAATGGGAAGAATTGGGAAAAGGCAAGATAACACGAAGATGCAGAAATAAAACCAACAATACACTGGAATTTATTCAAGTAAATATAATAAAACAGTAAAAATCCTTATTATTGAAAAGTGTCCGTTAGCCTACGTGTGTGTGTGTGTGCTTCATGCAAGGAATGAATGAGAGTATGTATGATACATTTATTATAATGCATTTATTCTAGACACTTCACAATGCAAGTGCTTTTACATGTTGGAAAACCTTAGGGAGTACTTTGCACATTAGGGAGTACTTTTCAACTATAACGGCCTGGTTAAGGATGTAACCAGGCTGTTATCGATAAGTATTTATATTATGTTGTTGAAAAGTACTCTTTCTGAAAATTACATTCCTGTACGATCGGTAACCACGGCATAACAATTTTAATTCGGGATGATTTTAGCATTTTTCGATTATTTTTAATTTAGTTTGAAGCTTCAATTTTAGCTGTAGTAATTTTGATCATTTTCCATTAATAACTTAATCGCATCTCCAAATTTACTTGATGAGTAAAAGATTATTTTAAACAAACCAAAAAAATTGTATTCTTGCTTACAGCTCGTAATATTTATTGCATGCTGCAATCAAGATGCATGCAAGGCTTGCCGCTGTAAGATATTTTTTTATTTACTTTCGAGGCTATCAATAATATCTATCAATAGGCTATCAATGAAATAAGTATTTGTGGGTTATTTTTTTGTTTTGTTTTTATAGTTTATTGTTTTAGTGGTCAATTATTTTATGGAAAAATGAAAAACACATTTAAAATTTGTTAAATATTTGAAGTTTTTTGAAGAATTTGACAGCATATTTGTCAGAAGGGACAAGTGACAGTAAACGAAACACACCTCGTGCACGGAACGCGAAGCGAGTGAGTTTGTCGTAAATAACCGGCAAGTTAGGAGTACGTCTTCTGTAATTGATATTATAGATCCGTAAATCTATACAACTGGCAAAATGATTCGCAATGCTCGCTTTCTACGTTGGGCCATCGGCAAGCGGTTCACCACCGTTAATCCCTCTCCGGTCAGTGCATCGTCTCAATGGAACGCCGGCAATGTTACCCAACCGGGCAACGGTATTGCAACATGTGCGCTTAAGTCGTTATCGGTAATGCAGGGCGCCGGTGTTCAACAGAACGGCGTCTTCTCCGTCTCGAGTCGACAGATTCACACCAAAGGTAAGATTAGGGTTCAAACTACAGCTTCCGCTTAAGCGAATTAAGGCTGAAGTGTTGTGGAACGCCGTCTTATGTAATCAATAGTCCAAAACTAGCTGATGCAACTATGGTTTTAGGCGAGCGGGAATTGGTGGAGTTCTTGGCAGAAGAAATCGTAGCTGAGAAGAAGGCTAGCCCAAGTCCCAGCCTACCGTCGTCGTTGAGTGGATTCTCAATCTCGTGCAACAAAGCCGATGTGGAGCTGACGAAGTCGTCCGAACGTGAAAAGTAAGTGCCATGCGGCTTATTAGCTAACCGATAGAGGATGACCGTTTGATTTATGCTGCCCTTTTTTACTTCCACATTAGAGTCACAATCTCGTTCAACGTAAACCACACGGTAGATATGGACGGAGAAGAGGCGGAATCAACCGAGAACAAACCGGAATTTTCCGCTATGAAAAGCCGTCCTCAGTTTGAGGTCGACATCGTGCGAGGAGGAACTACTCTTTCGTTTACCTGCTCTTATCTTCCTGGCGAGGCTCAAGAGGGTGAATACAGTAAGTATTCGACTAATTTAAAGTTCAAGAAGGTTGTAAGACGAAACTTCAACACAATTATCAACTTTTTCTCTTAAAGATGATGTTTTCGGTATTGACGAAGTGACCATTTACCAAGGCGAATGGAACGATAAAGTGTATGCGGTAGCAGGCGATGTGCTCGATGGGGTCAGTATATTTATTTAAAATTATTTCAATTATGGTTTTGGTAACGTAATTAACTAACAATGTTCGCTTCCTTCAGTATTTGTATGATCTGTTGATGAACTTCCTCGAGGAGAAGGGCGTGAGCAATGAGTTTGCAGAGAAAATGTCAGAATTTGCCAGTGCCTACGAACACGCCAAATATGTTGAGTTGCTCGAAGCCATCTCGAAGTTCACGGTTGAGAAGAAATAGTTTCACCTGCGACCAACCATCGCTGTATCATCTTGTTTGTCATATTGATAAGTTGCACTATTCCTATGATTCCGTATTTTGTCGGAATTTTTTTTTCCTTTCTTTGAGCCCCTTCCATATAATGACCTTTCACTGCATTTGTTAAAGTAAAGAGGAAAACAACTCAGTGTCATAGTTATATAGTATTTCATCGTAAAATAAAAATGTAAAAAATGTCCGTCTGTTTTGAAGTTAACAAAAAAATCACATCACACAATATCAACCGTGAGTAAGAATTGATTTAAGTTTATTTCCAACAAAACACACCGCTTATAGTTAACCGTCATTATTATACTAAAGGCGAGAGAACACGTAGAGGGCTAGGATATCCTTCCCACCATACTAATCAAACCAAAGGAATGATGGTGACCACACTAAACTATAAGCACCATCTTCGGTGGCGTTAATGGTAAAATCGAACGACTAACATTGAACTTTTTCTTGCTTATTGGACTAGCAGTCTACACGATGCGAATAATAAGCTTTGGCAGTGATAGCGTAACGTTTTCAGCTCCCCTTTGGTGGAGGTTTCTTTTCTTCCTCACTTGTTCCGAGGTGATCATTTTCGATTTCCTTAAACTCGATATGGTGTTGCTTCATGGCATCCTGTAGAAGTTAAAAAAAAGTGTCATCAGAATGTGCGCCCGGTAACATTTCGTGAGCCTCCGTTTATCGACGTATAGCCGATCTCTTCCAACTGATAGCAAATATCACACCTTTACGCACTGTTGATAAACTTTGAACAGCGGAGCACACAGCGAATCGTCCATATCGCCCTTCAGGAATCGATCCGAGAACCAGTTGTTGAAACAAGCGTCGTAGTCCTTTTTTAGCTGTGTACAATTTTCGCCAATACTGTTCATCTTCCTCCTGTTTTGGGCCGTGTGTTTCGCAACTCTGAATAAGTGTTGCTAGTGCAACCGCTTCGAAGAGTTATCGGCCTCTGTCCCTATGCCTGATACCGTGCAAAGTACTTACCTCATGGGTTGAGTGGGGTTGTAAGCCTATGAAGAAAGGGCTCACATGTGTTGTATTGCTATCTCGTTCTCCCACTAGGGTATGATATGGTGCGCGCTGTTTCGTGCTTAGCAAAATGTCAACCCAGCTACGCAGTTTATACGTAAGGATTGGGCGGTTCAATCTATAAACTGATCATCCTTAGATCTTGTTGTTGATATTATTTCTGTTTGTCTGGAATAACTAGTGTGAGCAAGTAACTTCGGTGACGTTGAAACTTTTGCGCATAGTTCTCTTTCGATACTAAAGATAATGAGCACGGTTGCTTTTGGCGTGACTAGGTTGATACCATCGTAGTGTGTCTTCCACACTTCCTATATATCACGTGGTGCCTTGCTACGGAACGCGAGTAGTTGTTGTAATCTGTTGTTTGGCTGTCAGAAATGAAATTTGCATGAAAACATAAAAATATAGTTTAGTTTTCTACACAAAAATGCTTTAAAATTCACTTTCCCAACCCCATGCAACAACACAAAACAAAATCGCGCGAACGCTGGCGAAGCATTCTCACATCTCACTCATTTCTCACTCCCTGTTTTTAAATTTCTTCTCGCTGCTCACAGCATTTTTATTCTCACTCGTCGGAGTTATCTCGGGAGGCGTAACGGAACCAACCATACAACTATGACTCCGTGTGGCAACAATACAATGAGCACTGCTGGATGTATCCGGTAAGTTTAACTTAAGTTTTATTTTCTATTTAAGACTGTTTCGCGTTGACCGTCATTGTGATATATAGAGTGTAGAGAAGTGTAGCTGTTAAATTAAAAATGCGTGGTGCGCTCAAACGGCATGATGGAAGTGAAATATTAGTGAAAAAGCAGTGAAAACAATATAGTTCGGTGAATATGTACAGTGAAATCCATTCGACAGTTCTAGCAGTTCCAACTAGCTTCCGTTTGGCGTGTTGCAGGATAAGAAAAAAACAAAGGTTAGTTTCATTTTGCTCATTTTCATTTCTCAACTGGCTCTATCGACCCAAACCTACTGTGCTAGACACTTTTAGGGTACTTTTTTACATTTTACTAAACAACAAACCGCAACAGCACGCTCGATGGGATAGAAAACCGCCTCTCGGCGGTCCGTTCAATCAATCCACGCAAAATTACGATCACTGTTGCGATCGCCACCACCAAGCTGGTAGCTCTGTTCGCTTCCAATAACGGCCATTTGGTGGACTTCCTTCGTCGGTGCTCTACCGCTGGTCATCTTCACCGACACGGTTGCATCCCGCTCGTATCCAGCGTTTTCCGCCCCATTCGCTGGTGTACCACGGCTCAAGAAACCCTTCACACGACGCCGTGACCCACTCGCTTTCCCCGTGGCCGATTGCTCACGATTGCCAAACTTATCCATCGCTTGTCGCCACTGGTGCAACTTTTGACTGGCAGCTTCAATCTCATCCACGCACCGCTCATGGCCAGGATTTCGACCGATCGGTGGCGCATCGATCACATCATCCAGATCCAGCTGAATCGGGGCTAGCGCCGAAAGAGCCCGCGAGATGCCAATCTGCGTGTGGCGGATCCGGTGCTCCATCAAATCCGCCCCCAGCAGCTCCTCGTTCGGGTCCATCCGGATCGGGACGACCTTGTTGATGAGCCACAGCAGCAGGAAGGTCGAACAAACGCCCCAACAAGCGAGACAAAGCGCGGACAGGGACTGCACGCCAACCATGTACCAGCCTCCGCCTTTAAACAACCCCGACCGTCCACCCGTCGTGTCCATCCGCAGGGGGTTGTCCGCAAAAAAGCCCACCGCCAGTACGCCTGCGAATCGAGCAATGGTTGGGCGAACAAAAAGCACGATGTTTTTAGGAATTCACACAATACTCACCCCAAATGCCTGCGATTCCGTGGACGGAACTCGCCCCAACCGGATCATCCACACCCATCCGGTCGAATAGGGGCATTCCGAAGCAGCAGAGCGCTGAACCGATCGCACCGATCAGGATTGCTTCCCACGCGTGGTAGAGATAACAACCGGCTGTAACCGACACCAGGGAGGCCAGGATGCCGTTGATCAGATCCACCACGTCCATGCGGCCGTCATTGTTGACCATCGAGTAGCTTTGGGAACGAAACACGGTTCATTCCGCGGATGCCTTTTGGACGCACACCTTAACTCCTGCACACTTACATGATGCTGAAGCTACCACCACCGAACGAACCCATCATCGTCATAACGGCGGCACGAGCTGCGTACGCCCATTTGGCCCCACTAACGCCGTACGTGCTGCCGGAATTAAACGCCAACCAGCCCCACCAAAGGACGAACAGGCCCATGCAAGCGTTAACCGGGTTACCGAGTGGCAGCGGATCCGTGCCCTTTGCATAACGACCTAACCGTGGCCCAAGGATAGCGGCTGATGCGAATGCAGATGCGCCACCGATCAGATGAACTGGTCCACTACCAGCGATGTCCACAACGCCTAGGTTCTTAAGGAAACCGTGCTCACCCCACACCCAACCGGCCGGTATGCAGTACACGATCGTGTTGAAGAAGGAAAAAATGCAGTATGCCTTAAAGTTGCACCTGGCGCGCGAGAGAGAAAGAGAGAAAAAGGAGGCAAATTGCGGTGGCAATAGGAGGTTAAGGGATGGGCCAAATACTAACAACTGGCTCAAGTTTTAGTCACGTTTTGGTTCGGGGCTAAAGTTTTAACTTATCAATATATTACGCATATTATTATATATCTTTACCACTTTACATATATCCTCAACATATCATATATGACATACCGTATAAATTTCAAACATTTCGTATATATATAAAACCATATCATATGTATCTAAAACTTATCATATCACTAGCATATCATCTTGTCTTTGTTTGTTTGTTGTGTTTCATAACCTACATGTAATGAAGATCAACTCATGCAGTATTATATCCTCTACAAATAAGGAGTTTTAAGTCCGATTTACTCCATTTTTTTAGCTGCTTCGAACAGCATAAAAGACCTGTTATAAATGTCATTTTTTAAAACGTTTTCGTCGCTGAGCTTAGATCCAGGGACTAGATTAAAATTGCAATGGTCATCTCTCGTATAGTTCCAGAAGTAGGCGCCCATATACGCCTAAACGGCCTACTTCTCCTACGGTCGTATCCTTCGTGGGAAATGTTTTCGATTTCAATTAGCCGTACCTCATGCGGCTGCTTGTTTCGTGCGAGAAGCTTCGTTATTAACGCCACCACGAATGCCTTACGGATTTGCCGTTTTCACCACGAATTAAAGCACACCCAAGTCCTGCCATGTGGTGCAATAAGTTAGCTGGCAGGCTGGCCGCAATTTAGTGACCCCATACAAGGATAACGAGAGCCCCGTGTTTTGGAGCACACACATACACACACACAACCCGTAAATCCGTGGTTGTTTTCCGCCGTGGTGGGTCATTTAAAATTGATACCCTGCTCGGGGTGAGATAGTTGCATGATTTACCGCGGTCCCCACGCGATTAGGTTAGACCTTTGACCGTGAATTTTGTTGTCCTGATTGTGTTTCCCCGGCGCCAGGAACCGGCCGTGGGCAGGAATCGGTGTGCTCTAGTTTAACGAATTCAAATTACACAAGACGTCGGTCCTATTTTCGTTAATGGAGATGTCCTTTATTTTGTAATTTATGTATGAGCAAATCGCACAGAAAGGCGGCGTCTTCTCGACCTGATAAGGACGCGTTGGAAAGGACGTAAAGGACATGTAAAAAAAAGCGCTCTTGTCTTACCTTTCCGCCATAGCACCACTAACGATCGTCGTCGCGGTCGTCGAGAAGGACAGCTGGAACAGAAACGCGGCAAAGATCGGTCCAAACAGCGGATCACTAACACCGGGATCGATCAGAAAGTCCCCGAGCGCAACGAACGGGTTGTTGAGTTCGCCCCGCCCGAATGCCATCGCGTACCCAAACAGCCAGTACGTGAACCCGCCCAGCACAATATCGATGATGTTCTTCATCATAATGTTGACCTCGTTCTTGACGGACACACAGCCGGACTCGAGCATCCCGAAGCCGGTCTGCATCGTGAAGATGATGAACGACGACGTCAGCACCCAGTTCGTGTCCTCGACGTTTAGATCGTACAGACCCGGGATGACGTAGCTGTTGTTGCGTGCGAGCGACTGAAACGCACCCGGGTTGGGTGTTGGTGTGGCCATTTCCGCTGTGTTTGTGGCGTTGGCCATAGTGGCGCTCGCACGCGCGCCTGTTTTTAAAATTTTCCGTTTTCCGTCACACTGCAAAAAGGGTTTTTAACGCATCACTACATCACGTACACTTTACGTACGCTATCGTCCTCTCACGAAAAAGGACCGCGTTTGAAGAGCCTTTTTTTTTCGCTGCCTATGCTCCTGGGCGTGTAAATCCGAACACCGCTCGCTGGTTACTGATTCCGGTGGTGGTGGCTCGGTAGCTGCTTAGCTAGCCCGTGCGGTGTCGCAAAATTCGAAAACAATTTCCTTCCCGATCCGTCGGACGTTTTTTTACGGTTTAGGTGTATTTTTCCTTGCTTTCTCGCAGTGGAGAATTCATTAAAAAATTAGATGTCATTAAGCCATTAGACCCGTGGTCATGCAAAGCATTCCGAAGCCCGTCCAGCGGGTTTGCGTGCCGTGCCATGCAAACAAACGTCGACGTGCTGGGATGACAGTACCGGGGCCTCCAAAAGAGGGCCCCTTCAACGAGGTGCTGAAACCGGGAAGGGTCGCGCCCAATCACACCATTCACGTGTCGCATTGCGGGAGGTGGCCGACGAGCGCCAATGAATCGCGAACGTGTAGCGTGTAGGCTCACGCTGCCACCCGTTTGTCTATCGCCGGTTGTCGATCAAAACACCCGGAGATCAAAGCACCGTGACCGAGACCCTTGCGGTTGTGTCCTCGGATACACGTCCCCCGTCGGATGGCTTCATTCGTGACCGGGAAGGTTGCTGTTGAATGGGAATGGAAATTGTGTTGGTTGTTAGTGCGTGTTGTTGCTTTTTCGCCGCATCTCTCAATCAACCCCAAATTGGGGGTCTCCAACTTCGACGGGCATATCTGCTTCGTGGCGTTACAGCATCCTGTACGGGTGGATGGATGCGTTCGTACGCTTTGCGTTAGGAATTTGACATAATTTCGTTCCGGTCCGTGATTGATTTGAGTGTTTCTTGGTTTGGGGAATTGGGTGAAAATTTTGCACGCGACACACTTCCGGTGCGAAATTAAAGTTGAAACCGGAGTGGATGTACATGTGCGTGGTTTAATAAGCCATTCGACAAGGTAACCGTTAGCCGTGTGGGTTCAGATTAAGATACTCCATTGGAAACATAATTGCGGAAGATTTGAGAACTACCTGTTGATAATCACTCGTTTTTTCTATCATGATTTAAATAGTTTCGAATGTAACTCTGTTCATTCGATGGGGCGAAATTATGTTAATGTATAAAACAAATCATATTAGGTTCAATGAATCGTTTGTTTCGCGTTGAATAAATAAAGCTTTATTTTAACAACTGTTGATCAGTAGGAAATGGAAGGATATGCCAATGGATACCACCGGTTTATTTATTTGAATATAAAAAGATATTCACTTGTGTATACAAAACATTTCAAAGAAACTAGTGAACATTTTACAGTAATAGAACTGATATCTACGGTAAATTAAAGAGTAATGTAACATTTCGGACTCTTACATAGTTCAAACGGTTAAACACGTTATGAACATGTGAAAATCAGGTCCTACACTATATATTGATACGTAACGTAACGTTACGGTAACGTAACGTCTAACGACGTAAAATGAAATGTAATTTTTCTTGTAATGTACTGCATCTACTATGGTGATGGAAATTAACAAGGATAGATTGCTCAACGCCAAAAAATTCCAATCGTAGTAACATACAATTGGAATCGTTGGGGTTTATTCGACAACGGACATTGGAAGGAAACGGAATCTAAAGTCTTCGTACAAATTAAAAAAAAAAAACAATTCATTTCAAATTACCATTAATTTAGAACAGCAACGAAACGAAATGTTTGTCGAACCAATGCAATGTAAGTAAGTGAAATTCTGCGCACATCTGGCGTTAAAAAAAAGGTTTGCCGACACCTGCTATGCAGCCCCCTTGTATTGAAACGTAACAAGTCTTTCACGTGGTTGTCCCTTATTTTGCCATCTTCATAGACCACATCATCATGCATCGTCTGCTGTTCATGTGCCGGCGCAAATCCGTGCTAGTGGTGAACCGTGCCGGACACTTGCCACATTGGTACGGTTTTTCACCGTTATGAAACCGAATATGTCGCTTTACGTTGGACACGTGGGTGAAGCCCTTGCCACATTGAGGGCAAATGTGCGGTTTATCACCACGGTGCAAACGCTCGTGCACTACCATCGAACTCTGTTGATGGAACCGCTTCGGACAGACACTGCACTTGAACCGTTTCGGCGTGACGTGCGTATAAAAGTGCCGATTTAAGGCTGATCGATGCTGAAACAACCGGTTACAGTCACCGTAGGAACACTGGAATGGTTTCGGATCGTTGAGGTGAGTCTCCTCGTGGGACGCTTTCGTTCCGGGTTCGTCAAACTCGCGGTAACAATACCTGCACATGAGTGCGTTTATCTTGCCCGTCAGCACTCGCCGGTACTTGACGGCGTTCGTGTTTTCTCGACGCACTTTTTTGTGCTCTATCTGCTGATGTTGTTTTAGCGCCCCGGATGGTAGCGCCATATTTTCGAAAGATTTGTTTTCGTGCTCATCGTCCGTCTTTTTGATCGTACTGTCGGAAAGCACTGATTCGGGTTGTATCCCGATGTCATCCAGCGATAGTTCCAGTTCCATCTTTACCACTTCCAGCGAGGATGTTCTCGCTCGTATTTGATCCGCTTCACATTTGCTGTCGTTTTGCGATGAACCGCAATCTTCCTGCTGCTGTTCGGTCACCTCGTTATTATCTTCCTGTTGCGGTGGTTCGGATTTGATGCTAAAATCGGTCCTGCCGGGTTCATTTCTGGGCTGCACTTGCTGGCACTCTTCGCTCGATGCATGGCTACTGTTTCCTAGACGAGATGGCACTGCAGTCTCTGTGAGAACTGAAATCGAGTCGTCGTTCACCGCCGGCTCCTGTGGTGCGTGTGGCGGTAGTCTCTTTGTCAGTCCTAACCCTAATCGGTTCAGATTGTTGTGGATGCATTTTTCTTTAAAACGATGCGCGACACGTAGCTCGTCGTAGCAGGCAATGCAGAGCTGATCTTTCGATTTTACCTACAATTGTGAGAATTCATTCGTTGTTGGTCATTTTTTTTGTTACGAAAGATGTTTACTTATTTTTACGCCTTACGATAATTCCAGTAACATAGCTCCAGAGGCGGTCAACACCGCGGGGATGTTGATAAATCGCAATCATACCGCGTTCCTCTGTATGGCACGCGACACAACGACTTCGGCTCATGATAGAGTTTATGATGACCTATCCGATGCATTAATTAGATTTCATTTTGCTGTGAAAGTAGCACTTGTTTGAAGTTGATTGCAAAATTGCGTCTATTTTGCCACAAAAAATGTAAACAAAACGTTGTTGTGGCAGTCTTGTTTTGTGTGCGGACCGATGAAAAAAATGCGTAATTCCAAGTAGCTGTGCCCAGTGAAAAATAATTCTGTTTGAAAAGTAAAATGCCACAGAACTAAAGAAATCAGCAATTACTAATGCAGTTTATTTGCATATTTCTTGTTTTTTTTCACAATGAATAGCTGGATATTTCAGAAAATTCATCTCCTGCCATCAACTGAACAACTGCATCCGTATTAGTGGCCATGTTTTTAACAAGGGGTTCTGTGAAGTAGTGGACATGTTTTACTAGCTTCTGTTCTCTTTTTTGATAATATGATAGGTCCTGCGTGTCTGTTTGTTTATCATAGTGAAAGCAGAATCGTTTCCCTTGCATAAATTCCGAAGCTTGTACAGGTTGTAGGCTTGCAGTTGTATTACTTCTGGCTTGCAGTTCTAGCAACAGCTGAGCAATCACTTGCTGATGGTTTATTGCCGGTTGGTTTGGCTGATTGTACATTGATGATTGCTCCCAATCCATTTCGTCATTTGCTTTAGTGGGCTGCAGAATGTGGGACAAGAACCAATTCCTTCGATCAATGATGATTCGCTGGTCTTGATACGTGACAACGAACGTATCATTTCCAATTTGTAGAGGAACTAGGGAACAAAATGAGAAATCATATACATAACTGTGAGATGTTCGAAGAATTTCGCTTACTTACATTGCATTGGTTCGCCAAAAATTTCGGAACATTGCTGTTCCGAATGAATTGGAATCTTTTGTTGATTCATATTCATTTTTATGGGAATTCTGAATTTCAAAATACTTTAAATGAATTTGATTTTCAATTTTTAATGTTAATTTTAAATAAATTGTTTCACTAAGAATTTAGATTCCGTTTGCTTCCTATATTCGTTGTCGAATGAAGCGCAACGATTACAATGGTATGTTACTACGATTGGAATATTTTGACGTTGAGCAATCTATTCTTGTTAATTTCCATCAGCATACTAGATGCAATACATTACAGGGTAAAGTACATTTCATTTTACGTCGTTAGTGTACTTTAACAACGTGTCGTCTCAGTCCACACGTATCGGTAAATCGTGCCGGGCAGGATGAGCATTCATACGGTCGTTCACCAGTATGTATCCTCCGATGGATGGTCAATTTGCCGGAAGAAAAGAAACTCTTTCCGCAGTCATCACAAGCAAATGGTCTTTCGTTCGTATGTGAACGCATGTGCACAGAGCGAGAGTAGTGTGTTCGGTACGCTTTATCACATATGCTGCAAGGGTATGGTCGTTCCCCGTTGTGGAAGCGAATATGGTTCTTAAGATTACCTGCTTCTGCAAACCCTTTTCCACACTTGGGACAAATGTAAGGTTTTTCTCCGTTGTGAGTGCGCTCGTGTGCATTTCTATTCCCAAGTGTATGAAAGCGCATGGAACAGTATCGGCAGGCGTATCGTTTTACTGACGCGTGAATTCGAACATGTGCGCGCAAACCAACCCGATCTTTGAACGAACCGTTACAGCCAGCATGAATGCATTTAAATGGTTTGGGTTCCGCTTGGTGCGTGTCAGAGTGTTCTATTTTGTCTGTCAGCTGGTCAAACTCTTGGAAGCAGTATTCGCACATCAAGCTGTGCACTTTCGGTAAACGGGGAGAAATTCGAGTACTGTTTTCATCTTCCCTTTTCTGCTCAACATTCTGATTATTAGGTACATCTAATAAAGCATTGTCTTTCGCAGTATCCGTATCGTCTCGAAAACCAGCTTCATGTAAACTGGCTCCGTCTTCCTTTTCCATCGGTACCACGTGCATTAGTGTATATTCCTCCACCTGTTCTTGTTGCTCCGGCTCTTCGTTGCTGGGAGGTTCATCATAGTGGTGTTGCTCGTTGTCAATATACAATATTATGTTGGAATTTTTAACAGCCTTTTTAAAACACTCATCCTTTCGTTTTGTGTTGGAAGTGGTTATATCAGTTTCACAGTTCTCATACGTATTTATCTCTTGCCTCACTGTTTGGTGAACTTCATCGTCTTTACATGTTTCAGGGCATGTGGTGGAAACGCCTGAGGTACAAGTTACCCGTTGTTCCAGCGAGCTAGAGACTGGATTTTTAGACGATTCTATTGATAAACGAAGTACATTGTTTTGTATGCATCTCTGCTTGAAACGGTGCGCAGATTTCATCTCATCATAACATGGAACGCAAAGATGATCTTTAGGCCTAACCTGTAATGCAAATCAATTCATTTAATGTTCGCATTCAAAAGGTCTTGTCTCGAAAACATTTGCCAAGCTCACCTGAATACCCGTCACGGATTGGAACATTTCATCGAGCTCATTGGGATGGTGATAGATGGCAATCATGCCATTGTTTTTAGTATTACATGATACACAAGTTTGCATTATGACACTGGTAATTCAAGTACCTTAGTGCTATTATACTTTAAACAACAGGCAAAATAAACATCCCGATTCGTCTATCGTGGTCTAAATAACACAATAATATAAACAAATTCCTGTCACTTTCAGCCCTATGAAAACGTTAAAGCACTATAAATATTTTGCACCAATGCGGTGGTGTATGGAGCTGTCATGCTCCTCGTGATTCGGTTTAAAGTGATGTCAAAATAAAAACAATGTGCGCGTAGCAAATAGTTCCGGCACTCAGCGTGATAAAACAGTTGTTAAATAAAGTAATTGCATTTTGTGTGTAAAGTAAGTGCATTCGGGGAACGAATTTACTCCGAGGTGATTAAGTGATCATAATCATGAATCGTATAAAGAAGAAAGCCACCGAAAAGATGGCATTAGTGAACAAAAAAAAGAAAAAACCGATGCCCGTTGAAACGGAATACGATTCTTACGATTCCATGGTAGAGAATGGCACCGACGAGGACGATGAAGACGATTCTATTGCCAACGATAGCCAGGATAGTGGCCTCGAAAGTGGTGCCTTCGTACACGCCACAAAACCATTGAAAAAAATGTCCAAAGCAGCAAAGCGCAAAATGGTCGCCCACGATGACGATGAGGCACACCGGAAGCGTGTGAAAGCCGTCAAGGAGCTGTACAAACCGCCAACTGTGGAAGAGCTAAACCGTTTAAAGGAAACTGAAAATTACTATCACTCGAATCTCTTTCGCATGCAAACAGAGGAAATGCTAAAAGAGGTGCGCGTGCCAACCAAGCTGGGTCGTTTCGTGCAAGTATGGATCGAAGAGTTCAAAGAGGTGCTGCAAACCGTTGAGGATGGTACTAGCGATCGATGGCTGTTGGACCTGAACTACGATGGTGTGGAATTTCCATTAAGCCTAGACAAACTGGAAAACGTGCAGGAATTGATAGGCAACGAGCGATTTCGATTCGTTCAGCAGCGCCATGTGCGTACGATCGGCGGCAGTGATGGAATGCTTCGCACCTCGTTTGGCAAACCACTGATTGTGGATCTTTTGTTGGTTATCCCAGAGAAATGCTTCCACAAAGAAGACTATCTGAATCTGCGCTATCATTGCAAGCGGGCGCATTATCTCTGCACGATTGCACAACGTCTTTTGCAGTCGGGTGGAGAAAACCTAGTGTCGGGCATTCGTTTCGAGGCACTGAAGGGCGATCAGCTGAAACCGGTCCTTGTAATGCAGCCAGCTGATGCACGATTTAGGAAAAAGGTGCACTTTCAGCTGCATGCCATTATCGATGGAAGCAAGTTTCCTAAGAAGCGGTTCCTTCCGCATCGGAATAACGTACGGCCAGCCCTAATCGGACGGGCTCAGACGGATTGCACAGAAGAGGATTATGAAAATTTTCCAACGCCCCACTACAACAGCTCTATACTGTACGATGTGCGTTTGGCGAAAAACGCAGAACTGCTTGAAGGTATCATCCAGTCGGACAGTATCCGTGAAGCAATCATTCTGCTGAAAGTGTGGGCACGTCAGCGTCATTTCGATCGTGGCCGGTATGGATTTGACGGTGGCCTGATCACGTTCTACATCGCCTATCTGCTGCAGAGCAAGCGAATCTATCCTAACATGAGCAGCTATCAGGTTATTCGACTCTTCTGGAACCAGCTAGCCGGTAGCAGTTGGGATACGGAGGGCATATCGTTCGACGAAAGCAGCAAGGATACGCTCCTATCGTTTTTCCGCTATTACGAGGTGGTCTTTCTGGATCCACTTGGGACGTTGAACATCACGGCCAATCTACCGGTGGATCTGTACCGGCGTGTACGCCAAGAAAGCGCTCTAGCGATCCGGTTGTTGGACAATCGCAAGATCAATTCTTTCCTCGCACTCTTCCTGGCTAGCTATTCGGCGTTCAGTCAGTATGATCACATCGTCATCATTAACGATGCTCGACTCATCCATGCCACGATCGATTCCTTTGCGGAGGACGCCGACCGTTTGAATTATTGTGGTGATCGGCAAGCCCTCTTTACCCGCATGGTCGAACGGTTGTTGCGCAAGGGACTAGGCACACGCGCTTCTTACCTCGTTCCTTTGGCTACGGCTCAACCTGACGAGTGCACTCTGACCGCTGAACCCCGATTTGCCCTCGGCATTTCTCTTAACAGAACGGACGCGTTTAATTTAGTCGACAAGGGCCCGGAAGCGATCGACGCAGCAGCTAGTGAGGCGTTCCGGGCTTTCTGGCATGGCAAGGCAGAGCTGCGTCGCTTTAAAGATGGTTCGATCACCGAGTCATGCGTGTGGGGTGAAATGGAAAACCCAATCGGACAGAAGCGACTGATCGTGCGCTCGATCGTGTTGTTTCTGCTGAACGCGCATTTAGATATTAAAGCGAAAAAGGTCAGCTATTTGGCGGCCCAGTTCGAGGCAGCAATAAAACCATGGCCTGTGCAGGAGCTAGATGCAATGCACGAGACGATCGAGGAACGATCGCTTGCCGTCATCCGTACATTCGATACACTTGGGCGTATGATGCGCGACCTTGACCAGCTTCCGTTGACGATCAATGCCATTCTCGGTACGGATGCTGTCTTCCGGTATGCCGATCCTGATCCTCCGCGACCGACCGCCAGTGGACTGCTGGTGAATGGGCAGCTGGTGTTTTTGAGTGGTAAACCAATTCTCGCGACGATTCAACTGGCAACCAGCGGTAAATGGCCCACAGAGCTGGAAGCAATCCGCCGTTTAAAGGCTGCGTTCTATCTTCGCATCGCCAGTTGCATGGAAAACGTGCGTAATGGAACCAGCAAACCGGTAGCACATGCTTACAATGATTATCTTGATGTGCTGTATGGTAAGTGACAATGTCTGTTGGTAAAGTAACGTCTTCCAGCGCTAATTGTTTTCATTCTTAACCTTTGACGCAGAAAAATACCTTTTCCGCTTCGTCATCATTCACCAGCGGGAAATTAGTATCCTGCGCGAGTACCTCTCGGAGAACAAAGTAACACGGTTGCAGCAGGACACGGATGAAAGTGTCGCGCTCGAGATGCAGGCAACGATACTACCGAAACTTACCAGTATCTTGCACGGATTGCACCAGCAACACTTCTCCTTCGGGTCAGTAGCGTCCATCGCCAAACGATGGCTGTACGCACAGTTAATCGACCCTTACCTGTGGCCAGACGAGTGCACAGAGCTGCTACTAGCGGCACTGTACCTGAACCAACCTCTGCAACCTCCGGTACAACCACAGACCGGGTTCCTGCGTTGGCTGCAGTACGTCGCTTCCACCGATTGGAGCAAGGAGCTGATCGTAGTGAACTTTAACGACGAACTGACCAGTGACACGATCGATCAGCTGGAGAAACAGTTCTACGATCACCGGCAGTCGTTCCCACCGCTCACGATCGTCACACCATGTGACGCAGGAAAGTACGGACTGTTCGGGCGCAGGGCACCCACGGTCGAGATACTGAATCGGGTCACCCTGTTGGCGCAAGCGGCGATTGGCATTATCGAATCGAACCTACCGACGCTCCGTAACAGGGTTCAGGTACGAAAAAAGAAATCCAACAATACTATGTGCTGTGACTGGAATTTCTAATCCCACTATGCCTTTTTTGCCGCTTGGCCATTTTTCAGGACTTCTTCCAACCGTGTCTCGAAGGATACAACGTTATAATCCACCTGGACAGCACGATCGTGCTACCGATCGGTGTACGCGCTTCAAGCGAGATTGGCGTCCGGAAGCAACCGAGTCTGTTCATGAATCCTCCCGAAAAGGAACCGGCGGCCGGTTTCGATGTGGTGCGGTTTTACTTGCATGAGCTACGCGAAGCCTATGGCCAGTTCGCCATCTTTTTCTACGATCCGTGCGGTGGAGACAAGATTGGTGTGCTATGGCGCCCGCAGGCACTGGAAGAGAAACCTTTTACGGTATAGCACTAATCAGACATCGGATCCGGTTGCGAATGTCTTAACACTTCACCCTCTTTCTTTCTTTCATTCATTCTTTACAGACAACAAACGTAAATGGAAGATTGCTGGGTGAAAACGGCACGCTGCAACTGAACATAGACGCATTATTGCGAGATTTCGAAATCCTTGGCCAGGGATTGGTGAAGCGCGTCGAAAGAAGGTAGTAACCGCTAGTAATACGCGCTCATCGTCATGCAAAACGTAAAACAACACTTACTTAGTTAAACAATACTATTATACTTGGGATTGTCGAATAAAGTAAGTAAATAAAATCACGATCAGAGCTCCCGTTTCACGTGACCATTGCTCTCTCTCTCTCGGTATCGCGCGCCCTTCACGGCAGTGGCGAATTATCGAAGGGACCCCCATTTGGATTGCAATATTAAGGAACTGTAGCGTTGTTTCGGTTGCGTGGCATTTCTTCAGTTAATTTGAAACGTGGCAGAGACGAAGTACGGCAACGTGTCCATCGGTGCCGTGTAGTTGTAAATCCATCGGCCACCCTCGTGCACCCGGTTTGTGTTACCATCGCGCCAAGTACCCTTCGGCAAGTAGATGTCTCTGGATGTCGCGAACTCCGTGAGCACCGGCGCTACCAAGATGTCCTCCCCGAGCAGGTATTCTGTGGCATGAACAGCACACGGAGTATATTATACAGTTGAGCCATGTAGGAAAGACAGCGTTCGTTCACACACTTACCATCGTGAATGGTTTGGGCAGTATGATCCGTCGGATCCAGCCACCAGATCGGAGGGTTTACCGGTGTACCGTGCGACACCGCCAACCGCATCCGCTGGATGATGTAGTCTGCGTACGTCTCGTGGAGTTGGGCGAACTTCCTCGACCACCCGATGGTCTGTGGATGGAGTGGCAATTAGAATGGTATTTAGAATGGTAGCTCTCGTCTTACCTCTTCGTCAATGTCCCAGGGTGTTTTAGAGAACTGAATGCTTGGCATGAAGACGCTAGCCTCGAGCCAACGTATGAACAGCTCCTTCGTCAGTATGTCATCGCCATACACGTTGCCCCCGATCATATCCGGCAGGACGAACGGGTACCCGTTCAAGTTCATCTGCAGCAATGTCGGTATCAGCGACTGTAGCCCATTATTCCAGCCCCACCGCGTATCAAAATCGAGCATCCGGACAAACACCGGCAGATCCTGCGTACCCCAACCGGTACGTATCTCGATCATGCTACCAAACGCCGCGCACATCCGCACGAAGTTGACGGTTTGGCTCGATGGTAACAGTGCGGTTGGGCCACCAATATCTGGATCCGCCGGTGCCCAGCTCGTTTCACCTGCATCAAACTTGAAGTTGTCGATACCGAGCTCCTGCAGCTCACGCAACCGCCTTCGGTACCACTCGACCGCGTCCGGGTTGTTAAAGTTGATGTACGATGCCTCATTCTCGCCGCTGTTCCACCATTTTGTGTTGTAGCCGATGGTTTCGTTGTGCGATTTCACCAAGTAGCTGTGTATCAGAAGTTTGTGAGATATGGCTGAAAGTCAAACGGCTGCGGGCTCTCGTATGTGACCAACATACACACACTTACCCTTTGCTGAGTGCCTCCGTATACCAGGGTTCGCAGTTTTTGTTGATGAACGGATGCACCCAAAGCGTCACGCGGAAGCCCATCTCGCGCAGTGTCTCCGTCAGCTCGGTAACATTCGGGAACGTGACGGTGTTGAATGTCAACGAACCGTAACACACCTCCCACAGATCGTCGATGTCGAGCTGTGCGTTCTTGAAGCCGTTGGCGTTGATTTCGCGCGCAAATTCCAGCACCGTTTGTTGGCTGATTGGGCGCCGGTAACGCACCCACGTCGACCAGATCGGTTGCCGAACCATCCGTTCGTCCGGGATGTCGACTGGTTGGTTGAGTACGCGTTCCACCGCTCGTCGGTGGGCTTCCCGTGCGTCAGCTGCCACACCGATGCGGTAGCTGAACACAAACTCATCATCGTAGGTGTAGTATGGTAGCTCTTTCTTCGCGGTTAGCCGCAGCACTTCGTCGTCTTGGTCGAGGAACAGTGGTACCTCCTTGTCGACGTAGAAAAAGACACCGGCCGTGCTGAGCCAGTAGCGTTCGATGATGGCGGCGCTGTGTAGCTCTTTGGTGATGTATGGGTAATCGTCGAAGCGCAGCCGCTCGATCGGGTAATACTGCTCCATTAGCTCTGGGCCACCGTACCAGTGTAGGGGTGCATCATCGGGGCCAAAGGTGTCGTGTAGATGCAGCATGTCACTGCTGATTTGGCCCTTGCGGAGGGTGCGCGTTACGCTGAGGTAGGAAAACCCGGCACTGTCGTCCAGCACACGGAACTCGATGTTTTGGCCGTTACCGTGCAGGCGCATGCCTTTTGGAAACGTTTCGATGTCGGAGTCGTCCGTAAAATCATGATCGAAAGTGACCCGCTGCAGGCGATCGTTTCCTGGGTGTATGAGGGTGGAGTAATAACAGATTAAAAGTGTTCTCAAACTTCTATTCTGTGCTCCCTGTGAGCGTACTTTTCGGAGAGATTTAAATTTTAGAGAGACTTTTTATCAACAACTACTATAATTCGCAAATGTTGTCGTCGATTTGATAACAAGGATTGAAAATGTAAACTGCATGAACGGTACACTCAAGACCATCCGCATTTAAAATCCATCCAGCGAACACTCTTCACGTGGCACCTGCGCGCCACCTAGCGGTCGGTGGATGGAACCGTAATGGAATTTCAATTTTCCTCGCAGCTCCCGTTGGCGCGTTTTTCGCGCGAATGTTTTTTGATGAAATATCATTATTTATTGCTCGCTTTGAACGGGGTCCCTGAAGCCACACTGACCTGATTCTGCTAGATAGCGGGTGTGTGGGTGTGCGGAATAAATCACACCCCAATGGTCCAATGCCTTTTATGAAAATTCCCTTCCCACTCCTGTCCCTTCATCACCTTGCCAGGGGATAAAGAGGAGAAGGAGTAATTCATTTCTCCGGCATGTGAAATTAATTTCAAGCGCTTGCTTTTAATCCTCTCGTGCACCCGCGCAATGATGGGTTGCCATTCGTGAGCGTTTGCAATGGACAAACGCGTGTGTGTGTGGTTACGAAACTGGGGAAAAGCGGGCCAAAATCAACCGCTCACGGAACCGTGTCACGGACCGTAGGATGAAGCGCCATTAGCATGGCACCGTGTGAGAAACGACGCGGCGAAAAGGAGCAACTAGATTTATGGCTGGCAAAAGCGCCAGCTAGGAAGCGCGGCGCAGGAAACATCCCATTAATTATGGCCATTTTTCGTCGATTCTCGAGCCAAATGATGTTTTATCTCCACCGCGCACCCGATCGGCAGGAGGAAACCACCGCCAATGTCGGTTTTTTGTTTTTGAAAAATGGACCGCGAAACTCGCCCGCAAATCGCGCGTGTGATCGGTTCAGATTTTCGATGAAGGGGTTTGAAACCTCGTGTCACGTGTTGCGGTCTATTCTTTCTGTCCCCGCGGCAGAGATACGCTGCTACCCATCCCAAGGTTGGCAACAATCGAACCCTTCAGTCAGCAATCATTGATCAACCGCGCAATGTGAAGCGCTTGACAGTGTGTCTTATCTGCCGGGCATGGGAGATAATTCTTCCTCCATCAAACCATCGATAGACAATGAAGGTGTTTACGCACACGGTGTCCCGATTGTTAGGTAACAACCCCTGTTTTGCCGAACTCGGCTTATCGAGTTGTCTTGCCTTCCCTACGCGATCCTTTCGCGAGATTGCACTATCGGTTTATGATCGCGGGTTTATGTGCCTCACTTCTGGCGCGCTTCCATTTACGACACCACGGGAGACGAGTTCGCCTTTGCACTGGCCATATGTATGTGTGCTTCCCACCACGAGCTCCTCTGTTCCAGAGAGCACGGCGGGCATGATTTACGGGCGACATTACAAAATTCGTGGTGCCGTTCGAGAGTGCAGGAAATGGCAAAATGTGGAAAAAGATACTCGACACGGTTTCTTCCACGGGGCGTGTGGCAATCCGATACGATCGTGTACGGGGTCGAGGTCCGGAAAAACCGGACCAGGAGGGGGATGAAAAATGCGCCCGATCGACACGGGGTCCTCCTTCAATCGGACACGGCTATAAGAGCGTGTGACCGGTGAGCACGCAGGGCGGAAGCAAATTTCCCGTTGGCATCGGTTTTGGATCGTTCTAAATTTAATTCCTTTCGAAAAATGAAACACAACCACACACGCACACACACACGCTGGGGCAAAAAGAAATTCAGCCCCCAAAGGTGGAGCGGTTTTCCCGACCGGAGAAATCAAGCGGCGTGAATGGCGATTCCTGGGCGTTTTTTAGTATTTCTTTTTGTCTTCTCTCGCTCTCTCTCTCTCTCTTTCGTGAGCCGGACGGAAGCTCCGGAAGGTGTTCTTTAGGGGCCGGCGATCAGCACCCGTGGGGTTCATCAATCAGCAAAGAATGTAAACACCTTCGAGCCGGGTCGAGATCGCAAAGAAACGGACACGGTGCCATACACGCGCGCGCGGGCGCACGCGAGAAAGCATGATGCCGTCGATCGGTGGGAGGGTCCGTTTACTTAATGCCCTGTTTTCATGTCGCCTGTCATGGATCGTTTGTTGCCTTGCATTTTCCGCGCTCGTCCCTACCCGCCACCCCCGCATCCGGGACACCGAACCCAAGGAAGATCCGGAGGCGACGACGAATGATGGCAACCCGTCGGGCTCGTCCATCACCGGGAAGCGGCTTATGGTTTTGTGTCTATTTTTTTTTCTCGCTCTCTCCCACACCCATATCCTGTGTCGCGCGCGGCGCAGGAAAGTGATAACTAATTTTTTTGTTATCTGTTTATTCGCTCATTACCGCTGCGGTGCTGCGTGACAAGTTAGGTTGACGTGCGCGTCCCCGTGGGTGGGTTCATTGTTTTGACGCGTTAGGACTTTTTTTGTTGCTGTTTTCCGTTTTTTTTCGTTCTCTTTTTCACATGGATCTTAATTTACGGTGTGTTTACTGTGAGCTAGAGACGGAGTGGTGCGGCTGGTGGTGAGTCCGGAAATGAAATGTTGCGAATTTAGAAACAAGACGTGAGACAAAGCTCTCATCATGCTTCAGCTGTGATTTAAGGTCTATTCGAAATTAATCCTAATGTTATTATTACCTTGTCTAATGAAGATGGCTTTAGACTGGAGAATAAGCGAGCATGTCTATGCATAGTTGAAATTATCGTCACTGCTAAATTTCATCATTCAGCTATTGAATCTTTTGAATTTCTAAATCATCAGAAATTGAACGTGTAAATCTACTGAATCTCCCTCGTACGCAGGGCCAAGCATCCAGCTATGTTCAAATTTCAAGACACAGTAAGCCATAACAAAGCAGGCCTTGACCGTAAAACGTTTGTTATATCATGTAAGCAGAACAATCTACTAAAATGCCAGAGATTTTATTCATCTTTAGGCACAAATAGCCTTTATGGCAAAAATATAGCGAAGTACAAAACAAATTTGAAGGGACATTGTTCCAAACTAAATCTGAGGCTGCCTTGAGCCAGTTTTGACCATAAATCCCTTTGTCGAAAAGAGCCCAAACACGTGCCCAATGGTTTAAATTCATCCCTTTTCAAATCAATCACGAGCCTGTTAACGATGAGCTATGGGGTCAATAATATTCCCATGCTACAAATGTGTACACATAGCAACTAAATGTGTTACCTGCCACATACCGAAAGGTCAAACCATCACACCACTTACGGCTTCTTGGCTTGGGATGAATTTTCACGATACGAAGGGATATCGAAGCACTTAGCGATTCACTTTCGCCATTGACGTGCGACATTCTCAAACCCCGTTGCCGCTCGTCTTTCCCTTGCCCAAAACGATCAAATTACCGGCGTTGGGCGTTTGCCAATCACTTCAACCGTAAATGTTTGATTTATGCTAGCCGTGGGGGGAAATCACAAACCCCCTACCGCAGCCACACGATCAACGCCAGCCAAACGCGATTTGAGCGATGTCTGTCAAAGTTAGGTGCATCGGTGCATCAGTGCAACGTGTCCGTACCACCGGGCAGGAAAGAATGCATCTGAGCGATGCACCGTGACGTTCCGATCTGCGGTTTACATGATGCAATCTCCGTACGTGGTGAGTAGGTGCAAGCGGTGCGGTACGGGGTGTGTGTGTGTGTGTGTGATCACTCGCGCGGAACGATCCCTTTTTGCGAGTGAACTCGATGCCAAATGGGTTGCACTTTCCCGTCTAATGCATCCGCGTGCAGATGCATTTTGGCGTGCTTTTCTTTTCTGTCCCCGACGTGAGCAAGGAGAGGGATGGATCGAACGTTTTAGTGGCACAAAATGGTTGTTGGCGAGGCCCCCTCCGTTTAGTTGCCATTATTCCTTCGATGGTTATCGCAATTTTTAAGGTACGTCTGATGAGAGTCATCACTTGAAGCACTTGAAAAGCACGATAAATTGTCGGCTTCGCTGGCAGCAACCGTGGGAGTGCTGGTTATTGGTGTCTCAAGGACTCGTACCAGCTCGCTGTATTGTGGTTAGAAAATTCCAAACAACTCCAATCCCTCCAATGTACCAAAAAACCAGACACCAGCTAATTCCGACCGGGTTGATTATTTATCAATCTGCTTCTAGCCCGTTTAATGTTTTCTCAATGTTATTCCCAACCGACCGACCCAACTAAAGCACGATCGACGTTTGGTTTGGTTGTGGTCCGCAACAGCAAATAAAAATAATTCGATGTTTATTTTCCTACGCCAGCCATAATAAGCGCGTCTGTTATTGATCCACCCAATACTACTCCCTGGCCATCTCACGGAGCTGTTCAACCAAACAAGGTTCGTTGGAAAACGCTCTTCCCAAGCGGAAAATAAACACTTTCCTCGCTTCCTTTCGGCTGCTCCGTGGGCCGAGATTTGAGGTGAGAATCGTGCTGCCAACAACCACGCACGCTCGTTCCGATTATCCTTACAATCACTTCGATGAAAGCCAAAGAGTGTTGCCCTTACCTCGATAGATGCTCAGCACGTACCGATGATCCGGTTGCTCTTCGAGCCGCAACTCAACGGAACTGGCTGCGAATCGGTACGTTTCACTAATTTCCTCATCGTCCCGCAACACCAAAACCAGCGTCACGGTTAATGCGGCCGCCAGGACGAGCACACCAAGCGTCGAAAACAGGCAACACTTTTTCGTCACCCGAATCGCCATCGCCACAAGCACCAAAATCACTTCCGCTTAACCGTGGGGATCCTGGATGCGTCGGATTTCGTTACACACACACACACTCACGCAACACGGTAAATATAAATCCTTCAACCGTCCGCTTCCGAGTTCGGTTTAAGGATGGCTTCGTTCACGATGGGTTTCGTTTGTGTTTGTGGAGTTAGTGTCGATCACACCAAAATGACCCACCACGATCAGGAGGGTGCTGGATGGAGTTCTGGAACGTACACCAGCTCATTCACGAGGAGAGAATTTTCCCCGCCAGCGGAAAATCACCGTCACTTTCCCACTGTACACGGTTCTGGTGGGATTGGAAACTCTCGGAACGGTGTACAATCGCGCACTAACGCTCACGTCGTGCCGGAACGTGCACTTACATACATTGCACCATTTTCGCTATCACTCCCGGACACCCATCCCGATGCCAGACGACAGATAGATGCGTCCGCTGCCGGGCCGTACATGATGTGTGTGTGTGTGTGTGTGTTGATTAATGTTCCACCATTAGCATTGTTTGCCGGATAAGCCACCCTTTCGATGGGGAGTCTGCTGTTCCCACGACACGCGATAACACCCTTCCAGAACGTTCGAGATACGAACAAAAGTTGCGAGGATCGACCGCTCGATTCACGCTCGATTACACCATCACAACGGCGTGGTAAAGCAAGACAGGACACCGTTCAAATCACGACAATCACGGAATCAGAAAAACGGAACGCACGCGACGATCCTCGGCCTGGTCCGCCTGGTTCGCGACTGATCGCGCATTTTCGTCGAATGCTGTGCGAAGGAAGATCGACGATGTTGGGAGGTTTTTTTTCCCTCTTCTCAACGACAGCCAACCACCCACCCACCCGGCGGACCTGCAGTGTCCGCGACTGTGGTGAAAAGGCCATACAAAAAAAAACGAGATTCTCCCACCGCTCGGATGCCGCTCTCGTCCCGTGTGTCGTGTGGTCGTGTGGTTGTGAAGACGACACACCCCAAAAATCCCCGCGGTCGCACGAATACCCGGTGCCCGGGTGGTGGTGAAAAAACACCCAAACTTTGTCCTTTTTTTTCTCCCCCCTCCCCCGGGACAAGGAAGAGGAAAAATCGCGCTCACGAGTTCGCCCGACGTGTGTTCTCTTAAGGTTTTTCCGGGCCGGTGGGTGGGTGGGTGGACGTGTGTCTCGTGAAAACGGGGGGACGCAATCTCATTTTCCTCGACCTTGTCACTTGGACCCGGATGGTGTTGCTTTGCAGAAGAATTGATTAATCGTGCCGTTGTTGAGCGCTCGGTTTTTCCGACCAAACATGCTTTTCTCGATGGTTGCACGAATGCGTGTGTGTGTGTGTGTGTGTGTGTGGTATTTGGTTAACGATCATGAGGCATGATATGCCGGCGAATGGATTGGCCAGTGGAAAATTAAAAGAGGGATGGGAAGAGAAACAAAAAAAAACACAACAATCCCGGGATGGTTGTTTGGTTTTCTTTATGACGCTCGTGTGTTTGCTTTTGCTGCGGCCCGCCAAAGAAAGATGCCGCGACCAGTAATGATCGAATAATGTAATCATTCTTTTGGTTTTTCTTTTCGCACGAGATCACCGGTGAAAATTGCGGCAGAAATTCCAACCAACTCCGTGTTGGGCAGACATTCCACCAAAGTGAGATAAACGAGGGCTTTTGAATATCGCGCCTTGATTCGCTTGGAATGCCAAATGCATATGCGTACGTTTTTTTTTGTTTTGGTAGAATGTTCTTGTAACGAAACGATCATCAAGAGATACATCACAGGCATTTTACGACTCTTGAGTGTAATGTAACTTTTTACGCTCATTTTCTTCACCTTGGTTTGACTTTTTTTTTTGAGTGTTCGATTCACAATACTTGTGCTCTTAGATCATGCACTAAAAATAGCAGCCCAAGCAGGGTTTAAAAGTAACGATGTGTAAGGAAAACCCCCATCCCAACTGCACGTGATTGTCGGCATTTTACCATCTTTTGAGGACAATTCAAACGATTTGATATGCGTTAGTAGGGAGGACAATAGCACGAAGGGAAGAGAGATCATTTGGTTTCACTTAAAATAGCGCTCTTAGAGTAAGAATCAATTTTGCGCGTCTTTTTATAGCACAATTTCGTTTTCACAAATATGTTGCGATCGTCCAAACATTAAAAAAAACATCATACTACCGATCAGCTGTTAAGTCGCATCAAAAACACACGCACATTCTTCGATGTGGAAGGTCACAACAGACGTCATCCGGCGGGAGTCACACGAATCCCCCAGCACTGTACCAACCAAAATTAAGTCTTTCCAATTTCCCTAATGTTCGTACGGGAAATTAATTTCCCGGCCTCGTGTACGTCCGCGATCCAGCATCCGCGTGCTAGCTAACGAGCTCGGAAACGGCTTCATTACTCGTGGGGTTTTTTTCCCAGCGGACGATCGTTTTGAAAAAGCAGCAAACGATTTCTTAAAACTGCTCGAAAAATACAACTTCCCGTGACATCTTAATGTTTGTAATATCAGCACAAAAAATGCCTTTCCCTTTGCCAGGGGGATTCATTTGAAAAAAAAAGGGATGATGTTGTACACTCCAGGGTGAAAATCCCCACATACCACCGCATTCAATCATTCGGCTCGTTCGGAACCTCAAGGGTGAGAGACCACCCCGCTCAAGGGGGTGGTCATTAGGGCGAAATTCATGTACCGTCACCGATTGCTCGAAACGATCAACCTCGAGGGAGACATGAATGCAAAATGAAGGAGACGAGAGAGAAGCGAGATGAAGCAAAAAAATAATAATTTACCACCCCGTATGCCCGGTGCCAACGTGTCGTGTGTGTACGCGCGCGCGCGCTCATTAGTGCACTAAACTAACATGCTCTGTAGCTAGGGAGGTCCGATGGTTGTGCGAAAATTTGCATCACACCGGTGGAAAATCGCACACGCGCGCGCGCGCGCGCTCGTGTGTCGTTCCCATCTGATCCGGCGATCGTACGGCGAACAATCTTTCATCTCGGTGGGGGAGGTGCGAAAGAGAGAGAGTGAGTGAGTGAGAGAGCGAGATTTTGATTGCCACCTGCCGCGACCACACGCCTAACGCAACGCCTCATCGCTCATCGCCGGCAAGACCGGGTAGAGATCCTGCAACAGGAGGATGATCAGCGAAAGATTGATTGCACATTCTCAAAATCGCATTAGTTATGATCACTTTCACAGTTCAATGACCGAGACAGCCGTCGAGGGTGGTCAGTGTCAGTTGGGGGCGAGCGGGTGTGTTGGAATGTTTGACGTTAAGCTCTCGATGATGCAGGGATGATATGAGGCATGTCTCTGAAATCAATTAGATGGGGAATGTCACATTAAATCATTTTTTTTTCTTTTCTTGAATTCCGGAAAACGATAGGAAGTTATGAAAATTCGCTTCAAACGAGATGAAATTAACTAGGCTTTCAATAGTTCAAAGTGATCGTAGATTAAATTCGATCCAGATGACTTGATTTTATTGGAGTTTTTCTTTACTCCTGCGATTCAATCCGTTTAAATTCTTCATTGGCAACCTCGCTCAATGTTCACCCCGCTGAAATTGAGAACCACAGTAGGCCGAAAAATGGACACTCCAACGCTTGGCTTTTCACACCAACCGTTGTTGTTGTACACCTAGCGAAACATGCCTGATTTCCCTGGCAAGTCCAAGTTTTCAGCACTTTCATTGCGACAGCCTTTCGCTGTTACAACAAATTGTAGTAGAGAATCCCTCCCGTGGTGTTGTGAAAGATGTTCCAAGAATGCCGAAAAACAAACACACACACACACAAACCACAACACTAATAGGTCTAGCAATAGGTTCGCAACTTCAAAGTGATCGGATGTTTTTCTCAAAACTTTTCCGCATTTGGAGCGTCCATACCAAGTCGATTAGAGCCACGGATGCATCGTGTGCACGCGCGCGCGCGTATGTGTGTGTGTCGTGTTAAGGTGCGAGAAATGAAATTCGAACCACCCACCGAACTCTGCACCATCCTGGTTACCCCTTGCTCGTGTAACGTCTCCACCGCGGGACTTCAACTTCTGACACCGCTTCTGACCCCGTTTTGTTAATTAAGTTCACATGTCGCACGTCTGTTTGGCTCGCGAGGATCCACGGGGTTGTTGGAACCGACCTAAACCAGGCGGGGGAGACTCCGATCATCACACCTGATCGCGTTTCATCCTACGGGTGGGGTGGTTTATCCTAAAATTAGCCACCCATATGCCATGGATCTTCGATGGCCGTTCGCTCGATGGCGACGACATGATGCCGCCGGTGGCCAAAAACACGCCACACGGAAGGCAAACGACGAAGGAACACACCTACAAAAACCCGGAGTCTATCAATCATACGGTTGTGCTCTTGTTGACCCACTCCCTTTTCCGTCGCACGCTTCGTGTCGCTCTGCCACGAATGCCGGGAATGTCCGGTCCCTCCCCTTAGTTGTTTTCCAACACCCTCCCGACCATAACCGGCTACATTGTTGAAGTGAAGCGCCCCCACGATGTCCACGAGGGGGAGGTTGAGGTGGTGGTTTTTTGGCTACATCTTCCCGTCAGTTGTCGTCAGCGTGGTACACGCGAAGTTTCGGTAAAATGTTTTTAATGACAGCATATGAGGAGAGCAAAAAAAAAAAAGGTTGCAAGGATGATCTTCCTCGGGCGTGACATCACAACAACCCCGGTGGCCAGAGGATCGAAGGTAAAGTTGACGTTTTCCGTTGCGAGTTCGCAAGCCACAAAATGGCCACTTATCAGAGCGTGGGCGCGAAATCACGTTGAGCAACATATGTTGCCTTTCGTCGGGCGAAATTTTTACACAACGAGGGAAAATGGGAGGGTTTTTCCTCGAATGAAAATGTGTGTGCCTCGTTCGTGACCGGAAGGATGTGTTTTCTTCACACGCCCACCGATTGTCGAGGAGTATAAGCAGATGTGTTTACTTTTCCCGTGGCACGTGGTTTGGTTACATAATTGCGGTTTCATGTTGGTTTATGCATTCCAAACAGATCGAGACTGATGTGTCCTTTTTTTTTGGAAGCATCCAAAGTTTAGCTAATCAACAGGAGTTGCTCTTTCGGTAAGCTAGAGATTTTCCTCGCTCGCAAACAGTCGATTCTACCACGTGGAGTATTCTGCAAAATTCACACATTCTTTGTTATCGAAAACATTGCTCATTTCTGCGTGTCTTTACTAAACGTTTCAAATAAGCATGTCATCGTGAAACTCTCCACGCCAAGTACCACCGAACAGTACTTATTCCAGCTTCGTGAGGTTTGTTGCAACAAATCCCAGCCACTGTCTTCACGAACTCCCGCAAATTCTTCCCCTCCCTAAAAGGTGATTGGGAAATGGAAAGTCGACCTCGACACTCAACGACCCCCGGTGGGGTTGAAACAACCCCAGCTCTTAACGTGCAATCGACGTTTTGGAAACATTTAATTGGCCTCGGTTACAAAGCCCACCACGGGAGCCAAATCTCTAAAGCTGGAGCACTACTAGAACAATCTAGCTCACGAAGAAAAAAAAAGCGAAACCCCCCTGCCAGTACGACACCCTCTTGCTTCATCATCGCACCCGTACGCGGCCATCATTACACGGGGTTGCCTTCTAAAGCCACAAGTTGGTCCCAGATACATACCAGAACGTGGCGTTTTTCAAATGGCAAAAATCTTGATCATCGACCGGGGGAGACTGGCATTCTGGTTGCGGGCAACACCACACCGTGTTACGATCGTACCCTGACCCACCTGGGCCCCCACGGAGAAGCTACACGGTGGAGAGGGAGACCACTTTTTGCACCAGACATCGAGATCGAGCTCACGAACAATCATGGGGAGTTGCATGGGAAAAAGAGCAACCCTTCAACCCCGAGGGTGGAGATGTTGGCGATCTCCTTTGCACAGACACACACACACACACACCATTCGCTTGCTACCTAACCTGTGGTGGGGTCTCTCTGGTCTGGTGATATCGCGTGCAGCTGGCTCTAAGAAGGAGAAGGGGCTCAGGGACCTAGAGACCCAGGTTCCTTGGCCAACCAGTAGATCATCAGATGCATTCGGTTCGTTCATGATCGGCGCGTTACGGTCGCGTCAGGTCCACTCTAGAGTGTTGTGCGATTTGGCCTTAGCGTGCATTGAAAATCTCCACCGTCAGTGTTAGAATGCACACTGGACACTTCCATCACGAGCGGGCTTGCGATGAGGGTTGCCCACTTCCGGATTGTTGAGTGAGAGCTAAAAACGGCAAGTTCTGATTAAAGATGTGCGGTTTACGGTGCTGCGGTATCACAGTTGTTCCTTTGCTCACCTGATTCATTGGCGCGGTAGTCGATAGTTGATCCTCGTGGATGCATTCGAGCAGTTGCGTGTTTTTCCTGTGCATTCCCGTCGTGATAATGGGGTCCTTTCCTGTGCTGGGATTTTCGTGAGTAGTCATCTCCCAACGGATGTACTGCATTCATCCTGCTGATTGTGCACCATTTCGTGTTTTTTGCAGTGTCCTGTACGCCTTGTTCCTAGCGCACTCAATTGAAGGTGCCGTCCTGCGGCAGTACACCTGCGACAGTTACTTTCAATCTTGGTGTCAACTGCACAACGCCACCGTTCAGATGGAAGCGGACGTTCAAACGACGGTGTTTCCGGCAGTGCGCCAGCTTGGGTTCATTTTCGGGAAAATCGGTAACTTCTCGCACACCTTTAACAACCAACTGTTCCGGGCGGGTGTGCTGCGAGTGTTCGCCCGTGGTACCCTTGTTTCGCGCCTTACCATGCCGAGCACGATCGAGCAGCTGTATCTGCGCGATAATGATCTGCGTACGGTCGAGATCGATCCACGCGCACGTTACGTGTTGCGTTATCTTCGCTTGCAGATGAACAAGCTGCGTACGATCGCACGTTTCGAGCACCTTACTCAGTTGTTGGAGTTGAACTTGTGTGATAACTTGATCGAGGATGTGCCGTTGGACACGTTCGCTACCATGCCCAACCTGCGTCAGTTGGTTCTGTGCGGGAATCACATCAAAACGTTGGGTCCAACGACAGCGTCCTTCGTCCAGCTTTCGGCGTTGACTCATCTCGATTTGGGTGGTAACTTCTTGACACAACTACCCCTCGATCGATGGCAGCTACCGGAGTTGATTAATCTGAGTGTGCGTGATAACTTACTGACAGCGCTGGATAGTAGCACGATCGTACGACGTTTTCCACGGCTAAGGATCTTCGATGCTTCCGCGAACGCGCTTGATTGTCGCTCATACCACAACGCCTTGCAAACGTTTGCTAACCGATCGGTGGTGCATTTGATCGATCGGCGAATGTGTGCGGTGGATGATGCGATTGTGCTGGATGCACAAGGAACGCACCGGTCCGTCGGTGATGGTCCTACTGTTCCTCTGGAGGTGCGTCATCTCAAGGAACGCATCTTTCTTCAGCAGCGCACCATTCAGGTTCAACGGATGGAGATCGAGCAGCTGCGTGCCAACCTTACCACGCTGATGGAGCAATTCGATCTGATAGCGGATCCGGCACGAGCACACGATCCTTTCTAACGGACGTTTATCGAACAACTCTCCGAACCCCGCCTTCCTATTCCGTATTAAAGACCCACAATCCTGACCATCAGTTGAAGGTGGATTGATTCCCTTTCTGCAAACTGATTGATGCCGTCCATCTTTGACTTGTTACTCTCTTCGGCAGTGGCTTCCGTAAGCGGGGTTTTTCATTTCGGGAAAATCGTCCACAACACTCTTGAAATGTGTGCCGATATTTCACACCACACGAAGTGTTGTCTGTAAGTTTGGCACCGTAAGTGTGGGTACGTAGGGTCGCACATATTCTCACTCGGTGCTTAATATTTATCTTTTTTTTCGTGCGATCGTGCTCGATTTTCCGTCGCCATGATCAACCTTCACAACGGAAAGCCGAAGCCGCCGTGCAGGTAAGGTATGGCCGCGACCGCCGATGTCATGGTTAATTTTCAGCCGCGTGTCATTCGTTCGGCTCAATGCATTTGCGTTAATTAATGACCTTTGAATGGTGCAACCGTGTCACCCCTCGCACAGGACGCGCGCGTTGTGATTTTCTTTGTTCCCTTTATTCACGGGCGCTCATCAACGTTCATTGCACGAAGAAGTAAAGAAAAAAACGTTCCCTGCAACCAGCAGTTGTTGCGTTTGTCAGCAGCAGCATCAGCAACACCTCCGGAGGCCCTGACCCATACACGAAGCCGAACGTCAAAAATATGCGGTTGATGCGCGCCCACGAATGAGCGGCACTTACAATTTTTTTCTTGTCCCTCGCTCTCAGCATTCGTCGGGAGAGAAGAAGAGCTTGCCATCATAAATTTCCATTATTTTACTCCGTTTTAGTCATTGTTTTTATTTTTAAGGCTCTTTTGTTTGCAAAGTAACCGCGCGGTTACTAAAATAGTTTAGAAACATTGGACATTGTATAACGGAAACTAAATCCCAAACGCAACAAGGTGGCTTTTGTCCAGTTTGACCCCATCTTGGTTAGAGGGAGGCATACAATGTACAGTCAACTACTCAATACAATCGTTTCATAATGGATTACACAACATTGGGGAACAATTCGTGTGTTAACCACGATCGGATATTTTTGATAACAAAATAGAAAACTTATTCATGTAAGTCAGTAGTTGATCATCTTTAACATCTTGAATAGTAGTTGTGTAAAATTCGAACATAATAAAACCAATTTTGAATTATTTATATTGTAATCACAATAAAGAACATTTTATTAAAAAAAATAGATATCAGAAAAATGTGGTTGATTCAAATATACACTGTTGCACAGTATTTCATAACAATCTTACGATATTATCGAACTTTTAAATCCCTGCAATGGTAGATTGAATTCTTATTTTCTGTTTGTACATGCACTGAGAATGTTTATAAAAACTCTTTCAACGTTTCGAGAAGACTATTTCGTGAACACCTTTTTGAGGGATGAAGTAAGAGGGTTATAAGATGATTAGATAATATTTATAAGGATAAAAAATCCTAAACGAACTGAATTTCAACAGAAAAATGTTTCTTGGCCTTTTTTTTGCCATCTGATTGACAACTTTGTTCCATTTTCAAGGGGATGCCAAAAAACGTTTGTTAGAAAATCCTTAACATCCGCTCGCCTAAATGCCATGATCTAATTCTCGCGCTTATAAAACGACCCTTTACTTCTTTCTCTGTCTTTTTTCACTAGATTGGCTTGTGTCACTGCTTATGCAATGCAATGAGAGTTATCCCAATCCAGCAGCTTCTGCTAGCTAATTTGCTCGATGCAATAAACGGGGTGCTTGGATAGCTGTGCGTTACGCGTTCCGCACACTCTGATTGGCGTGGGTATATTTTCGCGGATTTTTTTTTACGATCGCAATTTAACGGAAGGCCTACTGTCACGCCAGTGGCGCTCTTAATTCCTCTGGTGGAAAAAAACACAATCTGCCTGGCGCGAATATGCACATCATTACTCTTCCCCTATACTGCTTTTCTCGCTATAATGTGCTACGCAGAGCATCAGAGTGCTTCCGCTGCCCACGACAAAATGAACAAATGATTAATGCAACGTGCTACTACCGAACTGAATGTCAAGGAAAAGGCTTCCCGGTGAGTATGTTGTTTATCTTTTCTTTTCGCGTTTGCGCATGGTAATCAAATATTGTCTCGCCATAAGTTCACTAAAAGTGCATTCTTACATCTCTCGTCCGCGTTCTCTTAAGCTGCCACAACGACCGATGCCATTTGGCTGGAATCGTCAGTGTCACCAACGGTTAGGTAGGCTATCAATTGTCACCAAGGCATTTATTTTCAGCGGGTGTAAATTTGATGGCGCGAAAAACGAAACAACCAGTGTCCTTCGTGTAGAATGTGTATCGTTAAATGCACGAGGTCGTACCATAAGCAAGGTACGTTATACAGCTATTCCGAGATCGTTTTCTATAGTAAAACCATCCTGAAAACAGGTGTCTTAGATCGTCAAAGCATTACCGCTTTTTAAATTAATTACGGATTTATTCATTCCCAAAATTCTCTTTACTACCTTTAGACTGGGTGATTAATACGCCAGACAATTATTTAAGGAAACCTTTTACCGTAAGAAAGTTCGGTAAACTAGGAAATTCTTTTTGTTGTCGTTGCATTCAACAGCTTATTAATAAAGTAAATGCTTATCATGGATAGTGCCTTTAACTATGAACCAAAAGTGGCATTTCAATAAAATAAATGAGATCTAACATATTTGTTTTCGTGATGAAACGCGATTTAAATTCAACTCATTCTTCTTGATATGAAATTCAAGTTTTTGTCTCATGGACAGGAAATTACGATACTTAAATCTAGTGCCGGTACATTCATTTTCTGAATGCACGTTTCTAAAGTTCATTTTTGGCACGTATTCCACAAAATGGACATGCTTATCTCCGCTCTCTAGTACCTGCTTGCATGAAAAACAATAGAAGTTTTTATATAAAGTAAAGTAAAGTTAAGTTTTTAATATATGACACTATTCCATAACTTCCATATATTGGAAGTCTTGTTATGGAAATAGAATGGAATGTCGAATTATGTCACTCCTCTTGGTCGCACGTTACTAATGCTTTTTATCAGAATCCTTCAGTGGCGGAATGGCGTTCTGGAACGGCGGTGTACCCAACTTTTCGTGCTTCTCATGCACCACCACCGGTATTGAAATGTTATAAACGTGCTGCCGTCTTTTGAACTCCCACACGTACGTCTTCCGTTTGACGAGAGTTGGCATGAAATCCTCTTTTACATGGCTTCCATCCTCCTCAGTTTCACCACCATTCCCAGCGTTGATGCGATCGAAATGTATCTCGAAATCTTTTCCAAGAACATTGAAACCATTCTTCGTCGGGATGACATGCGTTGTCCTGTCGAGATGCAATGCATCTGTCATGTTGGCTATCTTGTCCATATCTAAAACGAGGTATCGGGTAAATTACACCAATGAGACAATTTAAAATAGATAAGTACAAATGCGTTTATTTGGTACATGATGATAATGATATATTTAATCGACAGCTCTGATATTTCAACACCCGAACAACAGATATCAACTTTTATCCTAAGGGGTTGTATTTTCTTCAATAAAACGCTATCAAGAATCTACCGAATAAGTTATTGTTTTGTATTTGTTGAAAAATGCAATTTACGGCAAATTGTCCTGATATGCCTCCCTCGTCGGTGGACATCTCATCATAATAACCTTTGGTAAAACGTTGCCTACTAAAACAAGCTCGAAATGCCACTAATCAGCAGCATGCTAGTTTGGCTCATATGGGGGAGAGATTAATGAACAATTTTTTGCTGTAACTCTAACAACAAATGTTGTCCGTTTATCTGATTTGTTACATCAATTAAACCACAAATTGCTCATAGAAAGGAAGTGATTAGTAAGTGTTCGCTTCAATCTAGCATCGTGATGAAACTGCAGCGACACTCTCCCATTGATAATGGTTTTTTCTAGTGTCGTAATCATAATCATAAAAAATAATTACTAAACTCAGTACCCACTAATGTAGCTCGATACCATTAATTGGCCTTTATTCGACAGTCAATTTTGTGAAACACTCTTCTGATCACCGAAAAGATAAAACCGTAACAATTTAGAAAATGACATCATTTATAAAGCCGTAATAGCTAAACAATAACAATGCTCTCAAACATAAAGACGAATAAACTCGTATATTCGCCACGATCGTCCGCGATCAGCCTCTGGGAAATATTTCGAAACTATAAACACTCTGTCAAACAGTGCGCGGAGTTTAGAACCGTCCCGAATAGTTCAGCATCGTGTTCTTTACTACCCTCCGGCTATAAAACGACATTCGCGTTATGTTTAATGAGCCATGAAATCGCGAAATGTGAAATAAATGCCTCTTATTCACGATGGGGAATAAGATGTACAATTTCATACTTGATGCATCCTTTCTTTATCTAATCATTTATTAGTCTTCAATTGACGATCTCTTGGCCTTTCAAACACCTAACCAAGGATACCTCACCATTCAATCATCGATCGCCATATGCCCATTCGACGAACGGCGAAGTACATTTCGTATGAGAAATAAGTCCGATTATCATCCGACAGAAACCACACGTCCATCCTGTAATCGCCGGCCGGCATCGACTTTGGAAAGAACCTATCCTCCACCCAGTACTTAAAATTGTAGGTTGTATTCTGGCCGTGGAAAGAGACAGCAAGCAAAGAAATTTTTATCAAAAAGACACTTCATCCAGATGTAAAATAGCCAATTATTACCCCATGCGGACAGTGGTACAGAAATTGCGGTACCGTTTCGAACATGATCGACATAACGTGGCGCGAGAAAATATCCTTCGACGGGTTGCGAAAGTAATTGCAGACCTCCAACGTCATACTGATCGGAAACGGTTGATAATCATTGTACCGGTAGTACGTCTTGACTCGAAAGTAAACCTTATTTATTACTTCGGGCACGTGCACGGACACATTGAGCAGAGTCGGTTGGTTGCGTCGTAGAACGGTTTTACAAAATAGCAAATGCGATATTTCGTACGGTGTGTTCGTGCAGACGAACCTCGTGATGCGCACGGAGAACGGTTTCCGTTCGTTTGGAAAGTCAACCTTTTCAGGAAAGTACACTGGGATGCGTTCTGCTTGGTTAGCACGCACCACTACTCCGATCACTGCCAGCAAAAGGACACCAATTGCCGGCAATCGGAGGAAAACGTGTTCACGATCGGTTGCAAGTTCGACAGGTAGCATTGCGTGGTTGTTCAAATATAAACTGGCCACTTTAAAAAAGCAAAACGTACGTATTAGTCTCCTCTGTCCAATAATTTGCACTTAGTTCCGGTGTAGTGCGTTCACACGCACCACGCTGCAATCGCTTTCATCTGCGTACGCACATGAATTAGGGTACTAACTACTGCCATTTTAAATGTTAGTATAACAAGCTGAACAATTCAGTGATTTTTTTCCATCAGAGACACGTTGATGTCAATTATCATAAGCAGGGTTTGGGAGAATAACCAGAGTAAACATATCCAGAGCTCCAGCATAAATACAATTTAATTCGTTCGTTCCAAGATGTATATCGCACATGCAGCTCAAAATTTATTAAATATTGACTACTTCCAACTTCGCTTGTACAAAGCAGAAACCGTGTTCTGCTGTCTGTTATGGACATCGGTCAACATTCATGTAACATTTTTGGCAATCATAGCTCGTGAAAAACCGCGAATTGAATAAAATTTGGTAAACATTTTTCACATGTACTAAAAATATCGTAGGCTTTTTGCCCAAAACACAAAACACCACCAACAGCGTAATGTTGACGATGAAAAATATGATCAACGTCAATTATACCGGTGTACGGGGTGTTGTCACTCATCTCTCGGATGATTGGGTCGACGTTTTCCTCATGATCATTTATTCTAGCGCCGTGCAGATCGACACGAGGCACTCATTGGTGCAACGGCGATATTTCTCAGTACGTTGTTTTACCTCTGGTCTCTCTCGTCGGTGTATATATGCCAAGGACGGAGTAGAGACAACGAAATAACGAAATATTGAAGCAATTACAATTGACGATCACGACACAAGTGGATAAGATTGCCAAATGTAATGCAATAACGAAACGTTTTTAACATTCGAAATTTTATCATGCTATATGAAAGTTATCTATTTCACGTGAGTACCATACGGAACGATATTAACATGATATGTTTGAACATTTTGTTCTGTATTGTTGCTTGTTATTGTAAAATTGTATTTCAAATCCAGAAAAAAAGCTATGACGATGGGAATGATCACTGTATTATACTATCCTTCGGCACACCTGAAACATAATTGATTTTACAATTTCTCTATCACCATCCACATGCAGTTCGCCGATCGGGAGGATGTGCTGTCAAAAGAACCATGTCCCGATGGCGAGAATAAGAAAAAATCGCCACTCAAAAGCATACCTAATGTCCTACGTTCGCTACACAGCGACAGTTGTGACTACCAAAATCAAAAACACCACATCCATCCAATTAAGCGGACATACTCTCACCGAGGCATTAATTGCGTCCCGGTTTTCCGGCGTTTATGCCGAAAGGTGTACGTAGCCAAATAATAAGAGTGCATTTACACTAGTAGATCACTCTGTATGCTGCTAGCCGGCTACTAGGGACGCTCTATCGTGTTAGTTTTTAAGACTTAAAGGGTGTGGCCAAAACAAACATCATATATCCCATTTATCCCCCCAAGGAAGGGAGAAACTACAGAAGAATAGATAGCCAAACGGAAGAGTGATGACTACAAGGCGGTTTAGAACACACGTCTGTCACGGATACGCTGTCTCTGTCGAGCTCTTGTCAGGCATAGGGGCCCTGGGAAAATAATCAACTTGATTTATGGTTACCTGACGCAGATTAGCAGAGTGATTATGTGGATATTATGAGAGAATTTTTCATGTAATTATCAACCGTCAGCGTGAGATGACTGGTAGCTACATGAAGATCGGTAAACTCTTGCCAAATTAAAGTGATCGTCACCAACAAACGCCTGTTGAGTTAATGGGTGTATTGCGCTATGATAATTTGAGTTCGTAGATGAAAATGCAGTTACCTTACGAGTAAAACCAATTTTGAATAGTTATTTAGTTTCAGGTATCAAAATAAGATCTATTGAAAACTATTTTTGAAATTTATGGTTAGACACTTTTTCGATACTGTGAAGGCAAATATAACGTTTCTGATAAATATTTAATATTTGATAAATATTAAACAAGACTTGAGTGTTACTTTTATCCTGTTAATAAGATCAGAACCCGATCATGACCACGAATGCTAAATAGAGATATCCACCGTGTGGTTTGATGGATTTCAAACCGATACTAGAAAAGTAATCTTTCATAGTCGGCATATTAGAGAAAATACGAGAAGAGAGATAGAAAGAGAAGCGCGGTCCCGTTCAATCCAATTACAATGTCCGCCGCTGTGCAAATGGCAGTTACCGTGCCTGTTACGAGCTGTTTACAAAAAAAAACCATTTCAAGGTAAACCATCGTTTCCTACGGCGATATGTTCAAGTGTAAACGCGCTAACCCAATGTGGTGTCAAAGTTAAGAGAGAAAAAGAAAGAGAGCAATGATGATTGTAAAAGAATGAAGTGTAGATAGCTATTGATGTTAGTGGAGCGTATCTGCGTTGGATGATAGAAATATGTTCGCCATGATCCACGTGCAATGTGGTAAACATCTCCCACCACACAGTACAACGCAGATGGGATGGTTAGTTATCCAATACAATTTATATCGCAGCATATTATGTTGCCCACAGCGACATAAACAACCGTTTAGAGACAGTATAAGGAAGGTGACTTGTTTGTGTAACACGCTGTTCATGCAAAACGGATATCTTAAATTATTGAATCCTGGCCACTGAGGAAAGATTTATATATTGACTGATCCACGCCGCTACTGCTCGGAACTGAAGAGAATAATTTAAACGCAGTACAAAAAGTAAGCTGCAAAAAAGGACATGTTATCATGATTACATATGCGAATTTGCCGTAATTTGGCTGAATTATGTTTACTGCCGTTACTGCTTCAAACAAAAATACGAATAAAACACTCCTCTCAGACTCTCGTTCGTGGATCAATGTCAAAACTGATTGATCAACTATTCTTGGGTTGCTGAGAGCGATGGTTGGGGGTTCCGTTGTATGCAAAAGGGCGACCTACTGCCCCCAACTGTTAACCTGCACATTTGTCCCGCTTTTAGCAAGCAATTATCTGCCCGATAAGAGAAACCGCGCACAGGCCGATAAAATAAAGCAGAAACCACAGTTGCATTTGAAAAGCCATCCGCAACATGGCGTCTGCGAAACGACCAAGCACCGCGTGTGTGCTATCATCACTCGTGCGTGGTGGTGATTTCTTGGTGACATGCAGCGATAAAGTGTGTGTTACTTATCGATGGAACGGACGAACCGATCGGAAGCGCATTTTTGACACCGTCTATCGATGTCCATGTGGTTCTTACCTCGAACAACGTAATACCAATAGTTGGCTGTTCCATTCCGCGTGAACTGCTGAGCCCCCCGATTCTGGATTATGTTCCACACTTGGACTTTTTCCTCGTGTATTACCAGCGCATAACTCAAGAATAGGATGACCATCATGAAGAATGTCATGATCGCACCAAACAACAGCTGCTTGCCTAGAGTGGACGGCATCGTGCAGTCTTTCCTTCCGAGGCTGTAGAAATCCACAGATGAGCGAGAAGATCCCTTTCTGTCAAACGCACAATGCGTTAACCAACACAACACGCACGCAACACTTTGTAACTAAGCAACCGTCGTTGCCGTAAAACTGCGTTTACTACGATGTGAACACTTTCCAGCCGATCGTTTTAGACCAGAAGCACGTTTATGCAGAGGCAGTGACAAGTGTTCGAATGTGCACTTTTCTATCGTCAATCACACACGCAAATTGCAATCTATGTAATGCGAAGATGTAATCGAATGCTCTGCGTCGATATATAGCGCTTCAACCAAAAAGACGTGCGTTGCCTACAACTGCTGTTTGTCGAATGGATGCCCGGTTTTTGTATGCTTGCGGGCTAGTTTGGATACCTGCTGCCCAATGCCACTACTCACACAGGCGCATCCATCCACCGGCACGTCGTGCCTAAAAAACTCACACGCACGCAGAAGCCTCTACGTACAACCGGTGCAGATGAAAACAATCGTCACCACCGCATCGCACCGTTTGACGTGCACGAAGCACATTCCAGGTATTGACCGGCGTGTTGTATTCACGCCATCACCGGTGTGGCCGGTGTGCGAGCGTGTGTGCGTGCGCGGGAATGAGCCTGCGGTTAGCTGTTGACACACGCGTGGGAAGAGAAGGAAAAAGAATCTTCAAACAAATCCACCAGCGCGACCTACTGTGTGCGCTGGTCGAACGCAATCGACGCAACAGAGAAGAGTACACAGAAAAACGACCTTCGCGAATGCATGCTCCAGGGGTGATCGCGAACCATACCGCATACGGTGGTTGGTTTTACACCCGTTGGGAATCGCCAAATGCTCTCTCTTTCACGGGTGGCCACCCATGGATGCAACCGTTATTTGGTCCGAATATGAGCGGACGTACCCCGGTTGCCGATGGTTCGTTATGCAATCGCAATTTTGTGTGCCACTTTTTGGATTCTTGCTATCCACAAAAGAAAGCAAAATCGAACAATGTGTGTCACACCGATCGACGATTTCGATTCGCGATGGGCGCAAATGAAGTGGCGAAGAATAAACGTGGTGTTCGTGCGCATACAATAGACAGTTCTCAGGTATTTAGTCAAATATGGTGGTCGTGCGGAAAAAACTGCGTTTTCTGCTTCGCATATCGGTCACGATAGCAGCGCTGCCATCGAATTTTAATTCCTCATTTCAAAACGTGCTGTGATTCTGTGAAACCATCCAATATAGGTGACATTCTACCAACGGGTAAAGAGAGCTATGTAATGCGCATCGGTGAAACGCTGTTTTTCGTCGACGTTTAATCGTGTTCCGTGTATCCGCTATTGTGTTCCCGGTTAGCAAAGAATTGCCACCGGCATCGTACGGGGTAGGTAGTCGATTTGCGCGATGTAAGCCACCATTGCAGAAGCGTGTTATTCTGTAGCTGTCTTGTATTCCGATTTTATGGCCACCCGCATCGTCATCGTTCCAAGAACCACGTGGTGGGTATTTGGCCCGAGCACGAGTTCTCCACGACCGCACACCTGCGAAAAGCAGGTGCAATATGCTAAGGTTAGTTTTAATCCTTCTTTTTGTGTCTTCCGTATCGCCTTATGCGCATTCTATTCTATTTGCACAGAATCAAGCCATAATTCGAACCGATTCTGCTTCATCGAATTATTAACAATGCCATCCGGAAGCACACGTTTCAGAGTGCTGCTTTTAGTTTTTTATTCCGTTGCTCTTTGTTAAACGACTTCTTCGTAAAGCTTCTGCTTAGCTCACTTCAGGTATTCCTTAGGAGGGTTTGGCGTTCGTACACTAAAGAACTGCCCATGGGTGGTTGTGGAAGGGCGCGATTTTACTTGAAGTTGGGTGCCATCATTACCAAGGGGGTTCCTGAATTTTCTTAGCCGCTTTAATCCCGTGTTCTGAACGCTTAAATTATTCCACGAACCATGCAACAGGTAGATGTGTCAAGTCCGGGTGTTTTCCACACCATCATATTCGCCATTGCACAAGCAAAGTAGTTTTGTATGAGAGGATTTTTGCTGAATTCCTATGCTACTTGCCTTTGGTAATACTTCGCTTACCTGCTTAAAGTGTGTCATCGAATTAATCCCAGCCATTGTCCTGTTTACAGCGCACCATCAAAAGCATTTTGTTGCCTACTGCCGTTTTTTTTATTACTTTTAGACTTCTCTATTTATCACCAGAAGAAGTAGAATTCCGAATTCAACAATAGTAGAACCTGGAATTCAATATCACGCGCAATATCTATCCCTAAAGCTGCTGTTCCTTATTAATACACCCTCAAGGCGGCTTTATGCGACGATCCGCGTGAAGTACGGCACCATCGCCAACGGAACCGTATAATTCCGCAGCCATTTTGGGCCGGTGTGCTGGACATTCGTATTACCATCCATCCAAGACCCACGTGGCAGATAAATGTCTCGAGCCCGAGCATTTTCCACGATCACCGGTGCCGCAATGATGTCATCACCGAGTAGAAACTCTAAAAGAAAAGACAAACTTTACTAAACAAACACTTACAATCCGACAAACGGACACCGGAAAGATACTTACGGTCATAAATGCGCTGCGCAGTGACGTCAGTCGGATCGATCCACCACAAGGGCGGATTGACCGGTGATCCGTCCGAAACGGCTAATGCAAACCGCTCCATAATGGCCGGTGTCATGCGACGATGCAGTTCCGTCATGGCGAGCGAAATCTGGACCGTTTCCTGGTCAAAGTCCCACGGTACGTACGAGTACTGGATGCTTGGCATAAAGACGGTGGCCTGTAGCCAACGGATGAACAGCTCCTTGGTGGGTGGCTGGTTATCATAACCATTCCCACCGACCATATCCGGCAACACGAGCGGATACCCGACGATATTCAGCTGCAACAGCGTCGTGATAAGCGTCGGCAATCCATTATTCCAGCCCCAGTTCGAGTCCTTGTCGATCATGCGCACGAACACGGGAAGATCCTGCGTGCCAAGGGCGGATCGCACCTCAACAAGATCCCCAAACTGAGCCACCGTGCGTACGTAATCACCAACGATCTGACTCGGATGGCGCGTGGTCGGACCGTCGAGTCGCGGATCCGGTGGTGTCCAGCTGCTTTCACCTGCGTCAAACTTAAAACTATCGATACCGGACTCGGCCAGAATGGCACGCAATCGAGCGCTGAACCATTCGCGAACCTGCGCCTGACTAAAGTCAATGTATGCGGCTTGACCCCGGACGGAATTCCACCACTCCGTGTCGGTGTTGCCGGTCCAATCCGTCACGAGGTAACCACGACGGTGCGCGTCCGAGTACCACGGTTCGCAACCCTTGTTGATGAACGGATGTATCCAGAGGGTTGTGTGCGCGAATCCAAGCTCCCGGATAGTTGCGATCGTACTGCGGATATCCGGGAACTTGGTGCGGTTAAAGGTGAGCGCCCCGTAACACCACTCCCAATCGTCATCCAGCTCGTACTGACCGCGGAATCCGTTTGAGATGATTTCCCCGGCGAATTGCAGGACTACCGCGTCGTTAATGTCCCGTTTGTATCGCGCCCAGGTCGACCAGATCGGTTCACTTACCATCGATTCGGCTGGATGACCGGTCGGTCGTCCCAGGACATGCTGGACAGCCTTTTGCTGGGCTTCACGGGCATCCGCTGCCACTCCGATCGTGTACCGAACGTCGTATCCGGTTCCGTGCGTGTCGTATGGCAAAGCGGACCGTGTTTCCAGACACATAAAACCCGGTTGACCGTAATTCTGATCGACAAACAGCGGTGCCCATGGATCAATGTACAGAAACGAACCCAGCGCGTTTAGCCAGTACCGATCACCGATCGCACTATTATCGGCCTCCTTCGAGAGCATGCTGTATCGGTTAAAACGCAACTTCTGCACCGGCCAGTACTGGTGCTTTTGCTGAGGACCACCGTACCAGTTCGTGGCAAGCAGATTGGCACAGTCGACAAATGACACCGTTCGTGGGACCGCACTTCGAGCGATCGACAACTGCGAGTAATTCGCCTCATCCACATCCCGTGCCAATTCCAACACTGTCCCATCGGTTGCTGCATTCGTGAGCGTAAATCCAGTGGCCGTTTCCGTGTAGATTGCCGCCGGATCGAGGCTGGCACTAAGGCGAATCTGTTGAACCGTTTTACCGGAGCGAGTCACGCGGAGTTCGCGCGTTTGAAGGTTTACACTGACCACGGTTGGTCCTTCGTTGAATGTTAGATTGTACTGGGTTTGGGCGAACGTTCGCTCTAAGCCCGCTAGCACCAGCAGAACCAGCAGCGGCACGCTGCCTAGCAGGGTGATGGCCATTTTGAAAACACTACGGGACACTAGGCCATCGGGAAGTGGTCGCCGGGCTTAAATAGGCTACCGAACCGAACCGAACCGTTCCACTCTTGAGTACGTTAGTCAATATGCTTTTTCGCGGCAGGAAGCGGGTTCTTTTTATCCCGAAGGCAAGTTGGCAAAGCTCTCGAGAGGCTGAATCTTCCTCGAGTGAGTGTCCTCTTTATCACATTCTGATACCTTCTGGCGTTATTGCACGTGGTCCTTTACCGCATGCATACAGCGGTAGCTCTCGGTTGGTTTGTTTCTGTGTAGTGAAAACTCACTTTGATAATGAAGAAAGCATAGGGCGTCTGGCGGAATTTATGTATTAATTTAGGTACATCTAATCGAAGCGTATTAGTTGCATTACGTTGATTTGCAAGCAATTTCTTATCGTTTTTGTTTGCGAAGCTGATTCATATAAGGTCAAGTTTAAGCACTACTATCAATGATTAGCACCATTAATGATATTGCAATGTTTGCTAGTGGATCGTTTTCGAAGGAAGAATTGATAAGAAAGAGGTCCTTATCACAAAGAAAACTTATCGGTTAAATTGTTTGTTTCACTGATATGTCCGAGATGCTACTCGGATTTTTATTCAAAAACTTGTTATCTATAACAGAGCGTTTACTCCAGCTTCAAGTACGTTACAATATAAAATAAATAAGCGTTTATTATCACAAGAAAAATACACACTACCCTAACGCACAACATTGGATAAAATTTGTTTGAAAAATCAGTCTTGTGCTAGGTTCTGATTAACGTTCACTCCAAAGGATATTCAGTGGAGCTCGGTTCCAGGGGACAATCACAGGCCACACAACAATCCCCCGCACCTTGCCGTGGATTGTGGGGCACGGACATCTGAGATCCCGAACCGCCCATTTCCGTTCTTCTTCCCGTTCGACTTTCTTTCTTTCCCGGCATGTAATAAGGCGAACGTGTTACACTAAGCCCCTGCTCGAGTTGGTGCACCTTTCGCGTCAATTTCGCCCACTGCTCCTTGTAATGTTGCTTGGATTCGGTAACTTCATGCAGCTGTTTCCGGTAGGCTTCGGATTCTTGCATTCTATCAGTGCGCTCTTGATCCAGCTCGATGCGGAGTTGCCGATTAGCCTCTATTAAATGTTGCTGATCGAGGCTTAACTCGGCAAGTTGCTGTTGCAACTCCCGACATTGTCGTCGTGTCAGAGCGATCTGTTCTTCTGCCTCTTGCTCGAGACGGAGTGCTTTGGTTCGAATGGTCTCAAGCTGTGCCCGGTATTGCTGTTCGAGTTGCGCAACTTTAGACGATTCGTCTGGAGCACGCTTTTCTAGCGTCCTGCGAGCTTCCTCCAAGGCTGCAGCCAGTGCCTGGTTATGTGTTAACCGCTCTACCAGTCGCTTTTCCGCTTCCGCCCGTCGCATCTTCCAGTTATGCGACATGGCCTGCAGGTGTTTACGCTCCTTATCCTTTAACTGCTCGAGAAACTGTTTGCGCTGCTCGCGCATCCAAACCTTTTGCTCTTCGACCAACTGATAGGCAATTGTTTCGTCGAAAGGCGCAGATACCTTGGGTGGATGTTGTTGAGGATGCCCAGAGTGATGGTTACAGTTGCCAACCTCCAGCACCGCCAGCTGGCTGTTATAGTTTAACCCGACTTCCTGTAGCGCACAGCCAATAGAGGCGATGGCCACGTTTTCGGTAGATTCGTTCACCATCACCACCACCCCGGATGGTTGGCGTTCGCGTGTCCCGATCAACAGGTTTTCGTTGTCAAGCCGGGCTAGAGCATGAAACCCGTGCGGTCCATTAATCGTCAACTTCGACGGTTCGCTACCGATAGTTTCCACCACCCGATCGGGCAGGGCCGAGAACAGAAGCTCCAGCGTGAGATTCCCAAACTCAATACGGTCTTCGTAGACGGCAACGTCGGGTAGCAGCTCTAGCGTCACTTTCGTAAACGGAGTGTCCGCCTTGGGGTGCTGTAGCGCTAACTGCCACAAGCCTGATGATGGACTCGATGTAAACTTGACCGTTCCCACGCCTACACGGAACGCAAACGTATGTCTTATGTCTCGCAGATCCTGCTCAGTAGCAAGCAAAATCTCATCAACGTCTACGTGCTCTCGTTGCTTTGTTCCTTTAGCTTCGGCAGGCTGGATAGAGGAGGTAGTTTTGGATTTTTTCGCATCCGATTCCAGAAAATCTTCCTTAGCCAATACAGTCTTAGAGGTGACCATGTCAGGTTGAACCACAGCGTTGCAGGTTTCAGGTTCTATTAGTTTTCGCTCGTTTTCTCCTACGCTGGGTATTGGTTGATCACTTCCCAAATATCGCAACGAAAATTTGCACTTCAGTGACGGAACTATCAATTTCTCATCCATTTTGTCTTCATCCTGAGCTTGTAGCGCTTTTTTGCCTCGCACGCTTATCGGTACGTTTCGAATTGCTTCTAGTGTGGGGTTATTGTCTGCTAAACGGTTCGGTTTTACAAAGTCTACCAAGTCAATAACCGCTCCACCGATGACACCGCCAGTAGAAATGAAAGTACTCGCCGGATCATCATCGGGAAGCAGCTCGACAACAATTTGGAATACGTTCTGGAAATAGTCAGCAAGCGCCAATGCAGAGCTGCGCACGTTCATAACAATTTTCTCCATGATGTTGAACACCGCCGAGCCCTGTTCTTTCCGCTCGGCCACGGACATGTGATAATCCCCGAATAGCAGATACCGCAAGCGAAAACTATCAATCCCCGGGCAAAGTACATCTAGATGTTGGGCACATTTAAATACGAGCTCGAATAGATACAGATCGGTATCCGAATCTTTGCAACCGATCTGTAGTAGGCCGCGATTTGTGAGCAACTCTACATTGCTTGGCAACTGATCCGGGGCTGGAATGGGATAAACTGTAGTGGGCTGTGCCGGCTCGGTCACAACTTCATCTCCACTCATATCCGGTGTGGATGTTCCTTCCTGGCAATTGCTCTTGCTGAGGTATTGTTCGTCAGTTACCATGACCAGCAGATGTAATTCCGGTTTTTCACGCCGCCAACGTGCATTTTCAATACCGATTAGCCGGTACCATCGTGGTTTAATAGTTTTCGTGCGAGAAAGAGGCACAACCGGCACAGACCGCAGCGGGATTACAACACTACCGATGGGATTTCGATTTCCCCCCGGTTCGACCACATAGCATTCTAGCTTTATTGGGGCATTCTTGGTCTTCATGTCTTTTAGATCGACTCGATTGCACGCCCAAACAAGTTTACTGTTGAACGATGCTGTACCGGAACCGGGCGTCACCGGTCGCTGGCTTATCGCTTCCAAAACTTGCTGGTTTAACGATGCACTTAGTGCAATCTTTCGGCCCTGTTTATCTTGTTGGAAATGGATTCCTGCGTTGCAGAACAAACGTGAGCTTTATTTACTTAGGTAACGGAACCAATTGTGGGTAATGGAATGCACTCTACTTACCTCCGTGCACTTGCAGGAATATTATTAGCTGCTGCTGGTCCTCAAACATATGTCGCTGCTCCATTTTGTCCTCTCTGCTTCCATGCAAAAAGACGTTCTTAGTTATTCTGATATATTCAAAGCCTATGTCGACTAGAACCACAGTGTACTAGTCTTAACCCGTAGCCGTTAGTAACCGTTTTCGACGGAGCAGTTACAGCAACAATTGAAAAGGACGCGATGTAAACAAAGCAACCGCGTAAATTGAACGCACTTGCTCGATTTAGGCAGGTAGTGTCACATCGGCAACGCTCTGCAGAGATTAGGCCATATTATATCTATTGGACATAGACCAGATCCAAACCAACGAACATTTCATTGAATCTTGACACGTTGTTGTTTAGGAGAAACACGAAATAATTTTGAAATTATTCTAAGTGGTTTTTTAGCGAGTTGGTGATGTTAATTCACGTTGTTTAAATATTTTGTCTAACCGTCTGGGTTGGTCCAACCTTTTCTGGCCTACATAGCTGTCAAATCTCGATTGAACATGGCGGCCAGAAAATTCCACTTTTTTAATCGAGCAGGCAACCCGTGAGACCGTGCGGTTGTGTCGGTCGTGTTCCGAGTGCATTCCGAGCTCCGAGTGCGAAAGAGGAAAAATAGGCATTTGCTTTAACCCGTGCGTGTTCTGCATTCTGAAAACCGCAGTGTGAAGGTTTATCGAAGTCCAACATCAAAAAGCAGGCAAGCTGGAATCCAGAAAAACGGTGGAACAGTGCCGATTGCAAAAAAGGTAGCATCCCTAGCGCATTAACCATCGATTGCTGCACCCACCCACGGGGACGGGGTTGCGCGTTCTTCGTGGGTTTTTTCTTCTCGCTTTCTTAGTTTGTTGCAAAGTTTACGGTAGTTAGTGTCGGCTTTGAAAAGTGCCCCAGCGTTACAAATTTTACCAAGTTTGCGTCAGATAGGTGCAATCCGTACGCAATGCTGTGTGTACCGCTGCCGCGTTTGGGTGAAGGGAAAATATTTTGTGTTTCGCCATTTTTGAATTGTTGTTGCAGCCCCCACGGCTCAACTACCATTTTCCGGGGTTCTCCCGGAACTGTCCCAGTGGGAATAGGGGTGGTTGAGAAGTAAAAATAGAAGGAAAAGAATAGGCGAAAAGGCTAATGGAGTAACAGTAAGTAAACGCGTTAGGAAGTGACACGGAAGGAACGAAGGAAGGAAGAGAGTAGGAGACATATTTTCGCTGTTGCGTGAAGCGAAAGAAGAGTGCAAAAAGCAAGAAACTAGCAGTCAAACGCCGTCGAGAAGCGATCAGGCACCACACACGCCGCCGCCGCCATACAGACCCAGCAAGAAGGGTGTGTTAGCAGGGAAAAAGAAGAACGGTCTTTCCATTCCTGACAGGGAAAAAGGCAAAAAGTCTTCGGAAAAATAGGACTACTTCGGGCGTTTTCGTCGAACAAAAAAAGTGTCTTCGCATTTCGTAGTGTGGGTTTGTGCTGGTGTGTGTGTGTGTGTGTGTATGTATGCTTAAACAACTGACAGCGCTACTGTCAATTGCGAGGGTAGAATCGAGCAGCTGCCAAAGTGCTCGAATCAGTGGATGCGGCTTGCAACGGGCTTAGCAGAAGTGGCTTACCTTGTCGTGTTCGCTGTGGGAGGTGAAATTGGCTGCCGAAATATGGTACCCGCGAGGACGTAATCTAAATTGACTGCAGCAAAATAAGTACCGGCAGAGAGTCGGTGGTTTGCAGGGATCTGACGCATCCTTCGTTGTGTCGGATCATGTTTCGTTGAACTATAACAACGAACCGGTGTGTCATCTTCCAAGGGAATCGCATACGCAATCACGGTAAGTTTTCATCAACAATAACTGTAGTTTCATATAGCTGAAAGTTGTTTTATATATTTTAAACATCCTCATTTGGGGAACGTTTCGTTACCTTTTTGCCAAGTACGTTCAAGTTTTCATTTATGGGGCAGCCAAAAATTAACATTAATAAGCAACGTTAAATAATAAATCCCATTTGCTCTGCACGAGGGAGGCGGCGTATTATGGTCGTCGTAGGCACTTGAAGCTCTGAAATAGCTGAACCAGCACCCATCAAACTCGCCCAGAGTTACCATTGACGCTCGAATCGTAGCAGTATGGAAGTCTTCGTGAGGAATATTTAGACGCATGACTCACCTTCCACTAAAAAAACATAGGCGCCTTGCAGAAGCCGATGCTCTGTGCTTTCCCTGCGTTTCCCACCGTCTCCAATGCCACATGGAGTGGTTTCTCAAGTTTGACCGAATCCGGGAAGCAGACGAGATTGATTGTATCGCTTTTGCCATAAATCTTTTGAGCTGGTCTGCCAATAGGGAGCAATATTTATTTTGTTGGTAAAGCATGATTTTTTAAACGTTTCAATTGATCGATTATGTTCTCCTTGAAAGCTTCACTGTTATAATGCTATTGTGATTCAATTCACTTTTAGTTCACCCCCTTCCCCCATAAGAAGTAATTAGTTGCACAGTGTTGTCATTCTGCTGTCTGATGGAAATCAATTTGATGCTCTAGACGCAAAGTTTGTCTTTTCCGTCAATTCTCTATGTGTTTCGTGCATTGTGATACATTAGACAGAAAACAATGGGAAACAGTAGATGGAATCACCGCGCGCTGATAAAAAGGTGCCGAACAACAACACCGTTGGTTTGTTATTTTCTTCATTCTGCAAAACTGCACTTAATTTCCACGAAAACGGATCGACCATCGAACGAGTGGATAGGGCGGTCGGAAGACATGCGAAAAGCGCTACCTTGGGAGAGTCACCATCTTCTGCACCCCTCACCAGAAGGTGTGTTATGGTGGGGTTGGGGTACCGTTTTCCGTTACACTCTTTCGGCCGTTAGTGGTTTTTCTTTCCCCGCAAGGCTGCAGGTTTTTTTTTGTTTTTTCCTTTACTTCATGCTTTCTTTTTTCTCTTGTTATTTTTTTTTGTTTTGCACCCATGGTCCCCGTAGGACAGCAGCAGGTATATGCTTTCTGATCGAACGCTGCAAGTGCGATCGTGAAGACGCGATCCAGCGAGAACTGGCTGCGCAAATTCAACGTTTCGCGCAAAACCAATGCCAAAGCGACCGGTTCATTGCCGCTTCGTGTCTCGTCAACACCTGTTGTTTTTACTGTTGCCACTTCTAAATGCAGGAGGATGCTCGTGTGCGCTTCCTTCAGCGGCCGGTATGAAAGTCGTCCACGGCAGCAGCAAGGGCGCGCGCGTACGCAGGTGTTGGAAAACAGACACAACGGGGCATAAGAGTGGCCATACACCATACACCAAGACGTGTTGCTTCATCACCCCGCTCTTGACCATCGGGTAATGAGTTCGCTAGGCTTGGGGTGATTTTTTTTTCTTCTCTTCACTGCCCTAGTGGCGGCCCAGGACTTGGCTCATAGTGAATAAAATACCGTGTTGTGTGCGCGCGGCATCGTAAAAGGTTCCGTTATCAGCAGCTGGCCGGCCTCGAGGCGAATCAGGTGCGTGCGGGAGAGAGAAAAAAAGTGAAAGAGAGACATGTCTCTTTTCGCTATCATTCGGCGTTGGGCTGATCGATATTTGATTTATTTGTGCGCACCGTTATCAATTCGACAAGGGGTTGGAAAATTTCGTTTTTGTAATGTCAAAAATGAAATAAAAAAATGCATAATATTATGGCTCAAATATTGACTTCTTGATAAATGTTGTTGGGCTGGGGCAAGGTTTGAAGCAATGCAGAATTTGGAACGTTAAATGGTTTTTATTGTATCGTTTGACCGGTTCCTGCTGGGATTATTTGTGATGGAGTGTTACTTTGATTTCATCCAAACAGATTGATTTGAAAATTAAAAAAACAATTAAAAAAACACTGTAGTAGAAGAACCTGACAAGTTCATTATGCATTTTCTCCATGTACGTTTATAAAGGCCGTGCGATATCGTTAGATTCTTTTGTTTCCATTGTAGAGCATACAAATTACCCATATTTCTCCTTGATCCTAGAACTCTCAGTTGAGTTCGTTGCGCAAATTCAATACGGGCGTTTTGCATCTCGTCAAATTCCCTTACGGTGAGGGTTTTCAAGAAAGCGTTAACTGTGAGAAGATCTTCCGTTTGTATGATGTTATGCCTGATTAAATTTGTTACTTGCTAGGAGAGAAACGCACGCACACAGGTCAATAAATGCCCTTCTTCAGTATGTTCGACGAATAGGCAAAGGGTGTCGAACGTGGAGTGGGCTGATTGACCCCTCTCCCCCTCCTCTCCCCGCACCGTTAGTGCGTCATGATGGTCTAGAGTGCCCGATTGGTTGTTAATAGCATCGCGACAGTGGATTCGATTTTGTTTCCCGCACACATGTGAGCGTTTTGGGTGCTTCCCCTTCTCTAATCTTCTCCCACATGGGGGTTTCCATTGCACTGGGTACCTATTGATTAGTTTGTTGGGAAACCAACCAACCGACGAGGGTCGCGGTTTGATAAAACAGATTTATTATTTTGATACCAATGTTGAGAAGTTGACATTTTGCTCCGAGGAACACGTTTTTAAGGGAAATGAATATGAGCTTGAGTTTGATTAATGTTTTGCATGAATGAATCTCTAATGCGGATTGTTGCACTAACTGAGCGCAATCAACCCGTTATTTGCGATAAACTGTGTCAATATACTGCGGAAAGATGTGGATCGTTATAGGAAAAAAGTGCCATGTTTGCTTGTAAATAACATCTTTTTTTTATTTTAATATCGTCAAATTCAAATCCGAAGGTTGTTAGATACAGAAAGTAACATTGTTGGGCATGTTTATTTATTTGGGTTGATTTTGATTGATTTTTTTCATTTTAAATCTATTACTACTATTCTATATCATTCAGTTGTGGTCTTGACGAAATAAGAGTGGTTCAAGTGATTGCAAAAAGCTGGCTCTAACCTCTGATCTCTTCTGAAAGAATCGGAAAACTCCATCATTTCAAAAGTGTTCTAATTGGTGTTCATTATATGGAAAGATGTCACCAATACGATCATGATCTAGTCTGTTGAGAAAGCTAGAAATAGTAACAACGTTCGAAGAAATGAAGATAATGCTAGTTAAGCAGAATGACAGTGACACAGAAAATCATACTTGATAGCAATGTTCATCACGCGTCTGATGGCAATGATAAGCACAAAGGGAAAAAAATTTAAATTGCTTTAATTCTTCAAATTCTGCATAGCGTTAAATTTAGATAACATGCACATGTTTTTAAATGAAAAACAGCCTGATACATATCGAGCTGTTCTACACATGAATATGAGATGTATGTAAACTGAACATTGTTATGCAGCTATATGCAGTTGCATGTATTAGACCGGTAGAGCCAAGCAGCACTTCCCTTACATCCGTTATGGATTGTCGGTTCACCTGTAAACTCGTTATGGTGGTAACAACACGCGTAGGTCGGTTGTGGGTGTCCTTTGAGTCCTTTTCTGCAATGGAGCATATCGTCGTTTTTGCGCTAGAATAATTTTCTATGAATCATTTGTTACATGGTCTTTTTATAAAACAGAATGGTGAGGAAAATTTTCATTACAAAGTGAGCAGGAAAACTTCTCTGCATATTTCCACAATTTAGCAATTTTGTCCCACTTTTGGGACATACAACCCATCAGTTTGGACTCGCTTTAGCAACTTTGACATAATAGTGATAGGGGAGGATCAAATTGAAAGTCAATTCGTTTTCAAATCATCTCAACTACGGCCTTGCTACCGGTATCTGACAGACAGGAAATATTTTATCGATTATCCCTTGTCTTTTTCCATACGTTTTTTTCGTTTTTTCTTCATTATCTTAAAGCGCTCAAATCCCCATAACGCCGCTTCCCAAACGTGGTGTGTGTATCGTTTCCTTCCGTTCTGTATCGTGTCTGTTGGCCATGTGAATCGAAAGCGAGAGAGAGAGAGAGAAACAGCAAGCGGGGCGGGGTGGATCCCTAAAGCATTTTCCATTGCGTCCTTCACCCTACCCGAAAACCGCCCGCCGCGGGGGTCAGTGGCGCCACTTTATCGGAAAGAAGTGTGCACTATTTTTAATTTTCCCTCAATCTTCTTTTCCCAATCCAAGCAAAACACGCACAGGAAGAGAAAACATATCATCGTTTGCTTTGGTATTGGTTGGTCGGGTGTTGGTTGGATGGTTGATTTTCTTTTGCTCAGGCTCCCATCCCCCCTCTGGGGCTTCTTCTTGGATTTGGTTCTAAAGTTGGCGTTTTATTTATCCCCTCTTCGTTGGTATTGACCATTCTCTCATCTCGGCAGCAGCCCTCGTTTCGGTTCTCTGCTTCCGGCCCTCGCTATACTGCTGGTGGTTGGAGCTTTTCTCGTTCATTATTTGTACTTTATTTTCTTTTTCGTCGTTTATTTGAGTTTTCCCCGCCTCTCGTTTCATCGATGGGGTTTTGGTGCTCTTCTTATGGCATCGTTAGTTGTACTGGCACTATTCCTGTTTTTTTTCATTCTCTCTCTCTCTCTCTCTCTCTCGCGCGCGCTTACTTTCTCTCACACTCGTGCGCAAATCATGGCAGTAGCTTCTTCTTCTGATTTTCATTCGTTTGGAACACAATTTTCCTCTCGATTGATTAAGAGAGCCTTTTCCTGCCCCCCCCCCCCTCTTCCTTCTTCATATTGCTTCCCTTCCCCCCTCGCTGGACAATCGGTTGAAGTCTTCTCTTGGTTTTGAGCGCGCTCGACCTTTCCCGGCGGAATAATCCGTTTGCAGTCAATTTTATGCTACGGCTGCCATCCTCTCTCCCCTCCTCTTCCCCTACCTCGTTGCCTTGTGCAGCATCATTTTTGTTGCTTCTGTTTCCGATATTCCTGTCACCTTCCGCTACCGGCGCTGTCCAAATGGCTTGCACGGATGAATGAAAGGAGTAATGAAGGGAATCAATGGGAAACGATAAGTAAAACACAAGGTGGGCGCCTTGGATTTCGCTGTATGTGTGTGTGTCTCTGTTTGCTTGTGTGGGAAACGTGCGTTGTGAAGGAGCGCTTTTTTTAGGTGCTTCTTTAAGACTACCAGCCAAGCTATTTTTTATTTTAAATTTTTTAAACACAGAAGGAAGTAATTTCTGTATGAGTTTCGAGATAACTATTCTGTTTTTCTGCAACTCCTCCCTTCGTTCTCGTGCGACGACAATAGCAATATTTCATCTGTTTGCCGATTTATGGTACGCTGGTACGCGCTTGTTTCACTTGTAAGAGTGTTATTGACGTGGAGCAGTGTATAGGTTTAAGCTGAATGGAGCATGAACGATTTCGAAACCGGTTTTGTGTGCGAAAAAGCATGGGTTAATGCACAGTTTTGCTGGTTCATAAACCAAGCATCACACGTTCATGCGAGAAGTGTAAGCAATTGGTCATTGTTTTTAGCAGCACAATTTAACGCTGTTCAATCGCTGAGTGTGTGTGTTTGTGTGCAAAAGTCGAACGCTCACGGTGAGAAAATATATTTCCTTCTCTCCACGGTGTGCGCTGGTCCAGTTTTCCAGCCATGGGGGAAGCCTCATGAAAGAGAAAAGTCGAGCAGTTGGGAGTTCTCACAGAACCGCTCGATTCTGCAGCTCCTGCGTTCGGTATACTTTTTTGATTGGGAGTTAGCAACTTTTAAATGTTGAATCGAGAACTACATTAGGCGACGTTTTTATTGTTGTAATCTATAACGGTATTTTTAGTGAAATAAATTTTATGCTTTTGTTCCCATATGTATTCTGTTTGCCAGCTTCTAATAACAGTCTTCTCATGCTCATTTGTTTCTTTTTTGACAGGTGTCTGTGCCCGCTTGTCCGTATGCGCCGCGCAGCTGCAGCTAGATGTTTAACGGGCACAGGAGGAAAACGTATCAGATGGAAAGACTGCCAACCGCTGTAGATGTGCGGTGAAAAAAGATCCTAAAACGTACACTACCAACTTCGTGCCAACCGTCAAACGATGCATCACTATTGTGCTGCAACTAGTGCGCTGCCATGATTCGTTATTCGCTGGGTGGCGTGTTGTATCGACGAGTGTCGTTTTGGGGCATAAACTCCATATCTTGCACATGGTGCTCTGGCCGCCCGATGGTGGAGCAGAGTGTGCAACGCTAAATTGAAGCTTGTTTGCGTATGTGCGTGCGATGTTGCCTCGAGTAAGAGAGACGCGAGCCACCAAGTGAGAGATGATTTCACATATGCTATGCCGTGCTGTTGGCCGGGGGTGCATGCCCACTGTGCCTGGGTGTCTGCAATGGCTAGACGCGCATGAGAGCGAACACCATAGGACTGCCGCGCCGCGGTGGTATGTTTGGACCCTCCGAGCAGCTTGTTAGCTGCGGGTGTGTTCGTACGTACACGTGCTCCACTCTCTTCGGAGCGTCGTACCCATTTTAGAAGCGATTGTTTGTGTATATTCGAATGTCGGGCCCAGGTTTTGGTGCTTCAGAGAGCGAATCCATCGGCAAAACTGTGCCCCAGCCTCTGGATGTGCGAGCCGTGCGCGCGTCCATGCGGGAGTTTGTGTGTTTTCCAGTTGTACAATATTAATGACGTACGAACGTCATGCGAATAGGGCATACAGCTCGCGAAAGAGAGAACGTATGATCGATATAGACGAGCAGGATAGATCCGGTGTTCTAGCTTAGGCCAGGCTGATAAAAGTGTTTCCGATAGCTGTCGAGGAAATAGGTGAAAAATCGATTTCCCGTTTTGCCTCCGTGCGACTATCAAAGTGTCATACTCTCTGGGTGACGGATGATTTTGACGGCAGTCGCCGCTGCAATGACGTTTGTGTTTTTATGTGTGTTTTAGCTGGCCTGCTGTGTTCCTTACTTCTGCGAGAAGTATGTTTCTCAGAGCTATGATTTTTGTCCAGCAATTGTAGTAACTGAGTGACAGTTTCAAATGCTAATCCCAGCTTTGAGATTTGTGGTTTTTTCATTGTAGTGGTATGGTATGACAATAGGCGAAGGATAATGTTGAGTGATGATAATTTTTCTCAAAATCTTATGATATAATGCTGCTGCCGCTTCGTACAAGCTTTGGAGAGTGTGGGCTTTGTTGTGTTGGAATGGTACGATGTTGTTTAACTGATGAAGGTTTATTGTATGTAACATATTTCGGAGCAGATTTAAATGATTGGCCGAATAGCATTGAGATGATTGCTTCTGTACCTAACATAATTCGTGAAACATTGTTGCTAATATGTGAAGTGACCCATGGTTTCATTAGTGCACGAATGCTTCACCGATAAACAGTTTGCATAAGTTCATACTTGACGCTCGACATGTTCAACATTTTTTTGTCCGTTGCTGGGCCGATTTTTCCATTTCCCCAGCAGCCGTTTCAACGCATACTAATAAACTTTTCTCCCGATTTTATGCGGCTGTAAACGGGAGAAACACAGAACACGGGCACAGAAGCTGGAAAGAGCCGTATAAAGAGAGAACTTGAGAGGCAACATTCCGCTCCAGAACCAATAGAAGGAAAAGCGGCGCCTCTGGCTGTGTGTTTGTGTCGGTATTTTTGTCGAAAGTGTGGCGCCACGTTAGACGAGTTAATGCGGGAAGATCCTGTTTCTATAAAACACACACACTCTCTCTCTCTGTGTGGGTTTTGAAACCTTGGCTGCGGTAGGGGACGAGCTGAAATCGCACGCGCGCTTTTTTGTCACGTCATCCATGGCCATTTGAACGTCCCAGATACCCGCTGAAACGCACACGAGCTAAGGAGAGGTATATTTTGGGAATGCGGCGAAGGATACACGGCCGACTGTTCTGCCCATGTTCGAAGAGGGGCGGGGGAAAAACTCGAAAATTAAACTTGTGTTGGTGTCAGCCAAAAGTCGCGCGATAAATATGCCACTTAGTTCAAGGGACCAATGTCCTTCGATGCAGAAAAGAATACTTTAGAAGTCATTCATAAATCAGGACACAGGTAAAAGCCACCGCCAGCTTTAAACCGTAATGCGAGAGAAGTAGGGAAAATGGCAGAGTTAGAGTTAATAGCAAAATAATGAAGGTAGGGCTACCTCGGAGCGAGGGTGCAGGAGTTTTTAGCTGAAGTCGTGTTACATGATTGCACGTGTGTTTCAGCGCTGCTGTGTGATATATTTGTTACTTTATTTTTACACTTTATGGAAAATGTCTTACCTTTCCTTTCACTTCTGTTGCAGTATTTTCCTGTCGCTGTGCAAGTGCGAGTGAGGGAGTGCAAACGGTAGTATTTTTGCATACGAGACGGAAACAGCAAATCATTACATAAAAATAAAACAACATCGACAAAAAAGGACATTCCCTCTTCTCTGGTGGGGACGCGGTGCGTGTTTTGGGGCACCCCCCTGGTGCAGTGGTGCCTAAGTGACATGGAAATGGCGTTCAGCTAGAGAGAGAGACCGTGCTCTCGCACCCCCCGAATGTGCGTATCCTTTGTTCACTCGTGTTCGTGTATGTGGGCGCACTTGCGTGCGTGCGTGAGTGAGTGGGCGTGTATTGTGGGGATCTTTGTGTGTAATCATCGATCATCATCTCCAAATCACTCGCGGATCGTTTGCCCGTGAAATATGAATGCATAGTGTTGTGATGCTCTCAGTATTGGAGTGGGTTAGAAAATAATTGTAAAAAAAAATCCATCCTACAGTACAGGCAAGCAGCAGAAATCGGGCTGCCCAGGGAGTGTTATTTTGCCCATGCTGAATATGTCAGTGTCCTGTAAAAAATCATGAGAACGTAAAGCATGAATTCGATGTTGCAATTGTAGTGTGTGGAGAGAGGCTTATTGTTTGCTTCACATGCAGGCTTAGTGTGTGCCAGTGTGCGTTTCACTCGTCCTGTTGTTATTCCTTGGAATGCAACATCCCAACAACGGTAGAACAACCCCCGGATGCTGCTGTTCCCAGCTGCGACCGATTGTGCTCGCGGAACGCCCGTGTTGATAGCAGAGATATCATGCGATAGCGATAGCGATAGGTGTGCTGTTATGCGTGTAGTGCATTCAATGTGTTTGTGTGTGTGACTGGGTGATCGTGTGAAGGGGGCTCTTCAATCGCGATTAACCCATCATCGGGTGGAGATTTTCTGTCGACCATCCAAGTCAATTTATGATCCTCTAGCGCAATGCGTGACATTTGACAACATCTTTATAGATTAACGAAGACAAGCGAGCCCCGGTTGGAGGTGTGGAGGTGGTGTGTGTGTGTGCGTGGTGTGTGTGTTCGCGGTAGAACCATCCCCCTCGTCAGTAAGTTGGTCCTTTCAGGGGGGATTCAGTGTGTAAAACGTAAACCCGTCCGCGAGACTAGTAAAAATCCGTTGCTGTAAGCAAGCATTAGCATAACTCCGGGGCGGAAGAATAACGACAGTTCCCTTAAACAAGGTGTAGTCCACCAATTTGTTCGTACCGACGCCTGTATCCTTTTCCAACCGACAACTTGGCGACAGAACCGAAAATGCAGCGCCGCGGCGAGGGCAAAGACCAGCAGCAGCAGCAACAGCAGCAGCAACAACAGCAGCCTCAACAGGCACGGGCTGCTGGGGATACCTCCGGTGTTACCGGTGGTGGAGGGCGGGATCGTGACGTCACCAGACAGACCAGGTGAGTTGGACTGACGACTGATGATAAGGGATGAATTCTTCTCCTTTTGGGTAGAAATTTAAAAAGCACTTCAAACTGACATAGGTAGGCTGATGAGTTGATTGGTCAATTTAACATAAATAAAACGATGTCAAAAAATGAGATTTATTTAAATTAACATTCCACCGTTTTTCCCCTTAGCCAGTCATTTTAAAATACGTATTAAACGTTACTGGACGAAATATATGTTGGCATTTTAATCGCAAGTTAAATAAATGCGTAACTCAGGTGTTTCCACTGTCGTGATAGAGGGTTATTTTTGGTTTATGATCAAAAACCTCTTTCTACTGCATCGTTCACATTTTGTGGCTACCGCATTGGTGGACCGGTGAACAATATCACCTGTTTTGTAGTTTTTTCGCTCTAAGAAATGACGAGAACCGATAAGATAACGAGGGTGCGACAGGGAAGATAACACACAGACTCAGATCGTAAAGGTTATGAGTGCTAACCTTCAGCAAACGGTGCTTGGGACCATGTGGTATTAGAATCGAGCCCTCGGATGTTGGTTTTCTTATCATGTTGATTTATATATTTGGCACACCATTCAGTTCCACCGATTGAATCAAGTGTGCAACAGATATGTGTACACCCCCCTTCGGCGAGTGTTATTTGTGTGGGTGGGGGTTATTTGGAAACAGGAAGCCTTCCTTGCGCTGTAACGAGAGTTGCGTTACTAAGGATGTCTCAAAGTGTTTTTATTAGCTGCCTAATATTAGGAAGTTGAAGTTTGATACACCACTGGTGGGGATTCGGTGTCTGTTCGAGCCAAAGGCTGATCGGTTGACACTTAAATTATCACGTGTTGCTCGTGTCCCCGTGCCGCGTCCAAGTGTGCCGCAATGTCGTCTCAACCCCCTAGCAACCCGTGGGAAGCACGTTAATTGGCTTGATCTGGATGCCATTTGGCGCGTCCATAATCCGTTTCCAATCCAATAACCTGCCTGCAGACGGGGACGACAGTAGGGTATTTTCCCTCCCCTTTCCGGTCGATGAGAGTTTATTTTTTTTGCAATACCTATGGTAAGAGGAGGAACAGTTTGAAACTGTTTGCTGATCTTTTTAGCACTCTTTGGTCACGTTACCGGTCGAGAGCAGGCGTTCGGAAGTCACGGGTGGATGCGTCGAGTGTGGCTTATGTGGGGTGTGGAAGTAGAGTTATAGGAGCTCACAAGAAGCAAAAAAAACATCTAGCTAAACAGCATGGAACTAATTCACTTAACGAAAAAAGATAGCGCACCACGCCGACGAAATGAGCTTTTAATGGATTGGATTGAATTGGATTTGATGCTCATTGTTTTGTCAGAAGGGCTTTTGCACCGCTGCACCGTAATTATTGTTGATTAGAAGCAACGTGTGATTTGCGCGTATCAGTAAGAGAGCGGGTTTTTTGTTCATTAATTTATCAATTTGACCTCGTCACTGGCGTAAAGTTGTGTGGGGAAATGGAAAACTTCACGCTGATGCGATTTGAACGATGCGCTAATGGGGCCTGTAAACGTTTCCGGTCAAAATGATTGCGAATTATTCCATTTCACAGTGGGCAATCGAATGCTTGCTTATCACCTATCTACCTGTTGGGGTTTTGGTGATGTGAAGTAGTGATTTATTTTTATGCACTTTTTTGTGCTTCTCAAACATTGTGCTAACTTTGGTTCAAACATTATCAAAATATGAGACTGTTTTCGTTTTATTAATAACAATAGCTGAAAAATAGACAACTCATAACTAATATATAAGATTTTTGAAGTAAAATGAAATATTTTAGGAGCGTTTTAAAGTTGATACGCTTTATGTAATCCAATATAAATGCTCTGAAGCTACTTTAATGAACTTTTTCAGTTCGCTTTAACTTAAAATCCTATTCAATGTGAGAGCTGTATTCCAATGAATTCGCTAATAAAAATTCTTTGACATGAGAGAATTAAAGCTGTTCCATTCCTGCTTACATTGTAGTATAATAGTTGAAAATTGTTTGCATTAAAAGATCTCAAGTTGTTTTACTTGACGTACGTTAACTTTGTTCGATACAATCGTTTGCAACAAGCCAACAAACTTCTGTCAAGAACATGTGCGGCCCATCCATTTTGAAAAGGTTTCTTTCGCTACGTACGTGTTTTTCTTTTGTGCTGTAAATTCGCCCCGACACTTCGAACGTTTGCGATTCCCGTGTGCTTTGCGACCATGACTCATCTGTATTTATTCCTCTTCAAAGATGGAACAGGAAGCGCTTCGATCAGTTGCTGCCCTAAGTTGGGAGCCCGTTTCTACGTCTCCATCTTCTGCTTTCGTGACGAGAATGCTCTCTCTTTCTCATTTGCTCACTCTCCCTCTTTAGTGTCTCTTTTTACCATGCCAAATGACTCATTAATGTGGCGAAAACCACGCCCGTATGACAACTCTATCAAACCAAAATCGCAGTTGCTTCGCCGCACGCACTAATACCTCATGCCTGGTTAACTTTTTCGAATATATATTTTTGCGCGTATGAATGCCTTTGCGAATCTTGCTTTTATTCCGGTTTTTTTTTCGGGACACCATGAACCCACACCACAAGACGAGTTTCTGCGAGATGCTGCTGCTGGAAAGCTGGAAGAATTGGCACAACACAACGATTCGTCTACCCAAAGAATGCTAGAAGAAAAGAGATGGTCGATACCTGAACAGCACTATTCCAATCCGAGTCGTTTGCTCTTCGGGACCTGAGAGATTCGCGAAGGGTTGTGTCTATTCCATGGATCAACCCCGTCTGTATATGCATGAGGGTAGTAGAGATGTTCCTCCTCACGACCAATAACCCCTCGTGGCCACATACCACCACGAGTTATTTGACCGGGAACGGTCGGTTTCGCAGTCGAATGTTCTCTTTTGCCATGAAACACCAAGAAGACCACGCAAGCAGTGCAGTTTTTTCCTTCTCTCAAGCGCTAATGAACGTTTACTGGGCTTTCTCTTAGCCCTACTGGTTTCCGGTATGTGTTGCAAAACGAGAAAAGGACGAGCAGTGGGACGAGTGTGTGGTTCTTCTATCCCTTGCAATAATATCCCACCACCGTTTTGTGGTGGACCAGTCACACTGTGTTTTATGTTCACCGAGGTGTAGTGTCCATTCTTGACTGCATTCTCTCTCGCGCAGCGAAAAGCTTGCGGAGAAATCACTTCCTCTGGTTGCGGAATGTTTAACCACAAACGGTTCTTCTTCACCAGGCTCGCTTGCTAGATGTGCTGGTTTTCTTTCTGTGAAAATCGAGAAAATCTTAGCACCACATTCCACAACCTCCCAACGGTTAGCCACATCAAACGCGGGCGCGCCTGCCTTCCCTGTGCTTTCTCTGTGCTTGATGTTAATTGTTGGGAATGTTTTCGTGCGAATTCAGCCATCATCCATCCAGGCTGTGTAACTATCGTAGTATGGTCAAACTCGCAATCACGTCGTGAACTTCCTTTGTGGAGTGGAGGAATTTCAGGAGAGCGGAGCCCGCGCGTATTACAATTCCAACGTGCTTTCAACACAATGTTGCAACGTGTTTTCATATCCCTAGGTGGATTCGTTGACCGTTTAGGAGTGACATTTATTACCACCTCTAACCCGTCAATTCGCAAATGGGTGGCGAAAATGGTGAAAATAGCTCATATCAATCCTAATCACATTCTTCCTCCTCTTGAAGGGTGTGCGACTGAGAAGGAGGAAGATTTGCTTCACTAGTTGCACGTGTGTGTGCGTGCGGGCAATTAGAGTTAGGTGGTGCATCATATTGATATTTTTGTAACGTTTCGTATCACCATTTCCACTTGCAAACCACGTGATTGTTATGCAAAACGCGATTTATGGCTACGTTAGTGCGCAAACAGTAACTTTTTTTTTGCGGTATTAGGTATGCTCATAAGTGCAAATGAGCGGACAAATATTGCTATCAATGGTGTGTAGTCGTTACTGAAAAAAACGGGATATATGAGTACCTTTTTTTTCCTACCGATAGACTAGGCAATGCTTACTTCATCCAAATCAGTGTGGGGTAATGCGTTACCTCAACCGACACGGATTTCACGAGTTGAGTAATAAAGCAATGAGCCCTTCACGAAGCGTAATTACTGCAAAAATTGATAACGCCGAATTCCGTCCCTCGTGATTTTGATCCTTCTTATCGGACACAACCAAGGCAAGGGCTCATTGGCCTCATATCTTTCTGATTTTATTCATTTTTGAAATGTTGTGCTTTCTTGCAAAAAAAAAACTCCCACAGGTTCAACTAACGGCACTTATCGGCACAAATGCCGTTGTTGGTTATCGCAAGGTTCTTGGAAAACAAGAAAACTCCGGTTTTCCGCCTCGACTGTTTGCCGATTTTGCAACGGAGCTTTCCACAAGGCCGCTGCTCGCTAAGATTATCTACTGTTTGCATTTTTGCAGTCACAATCAAAACAATTGTGCGCGCGGAAATGACTTATTCGATGGGTGTATGCCTTTCAACGTTTGCACACACGGCTGTTGTTTGCTGCTCGGACACTGAAGTGCGTTGCGAGGTAATTCCCATACTTAAGAGATATTGAAAATCCTTTGAGTGAGTTCTCGTAAGCTTCAGGAAACGTTTTTTATGCTTATCTGATAAGCGACATCTCACGGTTATGCTGGGAAGGTGTTTCATTACGTTTTGCTCGTGATATGCCCACAATATATCTTTAAGTAGCTTCTGCTTGTTAAAAATTTACTTGAAATTGTATGCCTTTATTACCTTTGCTTGTCAAGTTGTCTTGTCATATTTTATTTAGCACTAACATAAACGACTAGTTTAATATTTGTTGTTCAAAATAATCAAAGTCATCCTCTCAAAAATTAATGTTATGAAAAATTGTAAAAATTGCAAAAGTTGTCATTTTTCACCTGGATTTGTACGTTTTATTATTTTATCTTCACGACTGCTCTTATCACCTTTTCGTCCTCTGCCTTCATTAAAACGACTGCACGTGGTGATGCTCTTGCCATGTGAAACGTAAAATAAAATAACCCAAAATCATGACACTGAATGACGGCTTCTCATTTGCCGTCGAGAGTGCCCAATGCCGGCTGCTGGGTGTTTTTCTGGCTTTACGTGACCTAGTGCCCGGACGTCTGATGTAATGCATCTACATAGTCCATTAACATTATCGCTTCATTACCACCGTGGGTGGAGATGTGATGGCTGGCTGGTGGATTATTTTTTTATCGACCCCCGCCCGACTGCATGTTGTGTTATCTATTGTTTGGTTGTTGTTGATTCAACTTTTTCTTTTCACTACTATCACACACGGTAAACGCGGAAAAAGACACGCTGGGCTTCCGAGTTGGATCCTATGTAACATGCTGAGCTTGTTTGAGGTATTTTTCTGAGGGCAAAACTATTACGACTAAGTTTTTTTTGCCTACGTGTAATGTGGCGCCTTCCGATATTTTTTCTACTCTTTTTTTCAACCCTATTGGTCGTAAGATGGGTAATAAAAACGTGGCGAAGTATGTGTGAGGGTCTTCTTTTCCGATTACCCTTTTAGTTCGCTCAGAAGCCTAAATCGAATGAGAAAGTGTTCGAAGCATTACGATTACGAAGGGAGTGTTTTTTTATATCGATAATTCATTGTTTTTGATTCATCAGAGCGTGAATGTGTGAGACTGTGAGCCAAGTGTGTGTGCGAAAACTTTTCAGCAGTGTTTCATATTGTTCACGATATCGTTTCGTGTTGATGGTGACAGCTTAATTAATTTGCATTTATTTTATTTGTTTTCTTCTTTTTAGGTGAGTTCTATTTCGGACAGAAAGTATAAAACTATCGGCAAATTGCATTTGCCAAACACCGCAGTCGACCTATGTATTAAGAGAAAAAAATTAACGATTTGTTAATGCTGGTTTGTGGTTATGATAATTAGATAATTTGCAAATTTTGCAATATTTTTTTTTCAAATTTACGTTTTGTTACGGCCGCTTTTTTTTTTAATTTTCCTATAACATACATAAAATAAGGTTTCGTTATTTGGGTATTTCATGTTAAACGATCTCCATTTAAACGGCGCTTAACATTTAATTATTGATCATACATTCTTTACTTTATATTTTTATCCCAAAAATCGATCTACAATTCATCCCGTCGCTTTGTTGAGTGGAAATGGTAATCAAAAATGTGTCTGCTTCTCGTGTCGATTTTTGCTCTTTGCAGCAAAAGTGGACAATTTCCTGAACCAGAGTATTCTTCCTTTCCTTTTGCACATAGGTTATGCTTTCACCTTTAGTCAAAGCCTGCCGTCAATATTTTTTTTCGCACTAAATAATAGCCCTTTCTGTGCTACCTACCTGGGTGTGCATCATCGTCATGAAGTTGAATTCCCAACGCACAGACGGTTTTCATTGGGATGAAAATGCGGAGCGGAGAAAAAGAACACAACTTACCTTCGCTAACCCTGCCCATTACCTGCCCCAGTCGCTAGCAGCGAAAGTGGGTCGTCAGTGGCTTCCGATCGTTCAATCGAGCCCACCCTTGGGGGACCATTCGCGAGGGGTAGTTTAGCTGAGATTGATATTGCATTTTTCCATCGCCCGGGAAAATCCCATTTCCCGAGCCCCGTCGTCGTCGTTGTTGTCATTTGAAGTGGAGTTCCTTTTCCCTGCCCTTCCCCACCCGCTGTCTGGGGGATGTCCGTGGCTCGTGGAGAGGATGAAAATTTAACGATCGATTTATCCATTTTTACGTCTCGTCACAAAACTCCCACTTTCCGTTTCCTGTGGGCCTACGATTGGCGGTCAACTCCGTGGGTGGTTTGCGAGATGTCCTTGCCAAAGAGAATGAGAGAGAGAGAGAGGGAGAGAGTGATCGATCCAATTTGTGTTATGTGTTTAAATGCACGGGGTCGGATGGAATGGGTGCGCGGGCGCGGGATAGGTTGAAAAATTTTATCAGATTTATGTGCCAGATTTGTTTCCCACGTTCGTTCGCGTTAGGGATCGTGTCCCAGCGGGGGTATGGGATTGGCATACAAATTAGATAGATTGCTTTCAAGGAGAGGCGAAAATCAGGAGCAGGAAAAAATCCTCTTTCCACGGTGGAAATTGATGAGCCGGGAAGATGTGGGGGGAAAATCATTGTCAGTGGAGGTAGAGAGTACAGGCGGTGGGGAAAGGATAAAACAATATGGCGCGTAAGATGATCCTGGACCGTCAACTTCGTTGTTGCATTGGGAATAAATTTGCAAACCCATTGTCCTTGCCCCAGTGTCGTGAATGTGCTCATGTATCTCCTTCAAGGCGACTATTTTACGGTCATTTGTTTAGGATGATTATTTTGGAGTAACAGTTCTGTATGACCAGTGATTTCCATTCATTCGATTCTTGTTGCTTTATATTTTACTCAGCTCGGGTTTTGGATGAAAACTACACGATATCGATTATTTTTATTATGCTACTGGTGGATAGTTAGTTAATGGCAAGATGCAAGACATATATCTGAAACATGTCTGGCGTCGGGAGCAAAGAATCATTTCCCCCCTTAGAGCCAAACGTGTGCATTCGATTGGTTTTATTGATTTTGTTTCGACTTGTGTTCATATAACAGAAAATTAGCGTTCTCACGCGCGAGGGTGCTATCAAGATTTGATGGAAGCCGCCGATTGCTGGTCTACCGTTTCTCCTGACCCATCGAATGTTGTGTCCTGGCCAGAACATTTGAACTCTATCGATACTGGAATTGCGTGACCATCGGTCATTAATCCTTAGCCCTTTTAAGAGGCCAACGGGAAACTCGATAGGACTTTTTTTGTTCTTTTTTTTTGCTGTAGGTTCATCCGTTTTCTCTCCATTTATCGCTTTAGGCATTGTAGCCGAGGAAGAATTTGGGCGAAATATATAAAACCTTTTGAGAAGACATATCGCAAGTGCTGCACAAATAAAACGGGTGGCATATTTTATGGTACATATTTAATGATATTTAAGGTGAGCACAAATTAGTTGAAATGGCTATGTAGCAACCTAACAGCATGGAACACAAAGTTGTAAAGTTGTTCAAGTTGATGTTTTGCCAACCTTGATTGATTTGATTTTTGTGCGAAAAAAAGCTCCCAATCTATTTACTATACGTCTAGCTTTTTTTATGTTATCGCTCATATCACGGTTTCCACATCCGACGTTTGATTGACGTAAGCTCATTTGCAGCAGTTTGCATGCCAAAGAGCGCGCGTTTTGCTGCTCCAAAGAGCGCATGGACCAGAAAAGTGCACTTCACTGTACGTAATACACCGGCATTGATAGAGAGAACCACAATGATAATTATTTTAAAGCGTGGTAGTGTTGCAACCATGGTCCTAGCGAATAAACAACCAAGCCGCTCTTAACCGAACCATCATCGATCGATTGGATGTTTTTATTTTTGGTCGTATTGTGTTTTGTACTAGCAAATGCTGCCCATGAATGTCGTAAAATTAGACGAAAGATTGATGATAGCGTAGGTTGATGATGATGATGGGATAGAGCAAGGTAAGGTGTATATGGTACGACACTAGAGCGAGGAATAAGATTAAAATAATTCCGGGGTAAGGAAAATAATACAAAAAAGAAATAGCAGATAGTAGCACCACTTGGTCTGCCGGAGATTCATCCATCATTGAATAGAAATTAGATTAGAGACGACCCGGACCTCGAAACGTAGGCACCACTCATGCACACATACACATACGGATGCACGCACGCGACTTGGGGATTACGAGTACGGGACCGAGTACGTCCCCAAGAGGCGTATTTGGACACACACACCCGCGGATTACAGTCGTCAGACTGGGCAAGATGGGGGTGTAGAGTGGCCACAGCACTGCTACTGCTGCTCTACGGGTCTCTATGGCACAGTGGGTGGATGAAGAACGAATGCCTCTCCCGAGCTTCGGCTTTTAGCACCAATTTGATTTCAATACTGGCTGGACTCGACCGGACACACCACATCGCGTCAGCGCGTCTCTACTTCTCTTTTTTGTGCGAGCTTCTCTCGCTCTCTTTCTGGCCACATTCCCGGCTACCGTCGCGCTCGTTTCCACGCGGATTGTTTCGTGATTTCTCGCCGCGACAGCAGGACGGACGGTATATACTATTCCCCGCGTGGTGTGTGATGCCCGTTGGGCGTGTTTCGACTCAGTCGATCGTTGACATTCGCTGAACGTAGTTGAAGAGTAGTGGGCCGCGGATGTACGACTACCAGCAGGAGCCCGAGCTCTCAAGCAACATCCGTGTGTTCTAGGAGAAGCTGCTAGCCAAGGGTGTGGTGTGTGTTGAGTTTTTCGTTTTGTTCTATTTGTATTCCGCGTGTGTTTTGAGGCTTTTAGTAACAAGAAAGCCGCCTTAGATCTAAACAGTGAACGTCGGCGGTGTAAATTACGTACGATTGGTGTACGTATGGGAGGGAGTAGTGTATGTGACAGGCAAGCCTGAAACAAGTGACGAGGAAACAAAAATGCACGATCAGATGATCGAACCGAGTGATGTGCGTCGAGTCAGATATTGATCGGATGACAAAAATCAATTTTTCGCCTTGCGATAACGAATATGGCAGTTTGTTTCTTCAACGGCCATACTTTTCGTTGGAAATGAAATATTCACGGCCTTATCGCCGCTGCGTATTGGAGTGTGTTAGTGCATTTTCCTACAACAATATGCCAAAGTACATCAGTTAAGGTCGTGTGTTCTCAGTGAAGATGCCGTTCAGTGGCTAACTGTTTACCGGTAGTTACCAGCATGGAGTTTGGTTTTTTGAGCATTAGTTTCATATATTTTTGGAACGCAACAAACCCGGTTTGGTTAGTTCGGTGCAAAATTAGTGGCTTGTTGAATAAAAGTGGTCTTTTCGTTGAAGCAGAATGTGATAAAGGTTGTGATGAATCAACAGTATTCGGTTAAACGTTAATTTTTTTCCTATTAGTCACTTTTGTTTTTTAATTACTCATTAGTAATCAACACAAATGGCCTGAGTTCAAAACCCACATGGACATATTTTGGCGTTTTATGAATTGATAAAAATGTGACTTTCGGAACGATCACAATCACGTTCGGTTTATCACGTACAAGATAAATATTGTCACAATGTTGTGTTTTGTATGCGTAGCAAATCGTTTGAACGTACTAGTGCAGAAGATTAAATTTTGTTGAAGATCGCGGATAATTTAAAAGAAAAAAATAATCTAAAAGTAAATTGATTTGCACAAAATGTGCAAAGCAATGTGATTGTTGTTAAAAAGCACTTCTTATTGTTGGCGTCAGTCGATTGTGTGTGTTCGTGATAGTACACCAAGCGTTAAGTTTATTGTCATACAAATCAAGTTGCAAAAAAATATGGTATAGCAGCCAAGAAGGACATTTAAAACCGACGAATAGAAGCACTCCCGGCCTCGGGAAGCGTTATATATAGCTCTACGTCAATTACAGTTCTCTTATCAGTGCTGGTTGTTGTTTCATTGATTTTTTCTCTCCACTGTCGATGCATCCGCGCTCGTCCTGTAAACAGATGTTTGGAAATGTGATTATTACCTCAATAATACCATTTTCAGAATCGAATACATTTTTTCCCCAAATGTTGTTATATTTCCTGTTTACGTTGGAAATTGAGTATTGGTTTCACCTTATTATATTTATTATATTTTAATGTCAAATAAATTTTTGTATAAATTGGATAGTTCGTTTGAAGTGGGCCCGTCTAATGCCGTTTTCTTAGGGACGGAAAGAAGTATGAAATATTCATACTACGACGATATAATAGCAGTGGACGCATCAGCAGTAGCACAGGTTGTGGAAAAGTTTCGATTGTTTTTCCATTGCAACCATTGTTCGGTTGAAACAAATTGGTGAAAATTCCTATCGCCCTGATGTTATGCATTCCGCTGAATTTTCGTCCGAAAAAGATCACTCACTGCAGGTACGGAGAGAATTACATTTTTCTGTGGATGTGAGATTTTGTTTTGCACTTAAGCATTTCTTTCCACGCTAACACCAAGCACGATTAGCACATTTTTTTCTCACACGGATTGCAGGTGAACTTGGGAGACAAAATTTGGTTGTTTGTCGACCTTTCCACAAGCTATCGAATCTCACGCCTAATAAGTATTTTTTTTTTTGTAAATGTATATTGAGTTTACAATATAACATTGCTTAAAGTAAAAGAGATAATAGCTTCTGAGGGTTTTGAAGGATTTTCAATAGCCGAACTAATGGGAAAATATTAAAAAAAACATTCTCTAACCACACGGTACAGCCTTCAAAATTAGAGTAACGGCTTTGGAAAAATTGCTTGTGGTCAGTTGTTTGGTTACTTGTGCTCTCGCGAACCATTCACTTTCCAGCCACGGCATAGAGGGACGCGAAAACTGTGGGAAAACTTTCACTGAAGAAAAGAAAATCCTAACTGCGTGCACGGGCTTGGAATTGTCTTTGAAGCTTGAGGAGAGTAGCAGCAGTGTATTTTTTAAGTACAACCGTTTTTCTTTCATAATTGTGTGGTTTTTCTCAACACAGTACCTGTGTGGTTGTGTTTGTCATCCATACACCAGAAGCAGCGAAAGTAGTGAACTCTATTGATGTGGAACCTGCACTTACTGATACTTTCGTAGTATCGATAGTGTGATTATTTTCCAATGCATTGGAACGAATGAAGAATAAGTAAAGAAGTAGGGTTTATTTACGAAGCATATGATTGACTGTCGACACGGTGATCATAACGTACGATAAGAAACTGGCCGGTGGCACATTTCGTACGAACAATTCGATTGAAAACATGGGCGCAGTACAAATGAGTCGTTTGGTTGGTTTAAAATTTCAACAAAACAGCATTTTTAAATTGTCGTTTCAAGTCCTTCGAGGATCAGAACGAGGACGTTGAGGACAATCTCATATGGAATCATTTTATAGATGATGCAGCGAGTGTTCAATTGTTATTTCTAAGGTACGTGAACACTCGAGATGTGTGTGTATGTGATTAGGCAGCCAAGCAATCCGTCTATCAACGGGGTATAATACTGTAAATTCCATTTTGTTAAACAATTGCAATACAACGTGAGGAAAATGCTTCGATAACGTGATAGAAAACTAACTTACTGTCAAATGGTATTTCGTCAATTTAAATGGAGAAACGTAATCGAAAAAAGAAATTTAATTCGAACAAATCCTTGATATTTTAAACATGATATATGTGTCAACGACCACCATGCAATGGAAATTAGAAAACGATTAACATTCTTCACCGTATTACCGGGAACGGTGATTTTAATGTTTTCGTTGCTTGCGTTTTAACTCGTTTAGCATTTAGAAAAGTGCCGTTTACATCTTGGCGCCCCGTGTACACGTGATCGCATTCCTCAAGGTGAGCTTTCGTGTTTCGTTGGCCCAACACACGACACGTTGCAGGGCATAAAAATGGAACGGGCCAAACGAGTAAGGCACTGGCGTCAGATTGGACCAATTGTTGAAACCCAACTCCCCTCATGCTAACGTCCGTCTGTTGGCCATCCATACCCTTGATTTGGTGTGGGGTGCTTTTGACACGGGACTCCCGTTGTGTTCCCATTTTCCGATGCACGTTTTCGGTTCCGTTGCCCGCCTCCCCATCTCTCCCGTGTCTTCTTTTTCCACCACCCTGCACTTCCACGTGAGTATACTTTGTTCACGCTTGCCTCGGTCACGTTGACCCACGTGCACACCTACTCCTCAGGGCGAAAGGAGAAGGAGAAGAAGCGGCTACATACACATACAAAGTACACGCGAAAAGGACCAATGGAATGGAAGAGAAATGCCCCTAGCTTAATATGATGCCTTTTCGAAGGTTCACGGTGAATGTTGCATTCTGCGTTACCATTTCTTTGACGGGTTTCGTTCGTTACTGTTCTGATTTAGTATGCTGAACTGTGCTGGTCGTTGCACCGTGCAACCAGCTGTAGAAGTAGTGCGCTAAGTCGTTCGCGAAGCGTACAAAAATTTCACCGTGTCGCGTATTTTGGGTATTGTACTTAATACCGTCGATTCATTTACTACCGTGAGCGATAGTTCTGTGCTGCTTGATTGACATTATGTGTGAATTGGATCCGTGCTGTTTCTTGTTTTATTTTAAGCATAGCGCCAGCTGGTTCGAGAGGTGCAAGTGCAAAAGGATCCTTTAAATATTGTCTTCTCGGTTTCGTACAGTCACAAACTTAATCCCGTCGTGGAAGACAATTCAAAGATGACGGCGCGGAAAAGATGGTTTCCTTTCTTAATTCTGCATGCATATGTTTTTGATGCACACGTAGGGTTTTATGCGTTCCATTTTTGTTCGTTGATCGAAGGTGTTGTGTTGAAGCTTCTTATTCAATTAGGCAAATTTTATTATTACGAAAAGTATGCTTTTAAAATATGCATGTTCCTTCTATATGCAAAAAAGCCTAACATCATTTTGTGTCACTCATCTGAGCAATCATCTCTGGAGATTTAACGTTACTTTTGCAAAGAAAGGCTTCAAATAAAGATGCCTGCGCAAGTTTTCGTAACCCCATACACAAAATTCAATTCACCATTCATTCTGCAAGGTCTGGGTGGTTTTATACAGCTTTTTGTAGCTTTTTGGGAGCAGTGTGTTACGATGAAAACCCCCGCCATAAAAGAGAACAGCTCGACCTGCAGCCACTCAACTCCTATAGCTCCATGTCCATGAAAAGTATATCGCACGAAAACGGGGGTGCAACACGTGGAATATGCGCGCGAAGTGTATCGCGATAGCCTTTCCACTTGAGCAATAGTGAAATAGTCCGCCGAACAAAGGCTGCCGCTCGGAACGGCCTTTTTATCTCTGCAAGCGCGTACACATTTTCGCGAGCTCCGTTAGCTTCGCCTTTAACTGCATTGGCGAATAGTGCGCCTATAGCAAGTGAAACAATCGTTATGGATTTTTCTTCAACCGTGTAGTGTGCCTGCCCCTGTGTGCAAACTAGGTCTACCGTTGGAAGACTCACCTCAGCTTGGGCGACTTTTGTTTATGTTACTTTCGTAACTGACCGTGCACCTTGGCAGATTTTTGGTTACGATAGCATTCGTATTTCATATTTTCTACAACACACGCTCCTCTATTCGAATGGGTGGCAGTCTAGAAATAGGCTTTTCCCAGCATCTGCCTATCGGCTGGGTGGAGAGTGTGTACCCCCTGTTACGAATAATGACTCATTTGAACGAATAAAAAGCACAGTGGGAGGCTTTTCCTTATTTGGCATTAAACTGTCAAAAAGCTGGGTTTACATATGACGGATGTTTATATCGTATATTTCGTGCAAATTCTGAGTTTTGCTTCGTCACGGCTTTTCACATTTCACACCATTTCGCGCAGTTTTCAGAACAGCGTTGCCCTTTCGAAGACGCACGACAGCAGTAGTGTAGTGGTGTAGTGTGTGTTTGTGTGCAGCTGAAACAAACCAAAAAAAAAAAACAACTACATCCAGGCCATTTACGATTTTTATCACCACACGAGCGGCGCAAGCATGCGGCTTTACATTTGGTAACATTTATTTTTCTTTCATTCGCTTATTTTACCCTTTTCCGTTTCCAATCGATCATTGTGATGTCGTTGTTTTTTTTCTCCCCATTTTACCTGCTCTTATATTCTCGCTTCGCCAGTACACCTAATTGCTGTTGCTTATTAACGATGTTTTAGCCAAAGGACCTACCCTACTGTTCGAATGTTGCTTGAGAAATAAATTAAATGTGTTATAAAAACCGACCGCTATATGGAGGGATTTGAACTTAATTAACATTCAAACAAACTGATAAAAATCGTTCTTTGCACTTTCTGAATGGAATATTATCATCCCCTCTGTAACAAGCTTCGAAGCTGCCAGTTGTTACGCTTCAAAATGGGAACATAACCACATGGTTAATGCAGGACTGGAATGCCTTCGCCGGTTCGAGGTAATGTCCTTCACGATTTCGACCCCAAAATGTGGTGTAGCAGCTAGGGAACGGTGGCCCCTGACCGACTTAAAACTTTGCCCTGTAAGACAAGACCGGCGGCGGAAGGACAAGTTTTCCGGCGTACGTTCGGCAATCTGGAATCGTCCGCGTTCTCTTATGCCGTGCTCCACTTTACTCTCGTGGTCGAACCAGCAGCTCGTCCTTTTTCAGGGAAGCGCCCCACACACTGCTGGTCGCGTCGTCTCCCACGAGGAACACTCAATTTATCCACTCAATAAACCGCCACATCCTTGGCCGTGTCGAAGCGGACAAATGTAGCATAAAATATGGGGTCACAAACTTCCGACCACACACAAACCTCCCTCCCTTGCGTTGCGCTTCTCCCATTCTCGCTTCCCGGAGACTCCCGTGCCTTAGGTCATTCGATTCCGCGTGTAACAGGAAACACCGAAAGCTCCCCCAATTTCGGTTATGTACTCCTCCCACCGGGGTTAATCAGAAGGACGCGCGCGGGGCTAGAAAAATCGATCGAGATAACGTGGTGCGGGAAAATATTCAATTTGTGGGAAAACCCCGCGAGTCACATAGTTTTCCTCGTGAAATATTGTAATTCGAGCGCCGGGGGGGTTGGTCCGAAGAAGTGACCCAAAGCAAGCAAAATCCACCCCTCTGGTCACGTTCGAGAGCAGACCGACCATCGGCGTAAAGGTGGATCGATTGAACTCGTTTCTGGTTGAGTGTGTTGGGCCGGGAAATTTCGCTCCCAATAGTTTCATTCATTTTTTTTTGTACTTTCGCTTTCGATTAGATCTTTTTTTGGGGGGGAAATGGATCTCCTCGCTCCCATCGTTCGTGTTCGCATCTTTGAATTAGAAACATATCTTGACAACCGTCACGAAACTCCCCAGCACAGCCCATAGGAGGTGCGAAACGTACGCGAGCGCTTCCTGTGGCCTACATCCTGCGAGGAAAGATATGCTTGAGGAAGGAAAGGGTTCGACACGATCACCCCGTCCTTTATCGTTCATCCGCACGTACTCGTGGCCATCGTGTTTCGCAGCACCACCCGTCGTCTTCGTCATGGTCATGGGTGGCATTCGTCCTTCTGATCGAAGCGCTCTGCTCTAGCTGCTGAGGAGGCCAGTCAACTCACTCAAGCCATGGTTTTGACTCGCCTGATTTGGTGCTTCACAGGGTCCTTTTCCTCTGTGTGTGTCGGTTCACGTTAGGGGGTTTCTTTTTATTGGTATGCCATTTTGTTGCTATGTTTCCGTTGATTGAGGGATGGGCTTCTTAGCGTGCTGTGAGCGCACGAGGCTGGCGCGGGTTTTATTGCGTGACAGTAATTAAGCCCCGGGCATCGACCAGTCTCAAGGGGATAAAAATGGAGCTCCCCAGCCCATGCGGGAAACAAATACGAATAAATCCAATTATTGCACCACCATTGGCGTTTGCCACCAGAGTATCCTCTAGAAAGAACCCTAGAGAGCACGGTTACAAACTTCTGCAAATCGTACGTGAAGTTGTTAAAGCTTGTGTGGGGTTTACTAGTTTTTGCTTGAGGAAAGTCGACGATATCATTCTTCCACATTCGAATGCACATGTTTCGTTACGTTGCACTTAAAAATAGACGGAAAGTAGTATTCCAAACACCTTTACTTGAAGTGGCTTAGTTTGCACATCTGCCACCGTTTGCTTTCGGTTGTTGTTGATATATTCCTAATCTATACGGAGGTAAGAGCAAAACATGCTGCACAGCTTCCTTTGAACTGCATCTCTTAGGTGTTGTCGAATGTGTGAGTTGCTTTCTTAATCCATATATGATCGCTTTCTAGCCGTATCGCTGTTGGGTTATTTTAATGTTCTCGTACGCATACTTTTGTTCCATCTGTTCTGTGTTTTCCCCCTCTTACTCTTGGCTTATTCTAGAAGGAAGATCAAAGCGAGATTATTGTAAGCGAAAAAACATGCGAATTCGATTGTGCTATCGTGGCAGCGTTGAGTTTTATGTCTGTGTTTTTTTGTGTGTGTTAAATCCCCAATGCAAATGTTAACTTTTCTCTTGTTTTTCTTTCGCCTGTTTCTTTTCTCTCAACAGCGGTGTGCCCGGCGCAGGAGCATCGAACACAGCCGGTGGTGGCGGCGGTGGCGGAGGCGGTGGTGGTGGAGGTGGTGGCGGTGGAGCACGAGGCGGCAGCAGCATGTACTCGGCACGCCATTCGGTCAGTTCCTCCTCCGGGGTCCTGATGGTGGGCCCAAACTTCCGCGTCGGCAAAAAGATCGGCTGTGGCAATTTCGGTGAACTCAGGCTCGGTAAGTACAGCAACTGAATAAGAGGACGTACTCCAAATGGGTGGGGGGATGGATCGGAAGGATTCGGGAATTATTTATTTAGAGAGGGTGCCTGTTGGTTCCCTACGTTCCCTACGATGTTGGGAACAACTGGCAAAGTAATATCTTTGCTCCAATCTGAGCCACGTTTGTGCCAACTGCGACGGCTACTTCGGCACTACATGCCGCCAGATCGACTTGCAATCCGGAAGTGGAAGAATACAGCTTCGTCCCATCGATGGCCAGTGTGATCGGGAGAAGCAGTAACGATTGGGGAAAAGAACCGATCGCTCGTCTGTAGCACTGACGGCGCAAGCTGGTTATTTGTGACGTTGTCAGACCTGCCGTCTGCAAGTTGGACACATTGCAAGCTGTCAGGTTGGTTAGGAATTGTGATGAACCTGTATCGGCCGCAACAATGTCTTGCGCGATTTTCATCGCCGACTCGACCAACTCCTGCCACTTTCGGTTGACGCAGGTGTACGCCGTGTTTAGGATCGTACGAGCTGCACTGGAAGGATTTAGAGCATCTCCGACACACTGTTGCACGGCGTGGGTAGAACTGTTGAATTGTGCGATGATCTGTTCAAACCCTCGGTCGGTTTGATTAGCGATCGTGTCTAATCTATTCCGGACGACGGTGTTTCCAAAGTTGAGCGTTTGGTTGATGCGTTGCAAACCCTGCTCGAGAAACAGCTGTCCGAGCGTGTTCTGATAACCGACGGTGAGAAGTCGCACGATGTTGTCTAAAGCGTTGAGAGGTGCCGTTTCAAACCCTGTCATCAGCTGCTGGAAGGCGTTGGTGTAGTTGGTTGGGATCACGGGGGCAAACGATGCTTGCGAGAGGTTGAACACCTGCTGTGGATCAGCAATTGAACCGATGTTTAAGGAAACGTTCGATAAGTTGTTGGGCAGCGGGAAGACGTGGTTGTCGATTGCAATGAAGGATCCATTTGGGATATTCGAGGAACCCAACAGTGAAGGGACGTTCCAAATGTCACGACGACGACGTCGACGCCGATCAACGTTGAGTGTCAGGCCATCTATGCGAGTTCCATAGTCGTCCAGGGCAGCCACGGTGTTGATGCGATTGCCAACGGCCACCGTCACGTTGGAACGGTTAACTGCGGTTGAACCAGCGGCACTTGTTGGTACTCCAGTGTTGGAAGAAGCTCGATATGATGGAGGGTAGAAAAACAGTGGGTTGCAGTTCGTTTGTGCTGCGATAAATAGCTGTTGAAAAGGGTAAAGAAAAGGTTCCTGAGTTCTCCGTGGTGTAACGTATTGATGGCCACCTACTCCTCTACGAGTAATCTACCGTGATAACGATGGAAGGAAATCCGTTTCTAGTGAACTTGTTCATTTTCTGCCAACTTCAAAGTGAAACTGCTCACTCGCTGCTGCGGATCGTCTTTATTTATGTAGCTGGTGGATTTTTGAACCCCGCTCAGTTGTTCAAATATTTACGTTGTTCAGTATGTGTTTGCCGCGCACCGTTAGATGGTTTTATTTGCTGTTTTGATAATTTGGATCAAATGCGGTTCTTTTTGACGTCGACAGCTGCGACGGACACAACTATACAAAATTGCTCTCTGCTGCCACGTGCTCGTCAGTAACGTTCGCTGGCACGTTTCGTTCTTCGTGAAGGCGTTGTTGACATCCCGAAGTAATTTGGGATATTTCAGCCAAACTGTCCTGGGCCAGCACTACCAGGTCTTGCGCACATTGCAGAATATCAGCCTTTGCAGTGCCTAAAGCGGCTGTCACTCCGGCTGTCAATTCGCGAGCACTGTGTGACATAAGCAGTGTTTTGATGTGGACTTGATGTAAGAGCTATGGGAGAACGATAAGTGTTGAGATACTATACTCGCTTTTTTGGAGTGTGATTTTGGCAGCTTACTTACCCCTGACATGCAAGCTAGTTGATGTTCGTTGTCTGTTGCCCAAACGTCTCCGGTTTCGTTCCATTTCACCGGCGAATTCTCCACGCACAATTTGAGCTCATTTCTAAGCTTCTGTTCATCCCATTCCACTAGCTGACTGCTAATGTTACGCACAGCTTCTGTTCGAGCGTGTCTTAGCCGATCGACGTGCTTTCCAATGCACTCGTCATTATCCTTAAACATGCGCGTTGCGATGGTATCCAGGACTGCCTGTCCCTGAGCGCATCGCAACACCGCCACATCAAGCGTTAGAAGGTTTCGGTTAAGCTCGACGCCAAACGCGATGCGAATGCGATCGAGCATAGATCTCACATCGTCACCATACGCTTCCACCTCGAGAAGCTGTTCGCTAAGCGTTCCCAAACTATCGCGCTGGGTTTGATTCGCTGTGCGAAAGTATGCTTCTAAAATGGCTTCGATCCAGCCATCGGGAGCCGATGAGCCTCCACCGGAAATGAACCTTGTTGCGTCTTCACCAGCAGTTTGCAATGCGCGATAAAATTGTGCATAGCCGTGTGCTGGCAGTTGGCGGGCGTAGTTTACCTCGACGTTTGTGATGTTGGTTCCCCCGTCGTTACCAGCGGCGTTGGTGTTTTCCCGATTGCCTACCGCTATTTCTAACCCGTTTGCGGATTGATTGACAATGGGCGAAGACGACACGGTAGGAGTTGTCGCCACGGATGCGCTTGTGACCGGCCATAAGAACCACCAGCCGAAAGCAAACGAGAGTCCTGGGCACTGTCACCGTTTAATGGAACACCTTTTGTGCATTAGGTATGTCCCTCTTTTAAAGAAATGCTCTTTTGGCATACTTACATGAAGCAACAGCATGATTGTTACTAGTTTGGGAACATTCTGCGACGTCATCGTTGTCCACTGCGTTATTACGGTCTCTTACGATGTTGATGTTATTATGAGACGTTGTTTTCGATGTAATTATGCTTGGACTTGTGACGGCTGCTTCAACTTCCACGTTCGTTTAAATAGTTCACAGCTCCATTGCGAAGCATTCGAAGAGAGAACATCAGTTGCGTCGACTTTAGGCGGCTTTATGTGGTTTTATGTTTAACATATCTCCATGATAGGTGCTTGCACAAGTGCACATTTCCTCAAATGTCCTGCAGCACCAGGGCTTCATAGTTTGATTGTTTTCCCCTCATTCGGTCACGGTCACACACCGATCCGCTCGGGTTTTTCGCTCTCTCCATTTTTCACCACCCTCTCGATAGTGGTTGAAGGTCAAACTACTATGCGCATGTTAGAGTTGTCCCGTAGCCTGTTTGGTGGGTGAACATTGCTGGTTCATCTCTCCATCCGTTTATTGATTCCGCCGGCTTGCCGGAATCTGCACATTGCAAACCGGACTGTAGCCAGACTGCAAATGGGCTTGAATGCATAATGAACCACTCTCTCGCCTCGTTGCGATGCAGAGTTAATGTGATGCATGCCAAAAGCTCGAGCTTCCGTCGTTGTAACAACTGCTGTGTACGAGCTCGCGTTCTCTTGAAGGAGGACAATGCAAGCCCCCACGTAAGCGGTAACTGGTTGGATGAGAAGATAAGGCTTCTTGCGGTTGTTGACTCATTTCCATACTTTTGAACCCGTTCAACATCGGAGCTGACGGACGGATGTTTGTCTGTAATGTATGGAGTGTGTGTTGGAGTGAAGGCTTACAAAGCATGTGGAGAGGCTCTGTTACAGAGGATCTTATAGCATGAACGTTCCTCCGAACAACTTCCGTCAGTTTATCTGCTTCGTCTCGCGATGCAATCGCATGGTGGATCGGTGTCTCGGTATTTTGTCGTGCGAATGGCAAGAAAATTTCATTCATTTTTACTTTCAACGAGCGCTTTAACACCTTATGTATTTCTCGTAATCGGTGGGCTCGGTTAGTCACTCGCTAACGCTAGGACCTGCGTCTATCTCGCCGCAATCGGTCGAAAATGAAGGTTACCGTCGCCTGACTTAGGGCGGTGAAGATTTCGAACATGGTGAGGGTACAACGTTTCGATGCTCCCACCCTTCAACCTTCAAGTGGTCCCATTTACTTTTTTGTGGTTGGCCAGCAAAGCTCGAAAGCTTGTTTTGGAGCCGTTTTTGTGTCGGGGGTTTGCGGGAAACGCGGCTTAGCAAAGGAGTGTTGTACCAGATTTCCCACCCTCGAGAAAAGAGAGATTGGTCAAGTGGTTATTGGGCGCTGGTTTTTGATAAGGATCACGAACTTTGGGCGTATTTTTGTTGTTGCTGTTATTGCTTCCGATTTTTCGTTCCTTCCCGCTTCCCGAACCTAGTGCTTGGTGGACCCTCGCGTCATTTACTGCGAGTGACGTGATAAGGGACTATAAAATGGCCCCACAAAGGCAGGAACTGAAATCCCGGCTTGGCAAAGTAGGCTTTGTGAGGATGTATTGCTTCGTACATGTTGGTGTATTCGGGTGAGAACCTACTGTTCAATCGAAAAGCTTGCAGACCCCAAATATGATGAAGTTTTTAATCAGTTTTAGAATTGCGCATACAGTTTCACGTATGGAATGCAAATGGGATTTGGGTGCAGGAGTAACTTTTTACTTTGCAGCTTTTGCTGTTTTGACTGAATTTCGAGCGATACGGCGCACCTAGTCAAATCGAGAGATAAGTAAAATGTCTGGAGGAAAATAGTCGTCCTAGCTTGGTTCCCCTGCCGCAGTGCCCACATCGATCATCCACCACCAGTATCTGTGTGCCTTTTTGCTACCGTTGCAAAGCCTCCGATTCGAAGGAAGGACAACATCGTTCACATAAACTTTGCGACATCGACGAACTGTGAACAATAAAACCAGGAGATCTGAAACCAGCTCCCCAGATGATTCTGTGTTAGTAAGCCGCCCGACAGATCTTGGCTGGTGTAATCCCAATGCAATCAAGTACGATCGTTATTCAGTGCGGACACGTGGGAGGTTTTTGTCTGTTTCGATGTTTTTCCACATCGTTTCTGTCAGTATTTTAGAGGGTGGACGGCAAAAAGCGAAATTTCGGAGTTGGCATAGATGTTAAAACTCCAATTTTGCAATGCTCACAATTTTTTACTACTCCATGGTGTTGTATTAGATTAAAGACATATTTATACACAACTGTTTCTGTTCGATGGTGGCCTTTCTTTTTTGACATCTGAGAAAGGACGAATCAAGGTCAAATGTTCCAATAAGTCTGCTATAACATAATTACGCACTCACTTGCTTGCACCTTAATACGCATGTTTACGATTGACGTATATTGCAGGTGAGCAATGTTAGATAGAACAGGAAAAAAGTGAATTCGCTTCATGAATCCTGCGACTCGATAGTGGACTCCATATTTCTACGTTCGGTTTGGCCATTAAAACTCGTCCTACAAGGAAGAGCACACAATAATGGTCACGTGGCGCTTAGCAATGTGTTCCGCTGTGAACGCGGATGGAAATTGAGCGTTTCGAATTTTCTCATTAGAATAAAAGCATCATTGGGGAGTTCGTTCGACACAGAACGACTTTCGAAACGATGAAATGAGCCTTGCTGATTTGCATTTATAATCGATGGAAATGGTTTCCATCGGATGGAATTTATTGGCCTCGGTTTCCGCTCCAGAAAAGCACATACACACATACACTTTCACTGGTGGGGTATGTGAAAAACAGCTACTGTATGCGTGTACATGCGCGCACTTTTTGGTACCATATTTTACGCTTGCGGATGGTTTTTGAAAACGATTTAGGGCAACAAATGAGAGTGAAACAAATTCGACTGATGGTAGGGCACGAAAGGAATATGAGCCTCAGAAGGAAAGAAAAAAATCTGTGGCTTGCAGCAGAAGGACTCTGGGCGGGGGATGTCTGCGATCACAGCATGAAACCAAGATAGTGTGTATGTTGTTGTCGTTCCTTTGGTTTCAAGGTGATTTTGAAGGTTAGGCGGGCTTGCGAGCACCACAATCCAGGCGGAAATGGTAGACTTGGGTTTTTTCTTACCGGATCTTTTGTTGGTCGGAAATGAGAACTGTTGCGTGTGACTGCTCGAAACAGACTTCAATGGTGTGCTTGTTGAACGTATTGTATAATTAGATCATTCCAAAGCTAATTGTTTGATAAAGCACAGAGGGACACCTCTTGTAGCGCCCACAATATGTTGATTATATATGCCTAATCATTCGTTAACATGAAGGTTAATGTAGTAAACTTTTACTAGCAACTAATCTGAAAAAATGCGTTCGGGGTTTTAAAGAATTAAAAAAAAAATTGTTAAAACAGTACCGCGAATGCTATATTCAAGCAGGAAACAAAAAAAAACAAAAGAATGTATTCACACTGTACAGAAGTTAACCTACGATGGCAAAGTTGCTCGTAGACGTGGTGCATTATGTCTAACCCAATTGCGCGAGTTAACCCTGAAAGCACAGGCGTTTGCGAAAGATGATGATGTATGCATTACGTGCCTGAAGGGGGCTCTCGGTATAATGTGAAATTGTGATGGAGCTCTGGTGGGGTCTTGTGCCGCAAAAGCGGATGTGAAAGACAGCTCACCAAAGCTCAACGTTGGTCATGTTGGTCGATGATGCACATTTACCGTTTTACCGTGTCCCTCGCCTCAGATGCATATATGATGCCGTACGTAGGGAACGGAAATGGGTGGGGTAGTTGGCCTTTTCGCTACCAGCAAAATGGCGGTAAGCGTTTGTCTTTGTGTTGAATAGCTGTACAGTTCGTGATCCATGAAAAACGTTTTCTGATATACATGGAATAATGATCAAGGTGGTTGATTTTAACTCGATTATTTTAAAATGTTCTCCAGGAATTTGTTTGTTCACTTGGGCGTTTTTGTTCTTTCGTTTTGTAATATTAAAGAGATTATCATTTATATATAAATTTAAAATAATATGAGCATGCTATATCCGCTCGGGTTGAAAGAATGCGTTTATAATTGTTTATCCTCACGTTTACTTCTATTCTAAGCAATAAATAACCATTGTACAACTATGTTTTCTTCTTCGTTCGTTTTATTGCAGGGAAAAACCTATATAACAATGAACACGTAGCAATAAAAATGGAGTCAATGAAATCAAAAGCACCACAATTACACTTAGAGTATAGGTTTTACAAATTGCTAGGGGCACACGGTAAGTACACCAAACGATTTACTTATTGATAGCTTTATTTTTGCATCATTTATTGAGTGCTTTTCACCATACACAAGTCCACACAATTTTTGGCTTACATAAATTTACGCGACGTATCCTATCGCGTCAAACACAACTTTTCTGTGACCTACAAAGCTTTACGTACTGTTGGTTGTAGTTCCTTGTTGTTTTCCCCTACGTTCCTTTTCCTAATTCCAGTTTGTTGCGATTTTGGTAATTACTATGCATTAATTGATAATCCAGATCCAATAAACATCCAGATCCAGATCCCCTAAACCATATTTTAGGGAATACAGTGTGCATCTTTGTAGGCATATTTTCCTTATCAGTTGTTCGGCATAAATCTGAACAACTTTCTACGTAGTTGTAGTACTACGAGAATTAAACTTAATTGACTTTGATTCTATCAGATGATGTGAAATTCTTTTTAGTTTATTTTTATTGGTTAGTCTGTCTTTATTGCATGAATTACAAACTATATATCTCTTTGGAAAATATAGCGCACCATAATCCTTAAAATACGGTGATTTACAATTTTTCTTCATTTTTGAATCATCTGTTAAATGTGTTAAATTGTGTTTGATGTTGATGTTTGGGCTAAGAGAGTTGAGTGAGTGTATTTCTTCACTTTACATCCTATTTCCCATTATCCCACAACAATTCTTTCGCTGTCACTTCTCACTGTTGTACGTTATGTTTGCGATTTCTCAGCTATGATAAATACTCCATACACGTGGTACTCTTTCTGAAAGACGCATGCTACGCTAGTGTCGAATATTGTTCGGTATAACTTTTATTTGTTTAAACGATGGAATGCAATTGAATGCGTTTTAGGTTTATTTAACATTTGCTTAATCTTGACATGTGTCCTCTACACCGAAATGTAATTGATTTTTGCTTAGAAACATAAACGTATAAAAAAAATCTTTTAATTTTTGATATCGATGATGGGCGTACCAGGCAGATACAGGATGAGGTTACGGAGAGAAGTGCAGCAAACACTGTTGTGCTTATTGCGATGTTTGTGTATTTAAAGAAATAATTTTTGATTACTCCTCTTCAGTTTCTTCTTATGTACGATTTTGTGCTTGTTATAGTTCTTCCTGTAGATTATAGAGCTTTAGATTTTGTTTTAATAATTCATGTCTTTTATGTACAAAAGATTTGTTTTACTCTTTAGCAGCATTCTATTTATTTTTGAAAATAAATTCGATAACGAAGAGTTTTAAATTTTCTGTTGATGATTTCCCTTCTGAACTATTATTGAAGTGGTTTTTCCCAATGCATTTTCATCTGTTATTGAGATGTAAAAATGATTACCATAATTCCCTTTTATTGATCCTTAACCAATTTGCATTGTTTTTTGTTCATGTGTTGTGCATATTAAACGTAGGGAAATGAGAAAACGAAAGTTAAAATCTCGTTTGCATTATTTTGGTTCATGTGTTGTGTAAATGTGTTTTTGAAGTTTACGAAAATGTTTCATGCATTTATTGGTTTTTATTTCAAGAAACCTGCATTGAATCTTCATATCACAAATTTCATTGTTTGTGCGATCAAGCATCGCTTTATCAATATTTTTTTAAACACATTACCTGTCATCTTATCATTTACTGATCTATGTTTCTCTTCTACTTACATTTGATTGTGTTGTGTCGTGTGATCGCAACTATTTTCATCACCCCGTCCTTCCATTCCTTCCGTTTCCCGCTCTTCTGCGCACAAACTGACCTACAACAGATACACAGTCCCCACCGGAAGGGATCCCGCGAGTGTATCATCTCGGCACGTGCGGCGGCCGGTACAACGCAATGGTACTGGAACTGTTGGGACCATCGTTAGAAGATCTTTTTACGTTATGTGGAAGGAAGTTTTCCTTGAAGACTGTACTGATGATTGCTAAGCAGCTAGTAAGTTACGAGTCGCGCTCCCCACGCTCACTGCATTGGTGTACAAAATTTGTTTTCCACTTCAAACCGCTCCGATAATTTGTTTCTCCACATTGCCGTCCAACATCGTGATGCACCAGCATCGTCATCACCATGCAAAGGCTAAAAGTTATTACAGCATTACAAGCTATCTTCGAATTCATCCGATTCATTCTCTTCCTCTCTCTTTCTCTCTCAATCTCTCTCTGTTTCTGACCTTCCATTTCTTTTTTTTCGATTAATAGTTTTACATAGTGTTTGTTTCGTTACTCATGAACAAAATCCCTGACTTGCTGGTAGCGAAAATTGCTTAAATTATATTCAATTTTACTAGTGTTTTGTATTGGAATGATAGAAACGAATCGAAAATAAACAAAAAACGACGATCGACGACAAATAATTGAAGCCCGCTATATCTGTGTCATACGGAATATGCTTTATTGTGCTACATGCAATTTTCATCCTTCATTGCGCTTGAAAAGTTTATTTGTTTTAATGCTCCGTTGACGCCTTTCGCCAATTGCTCAGGGAATCAAATGACATTTATGACATTCTTTGGACGTTTATAAAACTTGTAACTACCGGACTGCGATATATATTTTCTACAGAAGTCAAAACAGGCAATTATCTTTTGCTATACAGCGCAGAACGATTAAGCCGTTTGACATAATAATTTATTTTGTACATATTAGCTGATAGATACAATTGATGCTCAGATTACATTCTCCATAAGCTTAAAGTGTTATTGTTATTTTTATATTATATGCTATAGCTATTTTATTGATATTTTTCTGTTTATCGATTTTGTATTTATATTTCTTGGCTTAATATACGACAAGTCGCTGTGCTTTCTTTTTGGATCTTATTCTAACTTTGTGATGGCTTATGCGCAAAGATCAGTTTAAGATAATTCCATTTTAAGATTATTAATTAGCGTGATGATTTGTTGTGAGCTAAATCGAATCAAGCATCCATATATAGAATATTATATGAGTTTTCATGAACATTCTTTTGAATATTTGCGATTTAATCTCAGGGTTCATTGTGATTAAATACTTTGATAGTTATCTATTCACTAGTATACAAATATTGTGTGTTTGTTGCTGTTTCATATTGTTTGATTTATTTATTCTAACATTAATTGGATATTCAAATGACGCGTTGCGAAATGTGCGTTACTTTTAATTTATTGTATTATCTATATGGGGAGGTTTTGATATATTTCATGATTCAGGCTTTGAGTTTTGCTCTGCGAATGAAATGGCAAACTTTTGTAACATTTTTTTTTATTTTGGGTGATTTGAAAACATTAGTGTAATGACTTTATCTACAGTTGGACAAACAAAGCCATTATTTCACTTTTAAGTTAAATTATTGGAGATCATTTTGTATGCTATTTTCCATGTGTAACAGCTCGGATGAAAAAGCGAAGTAGTAGCTATTAACCATAATTCATTTTCATTTACTTTTTATTTTATATCCTTTTCCGACGAATCTATGTTCTTCGAATATGCTAAAACTGAACTACCATCACATCAAATCACACCACCAACCAATCACTATCATTATCCTTCCACCCGCGAGATATAGCTCCACGATGTTCGGGATCTAGTGACTATGAATTTACATTCGTTTACCGTTTGCTAATCGGTGCTTATTTACGTTCATCATCGTGGAAAAAAATTAACCTCAAAATACTTATCCACTCTCTGGTGTGTCTGTTGTATTGCATCGTTGGACTGTCTATGATATAAAATTGCATTAAACGACTGGGGTTGTGTAACTTTGTTCTGGCATCAATTATCTTTTGATTGTCACGCATTTATTGGATTGCTCTTAGACTTTATCTTTATATTCAATAAAAATCGATCCTATGTGCTGCTAATTTCTCTGAATAATAGATTAAATCGATTGGACTTTAATTTTGTTCTTTAATGAAATTGTTGAAGTTTTTTTGTTTTGATCGGTTAATTCTCTTTATTTATCAAATGCTGTGAAATAGTAATATAATCTTTATCAATTGTCGAAGATTTTGTTTAACTTGAGATTTTTTTTCGTTTGTTGCATAACGTTTTTAACTGCCCTCTTATTTGAATAACTCCAGTAAATGTTTACGGAATGTCGACCTTCCCATAACGAAAAAGTTGTTTAAACGCTTTCTCAAAGCAATGAATTTATGGAAAGCTTGATTGTTAAATTGATTAGTTAATGAATATTAAACAACGTTGGTCCCTTCGTGTTATAAGTACGATAGAAACAATGACAAACTTTATCGTTTCGCGTATCTTTATGCTATCGTGTACATTTAATAGTAATTAAATATTGTACGTCTCATTATTTTCCAACACGTTCCACACACACATAATACCTCTCACTTTTCGAGTGTTGTTAGTGTTTTCCACTCCACTCCCATTGTTGTCAATCCGCGTTAGCCGAATTTACTTATGGTAAAGCTATACGGGTGATGTATACAAACTTCTTGACTTTGCACAATCTAACGTATAATATTCATTCTTATTTCTGCCTGCTGCCCGGTGCGAACGGTACTGAATAGTTTAGTTTTTTCTTAACATTAAATATCGACATGTTCTGCTGTATGGAGATTCTAGCCGTAATTGTTATCATTCTTATATTTTTCTATTCCATTATCTATTTTCCTTTAATTATTCACTCTCTTCCCTTATTTTTTTCTTTGTTCTCCACAATTGCAAATCTACGTGTTCTTCTCTATATCCTATATTTTGCATTTAAAATGCATCTTCTGTGCAGTTTTGTGCATTCGAATTGATTTGTTTATCTTTATGAATATCTCTATTAATCCATACAAAAACCCCCCCATTTGCTGTTGGTTATTCTTGGCAACCCGATCAACTCCACTGCCGTTCCGTTGGAATTGATATTACGGAACTGGATAAATGTATAAATTTCTTTTTTAAAAATCATACAAAACACTCACAAATGATGCGTTCACGTTTACACATGTTTGCATTGTTGCATTCGCGATAGTTTTTTTATCTCTCTTCTTCTACCTTCCCTTCTCTGTTTGCCCACATCAACGCGTGTATGCGCATCTCTCTTGATTTGGTGTATGTGTGCGCGCGTGCGTGTGGCTCAACCGCTCAACCGACCGCCACGGCTCTAGCGGAAGGAATACCGGAGGTTTACTACTTCGGGCCCTGCGGCAAATACAATGCACTAGTTATGGAATTGCTTGGCCCGTCGCTCGAAGATCTGTTCGACTTGTGCGGCCGGCGGTTCTCGCTGAAGACAGTACTGATGATAGCAATACAATTAGTAAGTAGATACGAACGAGACGCTAGAGAACGGTGCTAGTAGTTTATCCCTTTTTTCACGGCGTTTGTGGTGTAAAATATAGATTACCATATATTTTTTCAGTACATTTCTCACTCTTCTGTTTCATCTCAAATATTTTCATCTTATTTTACTTCGTTTACATTTCTGCTAAAAAAAGCAGCTTATGTTAGTTTCAGTTTCCATTGATGAGCTTTCATCCGAAAGCATATCCCGTCGACATAAGCTTATTACTATGTATCTTACTCGATAATGTTTTGTACGATATAATCAGATATAACCAATTTCATATGTAAATTTTTGATATTTCTTTTTGCGAGGGTTGGGCGAAACTCAAGCTCATTTTGTTTTTTGAAGAATATATACAAGTGTCGATGATAATTTTTCATTTCTGTACAGTCTTGTTCTGTACAGTCTATCTTTATCATGATAATTAACATTACTACTGACGGTATCATTCGTTACTTCATTAACATTACTCTTAATGACAAAGACTTTCTAGGTGCTGTTATTACTACTACTTCGCTTATCAGCCATGTTATGTTATGTTTTTGTTCGTTTGCCATCCTGTTAATCGAATAATACTGTTCGAAAAAAAAATTAAATTATTATAATTATAATAGATTATATTTCAATTTTAGCTGCTGTGAAATAGATATTATAAGCATTTTTTATATTGCCACGATCATCAATATTTGAATATATATTAATTAAATTAAAATATCAATTACGTCAACTGAAATTACGGTATGTTCATTGAAACTTAACTTTGCGTGTTGTGTTGTTTTATGTGTATTTTTCTTGAAAACGTGACTTTCCAAACACCGGCTTATGGTGTAATGCGAACTTACCTGCCACCGCTTTCGCAGACTATTCGCTATTCGTTGTGCCCGTAGGGCTAGTAATTTTCCAATTTAAATCTAATCCTCATCGCCAACATGTTTGTTTCATTTTGTCACGTGTGCTGTAGCATAGACCAGGCGAAATGAAGCGAGATAGTACATAAAATCCACTTCACTAAGGTCAAACACCAAACGAGGGGCTTGCTTTGGAACCGACCCCGTCACGCTAAATCAAAAGTCGGCAATCTTTGCCCAGCACTTCATCCCTACCGTGGCAAGTGCGCGCTCTATTAATCCAATTACGGATAGAATAAATTGCGCTTCCACCGTTGGCTTCTCGCGTGGCAGGTTGTGCGTTTTCTGTTTGTCACAGTATGCCTGTGAACACACGCGCGCATATGTTCTCGACACATCTGTAGCATTTGAAGATGATTCAATTTAAAGTTTCCTGTTTTAACGGTGGTGTAAGTCCGCGCTACAGCTATACTAGGCTTTTATGCGGTTTGTGTGTTGGGACTGTTCCTTTAGATTTCGCTACTGTGACGTAATTGGGTATGCTGTTGGCGTGGTTTCGAAAAAAGCTTCAATTTGGCAGTGTTCTTCTTTTTTTGTTTATTTTACCACTAGGTTTTATTTTTTGCTTTGTACATATAATTGCATTTAATGGAATAAATATATTATTTCCACCAATAAATCTTAAAAGGACACATCAAAACGTAACTGACGAAAGTAGTCCACAACTTTTCAAGCATTGAGTTTTATTTATTTTATCTTCTCGGTACTTTGCACAGCTTCTGGATTGCTTACTTTTGCGTTTGGCGAATCTGGGATGTGCTCAATCTGATATGCAAATCGTTGCATCATTATGCGTAACGAGCTCCCATCTGCTGCCACAGTCAAATCTACCATGAGGCACTCATCGCAATCCAACGATTTGCTACAAATGATATTTGCTTTCATAATTATAAACACGAGTTGTCTGATATTTGGTACAGATTTTGTACAAAAAATGAATGATATATGTATTCATCTTTCTTATGCAATATTTTGTCGTTGATCAAATTATAAACCAAGTAATCTTTGATTTAAAAAAAGCAATATCATTTCTATTGTTAGTCGTTGGACACTTTGCATCCTTGTTTAACTTACGAATATTATCGCTTTTAAAAAAAGATACGATTATTTCGCATGTGTTGTTAGCGAAGGAAGAGATTTCTTTACGTAAAGACATATTTTCCAATTTTTTCCTAACGTCGTTTCGGGTTAGAATGCACAATATTGAGCAAGCTATCTACAAGCTCAATCCAACAGAGGGACCCAGTGCTGGCAGCAAAACGAACATGGTATTCTGCAAAAAGCAGCACCCCCCTGATTGTTCCTGCTTCTAGTGTGGCATGCTGTTTTGCATAACATTTTCCGGTGCAGATATTCAGCTGGCTTGCTTGCTATAACACTGGTTTGGGGAACGACACATCGTGAAAGCACGATTGCTAGCAGAGTTGACCTCTGGAAGATAGAAGGAAACAGTAACAAGCAGTGTAAGGTTATAAATTACGATGGTAGAGAACAAGTAATAGCAAATCCCATGTCCTTGGCCGATCGTAAGCTTCGGAAGCCTACCGGATGTATATGTAAAGACAGATATTAAGAAGGTTCCAGTACTTTTGCCAGTTGGAATGGATGGCAAATGTCTATGTAGGATTTGGACAAGAAATTAGCATGATTTCGTATACTTACATCATACTTGGAGAAAATATTTAAAAGTTCGGGTTTACAAAGCTAGTGATTTAAGTTCTCTTCCGCTTTCTCGAGCCCGTTCTTAATTCCCATCGAACAGCCGCTAGAACATGATACGATGAAGATTGTACGGCACAAGTAACGTGTGTTTGTTGTTACCTTCTGGAGGGGATGAAGGTGTTTTCTCTCTTAGCTAGATAAATCGAATACAGGTCAAAATCGTACTCTACCGCTGGTAAGGATGTCACCTTGCTATAGCAAATCGAAAAAAGTTGTCCTAGGACGCTTTCACGTGTGTATGCGTGCAAGTAATACACACGTCGTCCTTACCCATGTGTCCTCGCTTGATAAATTTGCCGGATCCGTTGGGCTCAAGGCAGGTGTTGGTTTTTTTTTCGTGCCGCATTCAATTTCCTTTGCAGCTCCGACAATGTTGCATGTCAACGTGTGGGAGTTGCATTTAAAAACGAATGAAACAAATGGAAATTGAAATGAACGCCTCGCGATTCCCTTTGACTGCCTCCAAAACTGTTCAGCATACCCTTGGACTATTTTTATCGTCCGTGGTGGTGCTCTACGCCCGCGAGGACGGCGATGATATGCAGAATGTGTCCCGCTCAGGGTAGTCCAGACTTGCACCTGGTCGAGGCGCCGAGAGGTCGTTAAGTGAATTGATTTTTCACTGTCAGTGTCAGTGTTTGCGATTGTTATGACTTCTGCTTGTACCATTGTAGAGTGATTTCGATCGATATATATATGCATAAAAAGACGCCGTTTTTGTGCATCAGCGTCGTTGGTATATTATATTTTGCTAAGTTACCAGCTGTTCATTTGCAAAAAAAGGATCCTAAACTTTTCTTTATTTTTGGAAATTGTATCAGTATTTTAGCCAGCCTTTGGGCTAAATTTTCCAATACAATCAATTGTTTGACGGAATTTAAGAAGCGATCGTGGGATTTTTATATCCCGCTTCTCAGATTAATTCTAGAGTTCCAAGTTTATTGAGCTACAGAGACACTAATTCCTTAAAGCGATGTTAAAAGGGTGATGGGACGATTAAAGATGTATACCATGATTGTTATTTGTGTGCTTTTATGCTGTTCATTAATGGATCCGCGAGGACGAGGTTTGTCAGCGTAAGATATCATATTAGGTTTTAGAGAAAAAAAGGATAGAAAAATATCTCCGCATGTGTGATGAGCAGCGGTAAGAAACAGCCGTTGAGAATAAAAAAAAGGAATGCGCAGTAGCGGGCTTTTTTTTGCTTCAACATTTCATAATGACATTTACTATCGATTTTTATTTTAACTTTCGTTAGTAATGTGATTTGAGAGGCTTCCCGCATCTCCTTCATCGATCGATAGCGAGCCTGGTGTTCATGAACTCGGTGCCAGGAGAAAGCAAGTAAGAATTATAATATTTTAATGGGAAAACGATCCCGTATCGACGAACGCGCAAAGTGCGTCCTAGGAAGGTGGAAAAACGTATCCATCATAAAAGTAGTATCATCACCACCTGCTTCCGCACATCAACGCTTTTGCTAGTGGACATCCATGGCCGCGCTTTTATTGCCGAAAAAAAGAAAAGAAGACGACAACACGGGCAAAAATGTAAGCGACCGGAAATGCTATGCATACTTGATTATGTCCGTGTGTGCCGTTGGGTTTCGGCCGAGGGAAATATTGATTGAAGAAATGGAAATGATGAGTTCCCATTACACACGCTTCTCCGGCATTCGTTTTCCGCACTAGTTCGTGACACGGCAATGCCGCACGGGAATTTAACCTTTTTTTTCTGTGCATATGTCTTACGCAAAAAAAAAACAACTCCACTTGAATATCGAAAGAGCACGGCATTGAGCTAGAACGACGAGAGCAGGAGCGAAGGAGACAAATGTAGTCAAGAGGACGATAAACCGATATTTACCGGCTGTGGTAGGTAGTGGGTGGTGGTTATTTCCACCTATCCTCTTGCTTTTGGATATCTTCGACGAAACATCGGCACGTCTGGTGGACGCGAAGGAAGAAAAAAAAGGTCGTTATTGTATGCGTTTCTATGGGCTAAATTTAGAACACGTGTTCAATGTGAGTCCACACGGTACCGGAGAGATGTGCGCGTAGGAGTCTCGCATCGCGAATAAAATGAAGAAAACAAGCACGAGGTATGAGCGAAGGAAAAAGAAACGTTTTCTTAAGAGGTACGTATCTTATGTAGAGTTAGAGCGTAGACTCCTCCTGGGAAACCTCCAACAACACTTCTCGACCACTTTTGGACTCGAGCGGTGATTTTAGCTAAGAAAAAAAATGTTAGCCTAGGTTAAATTACTGTCTATTTAGACCGTCGTCGTCGACGAAACCAATGGAAGGAAAACGAGTTTCGTGCGATTTAATTCGTTGGCAGAAACGGTGTGATTTAGTTCAGGAATAGACAAAATAATTTTTTCTAACAAACTGTGAATGTAGCAATGGTTCGCTCCTTTCGTATGCCAGTACGATGAAAGTGTATGTTTTGAAAACATTCTGTTACTAATTTCATGAAAGCTAAATTAATGTATTAATGTACAACGTAACTTTCTCGGTGTCGTTATATTCGCAGCGAGAATATTGCATTTGTAAATATACTGTATAGTGCCGAGGTAAGTTAAAACTAGCGTACAATTACGAATCGTAGTTCGGCATCACATAATGCGTTAATTTAATGTTGTGAGTTTGGTTAGAGTCATTGGAGGTCACTGCAGACACTGGCCGAGAGGAAACGGCTACGAAACGATACAAAATCTTCGTCGGACCCTTTCTAAGCGCATAGAGCAACAATTAGCACACAATTAGTGGAAGGTTAACATTTATTCCCATCTCTCCGACCAGCAACAACATGGCCATTTTCCATCGTGATTGCTTGCCCGTCGTTCGTGGTCGTTTGGGGGAGTTGTTTTTTTTTCATGTTAAACTGGTCGTTTGTTTTCTTTCCCTATTTACACACACCCTCCGTTGCATCTAAATGGTTCATTTTGCCGTTGGAACCATATTAGCGCTCGGTCGCTTCTGGGGAAATGGCGCTTTTGAACGGCATTGATGGGAGGCTGTGTGTACAAAAAAAAAAACAAAAAATTAAGGCTATGAAAATAAATTTTCTCTTTCGCGTGCCCAGGGGCGCGCAGGTTGACATTAACCAAACGAAACGCTCAAATTAGCACCCCCAATTGGGTGTGGATAAGGTATATGTGGGCGACTTAAATTTCCTCCGACTTGCAAATGAAAGTCAAAAATGCACTCACCTGCGGGCGAAGGAAAGTTTGTCGATAACTGCTGGGGG